>NC_089837.1:156056528-156367242 GCF_035609145.1 Eleutherodactylus coqui | reverse complement strand
TACAAAAATGCTCGAGTCTCCCATTGTAGTCAATGGGGTTCGTTACTCGAGTAGAGCTCTCGAATTTTATGAAAAGCTTGACTTGAATAACGCGGACTCGAGCATTTGGGGGCTCGCTCATCTATAATTAGGAACAAAACCATCCATGCAAAAGCTCTGTAATACATATTGGCAGCATGGAACAGAAGAAAATAAAAAAAGGGAAATATTGTGTGTGAGGTACTGAGGGGCGTAGTGGTGGACGGTCGCTACGTCGCCCCTAGGTTCCAGTACTATGCATAAGGGGACTGGAGAAAGGTCACGTCCCGCTCTCGGAGACGTAAGAAACCAGGAGTGTAATGTGGTCTCCAGCAAGCAGTTGCTGGAGATCTGTTCTTTAAAAATATCTGGGCCTGTTTTTTTTGGAATGGATGGCAGGTTGGTAGTGGGGCCGTCCATTCCACCTCCTCCACTCCAGGGTGTGGGCAAGCTCAATCAGCCCAGGTGCTGAGCCTGAGCCAGGGTGCACATAAATAGCAGGTGCACGGACACAGGGTAGCTAAGATGGCTGCTGGACCCTGACAGCTTGTGTGACCGGCTGGAGATAGAAGCCCTGCTGAGCGTTGCACTTGCTAAGTGCGACCTGATCAGGCCGGGACGGCCTGATAGCTGGATTTTGGACTATTATTTGTTTGCCTAAAGCTAAGGCTGGACTTTTATGTTGCTGTTATAAAAAATATACGCAGGTCACGCCTGCTTTGGACAGCATCCGCTGGTGTCCCGCCTCTGAATATCGCGAAACCCACACGCTACCGAGCTACTCTCCCACATGTGCTACAACCACCAAATGTATTAAATCTTTATTGATTACTACAGAATGTTAAAGCATTTAAGAGAGATAAAGTGCCACAGAAGACCCTAGCCCAAGTAGAATCCAATAAATATAATAGACCTCATAAGGTATCACAATACATAATGTTATCCATATACCATATAACAAATTAAATGCAAGTGCATATGAAATAGCACTAAAGCAATGCTTCGTCTGGGTCACATGTTGGACTCTGTTGGCTGTGGTTTTCTGTGGCATTTTATCTCTTTTAATTGCTTTCATGTTTTGTGGTAATCAATAAAGATTTATCTTTTTTATACATTCGACAGTTGTAGCATAATATTTCCTTTTTTTTTATTCTCCAACTGTTTTGTTGTCTGGCATCCAGAGACAGGTCGCACCATCGTTACACTCATGTGTTTGTGAGAACCATTTCGAGGTGCTTGGTTGAAGGACACTTGGTCTAATGGCACCCATTATGTGTACTGTCTTTGACACATACCCACTGTTGCCTCCATTTGCAGTGGTGTCATGAACAATGAAACTGGACTGCTACAGATTGGAATCAGGTTGTCTTTCATCCAGGTTTAGTTTGGGCACCGATGGCGGCCATGCTCGTGTCTGGAGACCTAAGGGTGAGTGCCTCAATCCTGCCTTTGTTGTGGTGCAGCACATGGTTCCCACTGCTGGTGTGATGGCCTGGGGGGGGGGCAAGGGGCAGTGCATATGACAGTCGGTCACTTCTAGTAGTCGAGCAAGCGACAATGACAGCTCAGTAATTTGTTCAGAACATCTTGCAGTGACGTGTTGCTTCTCATGGCAAAGGTATCACAGGAATGCCTCCACAACATTGCCACACTTCCATGGCTTGCCCAGTTGCCAAGCTTAATACCAATAGAACATGTATGGGACTATCTGGGATGCCAATTTCAACAGCTTACCAGTGTGCATGAGCCAGAGGCTTAGTTATAGCAAATGTTTACCGATATGACACAGGATACTATACGGAACCTGTATGCCACAATGCCTACCCGTATCTCATCTTGTATCCAAGTTAGAGGAAGTACAACAGGGTACTAGAGCCTCCATGCCCACCCCATATTGCACCTTTCATCCAAGCTAGAGGTGGTACAATAGGGTACTAGAGCCTCCATGCCCACCTGTATCACATCTTGTATCCAAGTTAGTGGTGGTACAACAGAGTACAAGAGCTTCCATGCCCACCTATATCACATCTTGTATCCAAGCTAGAGAAGGTACAACAGGGTAATAGAGCCTCCATGCCCACCCATATCACATCTTGTATCCAAGCTAGAGGAGGTACAACAGGGTACTAGAGCTTCCATGCCCACCCATATCACATCTTGTATCGAAACTAAAGGAGATACAACAGGGTACTAGAGCCTCCATGCCCACCCGTATCACATCTTGCATCCAGTTGTAGATGCAGTATAACAGGGTACTAGAGCCTCCAAGCCCGCCCATATCACATCTTGCATCCAGTCTAGATGTGGTACAACAGGGTACTAGAGCCTCCATGCCCACCACATATCACATCTTGTATCCTGGCTAGAGGCAGTACAACTAGGTACTAGAGCCTCCATGCCCACCTGTATCACATCTTGTATCCAAGCTAAAGGGGGTACAGCAGGGTACTAGAGCTTCTCTTCAAGTGTTCAGTTTTCCACAGTAAATTATCCCCTTGGTGACCAAGCCTGTTTGCTCCTTAATGACCAAGCCAAATTTTGGATATCTCATGTGTGTCACTTTAACAAAAAATAACTCCGTTAAGGTTTTGCATATCCAAGTGATTCTGACATTGTTTTTTCGCCACATATTGTACTTCATTTAGGTCGTAAAAATAGACTGATAGAATTTGTAATTATAAAAAGCCAAAAAAGCCCCCGCGCTCGTAGACTCCGGGAAAGTCAAAGGGACACAATGGTCCGTATAATACAATTACGTTTTATTAATATTCAGCTATTACAACGCGTTTCGGCGATCTAAATCGCCCTTTTCAGGCATAGCATAACCGTTTTACAAACATACATTTATACAAAATATCAAAACTTACATTAACACACGGACGCCGCTGGTCAGGGCCATCTTGGGATCACGTATACCAATACGTCATCGTCACGTGTCCCACACGTCATTCTCAGGGTCCTGTGATGTATCCCGTTAGTACTAAATAGTACCTATTCATAAAAAGACCGGCTTTCCGCATTGCTCTAGTCTATTCCTTCTTTCACGTTCTACTAATAACTAGCATAATATCACTTTACACTTATGGTTTAGCATAATATCCACCACTTATTCTATCTTATATTCCTTTTCTTAAAATTTATTTCACCTCTAATATCAGCCTCTCTCGCTACTTATAAAACTATATTGCAGTATCTTGCAATCATTCATCATTTCATCTATACTCTGCATATATCAATTGTTTTCTATGATACACATATATAGTATTAAATTAATAACAGATATATGTATATATATATATATATATATATATATATATATTAAAATTACTTCTAGCTTTACCAGTAATTATCATAAAATTGTATCATTCCTATTATCATAATTAAAAAAAGAATAAATTATTTATATAGCAATCATATGAACTATCTAACTACCTAAAATACATTATAGTAATTATACATAGAGAGTAGCTTTTTAACCCTTACTCCCCTCTCATTTTATTCATAAATTTATCAAAATATTTTCTTTATAAAAGTATACCGCCTTTTCAAAAAATCATATAAAATTTATACTATCATGTATTGAGTTCCCAATAAATATGAATTACTCTAAAATCATATAAATAAGTGATCTTCGGATTGTTCATCATTTTGTTTCCTTTTAAAGTTATATACCGTTAATTCCCTTTATATACAGTAATTCTATATAATTTCCCCAATTTAATTCATAAAGTTGTTTTTTTATTTGAAATTTGCCATGACCATTCTTTAGGTTCCAGATAGGAAAAGTAAAGGGGAAGCAGAAACCAAAAATGGCAACAGCACGCAAAATAAATGTACTATCAGAGGTATACATACATGTAATCAATACTCTAACGCAAGGTTCTTGGTATATAATTTGATCAAATTACATTGGCCCATCTACCAACGTCCAGGTGACCAAGCTCTCATATGGGTCCTAACTAGAGATGAGCGAGCACCAAAATGCTCGGGTGCTCGTTACTCGGGACGAAATTTTCGCAATGCTCGAGGGTTCGTTTCGAGTAACGAACCCCATTGAAGTCAATGGGCGACCCGAGCATTTTTGTATATCACCGATGCTCGCTAAGGTTTTCATTTGTGAAAATCTGGGCAATTCAAGAAAGTGATGGGAACGACACAGCAACAGATAGGGCAGGCGAGGGGCTACATGTTGGGCTGCATCTCAAGTTCCCAGGTCCCACTATTAAGCCACAATAGCGGCAAGAGTGGGCCCCCCCCCCGCACTGTCAGCGTAAAGATCGTTCTCCTCTGCCATAGGTGTAACAGCTGTGGCGATCGCCGGCAGCCCATTGCTTTCAGTGGAACCTGCTGTATTGCTGGCTCCATTGAATTAAATGGGCAAACATCGTTCTGCTCTGCCTGGAACCAGGAGGGAGCGACAGCCTGCAGGAGCACCGCAGAACGTCAGAAGAAGTGAGTAATGATTTTTATTCTTTGCTCCACTGTATTACCGGCGTATAAGGTGACAGTTGGGGGGTCGTCTTATACGCCCCGTCACCTTATACGCCGGTATATATTTTTATTGTAACACATTTCTGGATGAATTGCAGGGAAGGGCTTATATATTTAAGCATCGTTCTTCTCTGACACAGCTGTTACAGCTGTGGCAGAGAAGAAGGATTTGTCTTCTATATGTTCTCAATAGGGTCGGCGCTGCTGCCGCCGGCCCCGTTGAGCGCATATAGAGAACATTTATGGCCTTAAGAAGGACCGTTGGGGTTCTTGAAACCTAAAATACTCCTAACACTCTCCCTATAGCAGCTCCACCAAGATACCACTTTCCCTGAACTAATGTCAGAATGCATCTGTGGCGAGCCGCGGGAGGGGCAGATTTTAATACTCGGGTGACACCTAATCTCGCCAGCCACTCACTGCAGGGGGGTGGTATAGGGCTTGAACGTTGCAGGGGGAAGTTGTAATGCCTTCCCTGTCTTTCTATTGGCCAGAAAAGCGCACAAATTTCTCAGGGAAGAAAATTAAAGTAACCCGAACACCGCGTGGTACTCGTTACGAGTAACGAGCATCTCGAACACCCTAATACTCGAACGAGTATCAAGCTCGGACGAGTAGGCTCGCTCATCTCTAGTCCTAATGCTAAAACCAGGCGGTATAATCTTAAAACCAGGCGGTATAATTTACCTTCTGTCCCTCCTACTGGAACATCTAAATAGTTTCCTACCTTCCCTGGTTTTATTTGTAGGCTTAGTCCCAAGAGAGGAGCATTCTGAGAGGAAGGAACTCGGCTTTGCCAGGTTGAGATTATACCGCCTGGTTTTAGCGTTAGGACCCATCTGAGAGCTTGGTCACCTGGACGTTGGTAGATGGGCCAATGTAATTTGATCAAATTATATACCAAGAACCTTGCATTATTTAATGTGGTTAGAGTATTGATTATAGGTATGTATACCTCTGATAGTACATTTATTTAGCGTGCTGTTGCCATTTTTGGTTTCTGCTTCTACTGTATGTTGCAGCCATGGTTTAACGTGCACCTTAACATTTCTATTGGGATATATTTCCATTGGGTAGTGCTGACATTTTTTTTCTTTTTTGTAGGAAAAGTAAAGGGGTCACAACTCGATTATTCAATGTTAATTGCAAAAATAAGTGCACCCCTATATAATGTAACTTCACGGTGTCATACAAGTGTGAAATTTGGCACCAGCATTCTTTAGATCCTAAATGGGAAAAGTAAAGGGATCACAACTACATTACTCAATGCTAATTGCAAAAGTAACTGCACTCCTATATAATGGCGCAAGTATTCTTTAGGTCCTAAGTGAGGAGAGTGGGATCGGTGGCACATTCTGCAGAGGGACATTGGTACATGCAGCCTAAGGAGAATCTAATGCTCCTTTATGTGTATACATATTTTATTCCTTGGTTCCTCTAAAGTAAACATGACTTAATAAAATTTTCTGAGCGAACAACATGTAAACATCTGTATCAAATTAACTCGGGCAAAGCTGGGTATATCAGCTAGTCATGTATAAATGCTGCCTGTGATTGTGAGTCCTAATCTGTGCTTTTGCTGCAGACTGTGATAGGCTGAAAAGACTTCCCCTATCAGTGGTGGTGGTGCTGCTGCGGTATCTTCCTGCTCATTTACCATGAGCCGCAAAGCGGCGAATGTATCCTTACTGCCAAGGGGAAATGCTGTGATCAAGCTGCTTAATAGTCTATCCTGATACTGCTGCATTTTGAGGTCCCTCTCTACTGCTGGAATGAGATTTCTCATTTTGGATCAAGAAGAGTGACCAACCAGTAATGATCTGATGTTTTGATGTGGACTATGCAAAGAGTGATGGCCCACATTCCTTGAGGGTAAAACTTAAGAGTGTCTTCCGGCTGGTCCCGCCATCTACATAGAATAGCTGGGGTTAGTGATAGTTGGAAGGGATGCTGTGGGAGATTGGTGTCCCTTCCTCCTCTTCCTCTTGTGACAACAATCCTGTATCATCTGTTCCAGTAGGCAGACAACAGGACTGGTCATACTAACCCGTACATCATCACGACTGACCATTTTGGTCTCTTCCTCAAAGCAGGCTAAAAAGCACAACTCTTTGATCTGCAGCCACTCCACAGGTGTTACATACTTTATAAAGCGCCTGCTAATTACATACACCATCTGTTACTCCATGAGCACTCTCTGCTGCTGCCTTAGCCTCTGCAACATATGGAATGTGGAATACCACATTGTAGACATGCCACACATGAGACGGTTGAGTGGTAGTCTGAAGTGACACTGCACTTCCGCCAGATGAGTGGCAGATGGGTGTGAATGCTGAAAATGCAAGCACAATTTCTGTCCTTTTCCAGCACTGGTTGTAAACCTGGTTAATTGTTTGGGAAGCACTGGACTACCAGCTTCATCAAATGGGCCAGGCAAGGTACATGTGTGAGATTGCCGAGGCAAAGGACTGCCCACATTTTTACACATGACCTAGCCTGGCTTCAGATTGTGTCGGGTCAGCCAAGTGCCAGCCTTGGCCTGCTGAGCCATTAACAGCTCTCTTGCATGTGGCTGCACTTCTCTAAACATATGACTTTTAGGACAACAGTTTGGTATTTACCACATGCACCACTCTATGGGGCTGGATTTTGTCAGATACAGATATCCATGTTAATTTTGAGAGTTGAGGTGGATGAAAAGAGGGAGGAGGGGGGAGGTGAGGAGGGGACAGCCAAGGATAAATGTCCCACAACTCTTGATGGTACCATGAAACATAGACCACCACTTCATGCCCCACCTGCAGGACATTGACCCAGTGTGCTGTTAAGAATGTGTAATGCCCCTGGCTTTACTTGCTCGAATTGTTTGCGGTCAGGTTCACCGCCAGGTTTCAATGCCAGGGACACATTATCATTCACATGGTGGTACAGGGCAGGGATAGTTTTTTGGGCAAAGAAATGTCAGTTGGTAGAAGTGGGTTACCATGGAGCATCATGTTTAGATAGCCGTCTGTATCTTTTAGACTGAGAGCAGCATTTCCCAAACCAGCAGCTGTGCTGTGGTTGCATTTAGGCTCTGTTCTCAGGGGTGGTTGGGTTGGTACTTTTTTTTATGCACGCATAGTTGGGGATGGAAGACTGGCTGCTGACCTGGGACATGCTGTAATTTTGAGTTGATGTCAATGTTTTGGCTCTGAAACCCGCAGTTGAGTTGTCCATTGCAAAGGATGTGCAATCGACCCTACAATGGACTGCCTTTCTGTGCTCAGAGGCTACTGCATGAATAGGGAGGAAGATGGAGGAAGAGAAAGCTACAACAGTGGAAAAGGAAACCGGATGAGGGCTCAGTCACACGGGCGCATCTGGGCGCCGATGCGCCCGTGTTACTGCATGAAGAAGACGGACGCACTGCAGGTGCGTACGACTCCCCTCAGCGCCGGATGAAAGAACACATGACTGGTAATGGAGCCGGTCATGTGTTCTTTCTCCGTGACTGCAGTGCGGCTGTCTTATCCTGCAGGAAGACGGGCGCATCGGCGCCCAGATGCACCCGTGTGACTGAGCCCTCAGGCTGACTCCTTGTCCACTGGCCAAGGTGGGCTCTCAAAGGCAGTGGGTGATGTGAATTCATGTTGCTGTTCATACACATTGTGTTGAAGTTGTCTACATTCTTTCTGCATTTTAAACTTACCGCAGATCTTACAGAAGACCGCTCTTCTGTCATCATGTCCGGTTTCAAAGAATGTCCAGGCTGCACAAGTCCTGTGAGTAGACCTAGCTGTGGGCCTGATACAGCTGCTGCAACTAACAGTAGCTGATGGTGACAGTACGGCTCTTTTATTCTTCTGAGACACTCTACTTCCTATTTAGCCAGGATGCTGCCCCCCTACCTCCACCTTTTCCTCCTGCCCCTGCGAGCTGCTATCTTGACTCTCCGTGTGGCTCCATGTTAAGTCAAGAATCTTATCATTTTCCACCTCCGCTTCCTCTTTGTCATCCTTCTCCTCCTGAACTGTATGTCATAATCAGCACCGGAAGCTAGCACCTCCGTTACCACATCCCCCTAAGTACACTTTGTCTGTGGAGGGTTATCCCACCCTCATCTTCCTCTTCAAAGGAAAATATGGTTAAGCATTAGAGATGAGCGAGCACCAAAATGCTCGGGTGCTCGTTACTCGGGACGAACTTTTCGCGATGCTCGAGGGTTCGTTTTGAGTAACGAACCCCATTGAAGTCAATGGGCGACCCGAGCATTTTTGTATTTCGCCGATGCTCGCTAAGGTTTCCTTGTGTGAAAATCTGGGCAATTCAAGAAAGTGATGGGAACGACACAGCAACGGATAGGGCAGGCGAGGGGCTACATGTTGGGCTGCATCTCAAGTTCACAGGTCCCACTATTAAGCCACAATAGCGGCAAGAGTGGGCCCCCCCCTCCCAAAAACTTTTACTTCTGAAAAGCCCTCATTAGCATGGCATACCTTAGCTAAGCACCACACTACCTCCAACAAAGCACAATCACTGCCTGCATGACACTCCACTGCCACTTCTCCTGGGTTACATGCTGCCCAACCGCCCCCCCCTCCCCCCCCCACAGCGCACACCAAAGTGTCCCTGCGCAGCCTTCAGCTGCCCTAATGCCTCACCACCCTCATGTCTATTTAGAAGTGCGTCTGCCATGAGGAGGAACCGCAGGCACACACTGCAGAGGTTGGCACGGCTAGGCAGCGACCCTCTTTAAAAGTGGCGGGGCGATAGCCCACAATGCTGTACAGAAGCAATGAGAAATAGAATCCTGTGCCACCGCCATCAGGAGCTGCACACGTGGGCATAGCAATGGGGAACCTATGTGTCACACACTATTCATTCTGTCAAGGTGTCTCTGCATGCCCCAGTCAGACTGGTAATATGTACCTTAACAGTAACAGCGTTGGTGGTAATGTGGTGGTGACTGCGGACCTAGTAGCGCGGTTTTATTTTGTTGGTTTTCGGAATGTGGCCAGGATTAAGTGGGCCGTGGCGGGGGGATGGTGGGGGGTCTCTCTTGTAGTGTCGGTAAAGGTGAAATTCTTGGACTGCCACCAGACGAACCAATGCAAAGGCATTTGCCAAGAATGTTTGTTTTCCCTGTTGGAGGAGGAGGGGGATGTTTTTGAGGCACTACGTGTCCTCTACACGTGTCCGTGGTTATATGCACCTTAACAGTAACCGCGTTGGTGGTAATGTGGTGGTGACTGCGGACCTAGTAGCGCGGTTTTATTTTGTTGGTTTTCGGAATGTGGCCAGGATTAAGTGGGCCGTGGCGGGGGGATGGTGGGGGGTCTCTCTTGTAGTGTCGGTAAAGGTGAAATTCTTGGACTGCCACCAGACGAACCAATGCAAAGGCATTTGCCAAGAATGTTTGTTTTCCCTGTTGGAGGAGGAGGGGGATGTTTTTGAGGCACTACGTGTCCTCTACACGTGTCCGTGGTTATATGCACCTTTACAGTAACCGCGTTGGTGGGAAATGGCCTCGCCGCCATCATGTCTTTGGGAAGCCTCTGTTTCCACACCCCAGAGACATACCATTAGCAGCGGTATAGGCAGAGCCCAGAATTCGTAACATTTCAGCCGTAGCATTAGGACAGGCCCCACTAACATATCACTAGCAGCATTATAGCGGGAGCGCAGTCTTCGTTCCATGTCAGCAATAGTAGCACTCAAGACAGGCCCCACTAACATATCACTAGCAGCATTATAGCGGGAGCGCAGTCTTCGTTCCATGTCAGCAATAGTAGCACTCAAGACAGGCCCCAGTAACAATTCCGAAGCAGCAGTATAGTGGGAGCGCAGTCTTCGTTCCATTTCAGTAGCTGCAGTATAGCCAAGGCCCAAGTTACATTTATGTAGCTAAAGTGTAGGCCAACCCCACACACACTTCTGTACCATGAGTGCAGGTGAAGAACATACAAATTGCTATGATTACACTGTAGGTGAGGGCCCCAAAAAATTGGTGTACCAACAGTACTAATGTACCTCAGTAAAAATTGGCCATGCCCAACCAAGATGGCAGGTGAAACCCATTAATCGCTTTGGTTAATGTGGCTTAAGTGGTAACTAGGCCTGGAGGCAGCCCAGTTTAACGAAAAATTGGTTCAAGTTAAAGTTTCAACGCTTTTAAGAGCATTGAAACATATTAAAATTGTTTCGAAAAATTAGATGAGTGAGCCTTGTGGCCCTAAGAAAAATTGCCCGTTCAGCGTGATTACCTGAGGTTTCAGGAGGAGGAGCAGGAGGAGGAGGAGGAATATTAGACACAGATTGATGAAGCAGAAATGTCCCCGTTTTGGATGGTGAGAGAGAAAGTAGCTTCCATCCGCGGGTGCATAATACGTATTGCTTACGTATCGCTGCTGTCCGCTGGTGGAGAAGAGAAGTCTGGGGAAATCCAGGCTTTGTTCATCTTGATGAGTGTTAGCCTGTCGGCACTGTCGGTTGACAGGCGGGTACGCTTATCTGTGATGATTCCCCCAGCCGCACTAAACACCCTCTCCGACAAGACGCTAGCCGCAGGACAAGCAAGCACCTCCAGGGCATACAGCGCGAGTTCAGGCCACGTGTCCAGCTTCGACACCCAGTAGTTGTAGGGGGCAGAGGCGTCACCGAGGATGGTCGTGCGATCGGCTACGTACTCCCTCACCATCCTTTTACAGTGCTCCCGCCGACTCAGCCTTGACTGGGGAGCGGTGACACAGTCTTGCTGGGGAGCCATAAAGCTGGCCAGGCCCTTAAAGACTGTTGCACTGTCTGGGCTGTACATGCTGCTGGATCTACGCACCTCCCCTGCTACCTGGCCCTCGGAACTGCGCCTTCTGCCACTAGCGCTGTCGGATGGGAATTTTACCATCAGCTTGTCCGCCAGGGTCCTGTGGTACAGCAACACTCTCGAACCCCTTTCCTCTTCGGGAATGAGACTGGGAAGGTTCTCCTTATAGCGTGGGTCGAGCAGTGTGTACACCCAGTAATCCGTAGTGGCCAGAATGCGTTGAATGCGAGGGTCACGAGAAAGGCATCCTAACATGAAGTCAGCCATGTGTGCCAGGGTACCTGTACGCAACACATGGCTGTCCGCACTAGGAAGATCACTTTCAGGATCCTCCTCCTCCTCCTCCTCCTCAGGCCATACACGCTGAAATGATGACAGGCAAGCAGCATGGGTACCCTCAGCAGTGGGCCAAGCTGTCTCTTCCCCCTCCTCCTCATCCTCCTCATCCTCCTCCTCCTCCTCCTGAACGCGCTGAGATATAGACAGGAGGGTGCTCTGACTATCCAGCGACATACTGTCTTCCCCCGGCTCTGTTTCCGAGCGCAAAGCGGCTGCCTTTATGGTTTGCAGGGAAGTTCTCAAGATGCATAGCAGAGGAATGGTGACGCTAATGATTGCAGCATCGCCGCTCACCACCTGGGTAGACTGATCAAAGTTTCGACGGACCTGGCAGATGTCTGCCAACCAGGGCCACTCTTCTGAAAAGAATTGAGGAGGCTGACTCCCACTGCGCCGCCCATGTTGGAGTTGGTATTCCACTATAGCTCTACGCTGCTCATAGAGCCTAGCCAACATGTGGAGCGTAGAGTTCCACCGTGTGGGCACGTCGCACAGCAGTCGGTGCACTGGCAGATTAAAGCGATGTTGCAGGGTGCGCAGGGTGGCAGCGTCCGTGTGGGACTTGCGGAAATGTGCGCAGAGCCGGCGCACCTTTACGAGCAGGTCTGACAAGCGTGGGTAGCTTTTCAGAAAGCGCTGAACCATCAAATTAAAGACGTGGGCCAGGCATGGCACGTGCGTGAGGCTGCCGAGCTGCAGAGCCGCCACCAGGTTACGGCCGTTGTCACACACGACCATGCCCGGTTGGAGGCTCAGCGGCGCAAGCCAACGGTCTGTCTGCTCTGTCAGACCCTGCAGCAATTCGTGGGCCGTGTGCCTCCTATCTCCTAAGCTGAGTAGTTTCAGCACGGCCTGCTGACGCTTGCCCACCGCTGTGCTGCCACGCCGCGCGACACCGACTGCTAGCGACGTCCTGCTGCTGCTGACACATCTAGATTGCGAGACAGAGGTTGAGGAGGAGGAGGAGGAGGAGGGTGCTTTAGTGGAGGAAGCATACACCGCCGCAGATACCACCACCGAGCTGTGGCCCGCAATTCTGGGGGTGGGTAGGACGTGAGCGGTCCCAGGCTCTGACTCTGTCCCAGCCTCCACTAAATTCACCCAATGTGCCGTCAGGGAGATGTAGTGGCCCTGCCCGCCTGTGCTTGTCCACATGTCCGTAGTTAAGTGGACCTTGCCACTAACCGCATTGGTGAGGGCGCGTACAATTTTGCGGGAGAAGTGGTCGTGCAGGGCTGGGACGGCACATCGGGAAAAGTAGTGGCGACTGGGAACTGAGTAGCGCGGGGCCGCCGCCGCCATCATAGCTTTGAAGGACTCCGTTTCCACAACCCTATACGGCAGCATCTCAAGGCTGATAAATTTGGCTATGTGGACGGTTAACGATTGAGCGTGCGGGTGCGTGGTGGCGTACTTGCGCTTGTGCTCCAACACTTGCGCTAGCGACGGCTGGACTGTGCGGTGCGAGACATTGCTGGATGGGGCCGAGGACAGCGGAGGTGAGGGTGTGGGTGCAGGCCATGAGACGGTTGTGCCTGTGTCCTGCGAGGGAGGTTGGATCTCAGTGGCAGGTTGGGGCACAGGGGGAAAGGCATCGGTGCAAACCGGAGGCGGTGAACGGCCTTCGTCCCACCTTGTGGGGTGCTTGGCCATCAGATGTCTGCGCATGCTGGTGGTGGTGAGGCTGTTGGTGGTGGCTCCCCGGCTGATCTTGGCGCGACAAAGGTTGCACACCACTGTTCGTCGGTCGTCAGGCGTCTCTGTGAAAAACTGCCAGACCTTAGAGCACCTCGGCCTCTGCAGGGTGGCATGGCGCGAGGGTGTGCTTTGGGAAACAGTTGGTGGATTATTCGGTCTGGCCCTGCCTCTACCCCTGGCCACCGCACTGCCTCTTGCAACCTGCCCTGCTGATGCCCTTGCCTCCCCCTCTGAAGACCTGTCCTGAGTAGGCGTTGCACACCAGGTGGGGTCAGTCACCTCATCGTCCTGCTGCTCTTCCTCCGAATCCTCTGTGCGCTGCTCCCTTGGACTTACTGCCCTTACTACTACCTCACTGCAAGACAACTGTGTCTCATCGTCATCGTCCTCCTCACCCACAGAAAGTTCTTGAGACAGTTGGCGGAAGTCCTCAGCCTCTTCCCTCGGACCCCGGGAACTTTCGAATGGTTGGGCATCAGTGACGATAAACTCCTCTGGTGGGAGAGGAACCACTCCTGCCCAATCTAAGCAGGGGCCCGAGAACAGTTCCTGGGAGTGACACCTGAGCAGGTGTCATTGTAGTGGAGTGAGGAGGCTGGGAGGAAGGAGGAGCAGCAGACAGAGGATTCGGATTTGCAGCAGTGGACGGCGCAGAACTGTGGCTGGACGATAGGTTGCTCGAAGCACTTTCTGCCATCCAGGACAGGACCTGCTCACACTGCTCATTTTCTAATAAAGGTCTCCCGCGTGGACCCATTAATTGGGCGATGAATGTGGGGACGCCAGAAACGTGTCTCTCTCCTAATCGCGCAGCAGTCGGCTGCAACACACCTGGATCAGGAGCTCGGCCTGTGCCCACACCCTCACTTGGGCCTACGCGTCCTCGGCCGCGTCCACGTCCTCTAGGCTTACCCCTACCCCTCAGCATGCTGTATTACCAGTGATTTGATTTCCCAGGCAGGAAATAAATTGGCGCAAGCCTGCAGGCCAAATATAATTTATTTTCCTTTTTAGCAAAGGGAAGCACCCACTGCGTATATTCAATGAACAAGAAGTTTAATATCTGTGGTGTGGCCCTCAAAAAGTGTCACACAACTATAGTGTAGCAGAGTTATTAACTCTAGCAGAGCAGGTATTTGCCAGTCAGGAAAGACAATGGCGCAAGCCTGCAGTAAACCGTAGCTGGTTGCGTCTGATTTTTGTACGTTGTCCACGCAGCACACACGTACATGGAGACCTTAGGACTAACACAGGCAGGCCAAATATAATTTCTTTTCCTTTTTTGCAAAGGGAAGCATCCACTGCGTATATTCAATGAACAAGAAGTTTAATATCTGTGGTGTGGCCCTCAAAAAGTGTCACACAACTATAGTGTAGCAGAGTTATTAACTCTAGCAGAGCAGGTATTTGCCAGTCAGGAAAGACAATGGCGCAAGACTGCAGTAAACCGTAGCTGGTTGCGTCTGATTTTTGTACGTTGTCCACGCAGCACACACGTACACGGAGACCTTAGGACTGACACAGGCAGGCCAAATATAATTTCTTTTCCTTTTTTGCAAAGGGAAGCACCCACTGCGTATATTCAATGAACAAGAAGTTTAATATCTGTGGTGTGGCCCTCAAAAAGTGTCACACAACTATAGTGTAGCAGAGTTATTAACTCTAGCAGAGCAGGTATTTGCCAGTCAGGAAAGACAATGGCGCAAGCCTGCAGTAAACCGTAGCTGGTTGCATCTGATTTTTGTACGTTGTCCACGCAGCACACACGTACACGGAGACCTTAGGACTGACACAGGCAGGCCAAATATAATTTATTTTCCTTTTTAGCAAAGGGAAGCACCCACTGCGTATATTCAATGAACAAGAAGTTTAATATCTGTGGTGTGGCCCTCAAAAAGTGTCACACAACTATAGTGTAGCAGAGTTATTAACTCTAGCAGAGCAGGTATTTGCCAGTCAGGAAAGACAATGGCGCAAGCCTGCAGTAAACCGTAGCTGGTTGCGTCTGATTTTTGTACGTTGTCCACGCAGCACACACGTACACGCAGACCTTGGGACTGACACATGCAGGCCAAATATAATTTCTTTTCCTTTTTTGCAAAGGGAAGGACCCACTGCGTATATTCAATGAACAATAACTTTTAGAACTGTAGTGTGGCCCTGAAAAAGTGACACACAACTTTAGTGTAGCAGAGTTATTAACTCTAGCAGAGCAGGTATTTGCCAGTCAGGAAAGACAATGGCGCAAGCCTGCAGTAAACCGTAGCTGGTTGCGTCTGATTTTTGTACGTTCTCCACGCAGCACACACGTACACGGAGACCTTAGGACTGACACAGGCTGGCCAAATATAATTTTTTGTCCTTTTTAGCAAAGGGAAGGACCCACTGCGTATATTCAATGAACAATAACTGTGTTGTGGCCCTGCCTACACAATTCTGTCCCTGTAGTATCAATGGAGGGTGCAATGCTCTGCACAGACGATTTTTAGAAAAAAAAAAATATGCAACACTGCTAACAGCAGCCAGCACAGTACTGCACACGGTTAAATTTGGCCCTAGAAAGGACCGTTGAGGTTCTTGAAGGCTACACTCACTCCTAACACTCTCCCTGCCTATACACCACTTCTGTCCCTAATACCGGGTGCAATGCTCTGCACTGCCGATTTTGAGAAAAAAAAAAAAACCACTGCTAGCAGCAGCCTGCACACAGGTAGATGTGGCCCTGAGAAGGACCGTTGGGGTTCTTGAAGCCTACACTAACTCCTAACGCTCTCCCTACAGCAGCTCCAGCACGATAGTACTTTCCCTCAGCTAAGTCACAAGGCATGTGTGGCGAGCCGCGGGAGGGGCCGACTTTTATACTCGGGTGACATCAGATCTCCCCAGCCACTCACAGCAGGGGGGTGGTATAGGGCTTGAACGTCACAGGGGGAAGTTGTAATGCCTTCCCTGTCTTTCAATTGGCCAGAAAAGCACGCTAACGTCTCAGAGAGGAAACTGAAAGTAACCGGAACACCGCGTGGTGCTCGTTACGAGTAACGAGCATCCCGAACACCCTAATATTCGCACGAATATCAAGCTCGGACGAGTACGTTCGCTCATCTCTATTAAAGGAGATGTCCCGAGGCAGCAAGTGGGGTTATACACTTCTGTATGGCCATAATAATGCACTTTGTAATATACATTGTGCATTAATTATGAGCCATACAGAAGTTATAAAAAGTTTTTTACTTACCTGCTCCGTTGCTAGCGTCCTCGTCTCCATGGTGCCGACTAATTTTTGGCCTCCGATGGCCAAATTAGCCGCGCTTGCGCAGTCCGGGTCTTCTGCTGTTCTCTATGGGGCTCCGTGTAGCTCCGTGTAGCTCCGCCCCGTCACGTGCCGATTCCAGCCAATCAGGAGGCTGGAATCGGCAGTGGACCGCACAGAAGAGCTGCGGTCCACGAAGATAGAGGATCCCGGCGGCCATCTTCAGCGGTAAGTATTGAAGTCACCGGACCGCCGGGATTCAGGTAAGCGCTGTGCGGGTGGTTTTTTTAAGCCCTGCATCGGGGTTGTCTCGCGCCGAACGGGGGGGGGGTTTAAAAAAAAAAAAACCCGTTTCGGCGCGGGACATCTCCTTTAAGCATCAGTGCATTCAATGTCTTGGTTTGAATTCAATGTCTTGATGCAGTAAATGTCTTGGTCTGCAAGAAGCAGGCTTGCATCGCTTCCTACAGAATGTGGAGACATTCCTTCAGTAGTTTGAAGTACCAACTTGTCCTGTCCTCTACCACCACCATCATGACTACTGACACGTACATGTCCTCTACCCCTTGTTTTATTCATGTTTTTATTTGGTAATTTTTCAATTCAGTTTTTTGTTATTCTTTTTTATTTTGGTTTATTGTTTGTTTATTTTTTATTTTAGTTTTACATCAGTTTTCAGTTAACATTTTAGGTTTCAGAGAACCACTGGCAGCTACGTAATGTATGCAAGTAATTTCTGTTGATTAAACTCATGACTTTGAACACATAGTTTGTGTTTTACATTTTCCTAGTTTGTTTTTTAACTGGCACCATCCTTACAATGTACAGTACTAGGACGCAATCCCAGGGCGGCACAATATGTGAGAACAGAAGTCTACAGAGCATCAAAGTGCTAACATCCACTTGTCCATCATTGCGTGTGTGATGTTGGAGTTACATGCAGAACCTGATAGCACATGTGATGTCAATTACCGGCTCTTAGCTCCACCCCTTAATCACATGATGGAGACATCATCACAGGTCCTTTATCCCCCTTGAGTACTGAATGAGGGATTATGGGTGGACTACATCCTCCACAAACCCATGCAGCCTCAGTTGCTATGGATACAGAAGTACTTAGTCTGGAGGTTTGTACTTGGTTGTGAGACAGCTGGCCACTTGTGTGGAGACTCCAATAAATGGCACTTCACAAATGTACACATACATAGCTGGTGGTGCATGTTGACCAACAACAACATTGAAGCATAGTCCTTCACCACTATCTTCAAATATCCTGAATGTGATTACAATCTTAAGTGCTAATGCCCCCAACACCAGTCCAGCCTTCATCTAATCATGAACAGTTGTCCAGTGTTAAAACAAACCATTGCTGTCATGCAAACGTCACCACAGAGGGTTCAAAGCTGCCGTGAAGCTAATGCAACATACATGACGCAGCAATGTAACCTTTGCCACCAGCTGAAGTTTGTAAATCTCGTGCAGCAGATATGAGAAAGCTACCAGCAAACATGTCTCTTCAGCGACCTGCTGAAGTTCATAAATGACAAGCAGCTTATGTGCAAAAACAACAAGCCAATGTGTCTCCTCGGCAAGCTGCTGAAGTTCATAAATCATATGCAGCTCATATGCGAAAGCAACGTAACAGAGCTGTGTGTATGTGACGTGCATGTAGCAGAGCTGTGTGGTGCATTGCGCCACCAGAAGCACTAGTACCATAATTTCCTAATAAATATCAGTAAATTGTATATTCTGGAATGTCCCTGTTTTGTGGTAATTCAATTCCCCACCCCTCACAGTTAGCTGCATAATGTAAGTAAGTAATTTTTATTGAGCAGACTCACAACTTTGAAAAATGCCTGAGGCTACAAACAGAAAACTGCAATATTCCCTACCCAACAGCAGTTTGTCTATCTGCTGCTATATATGGTGACAGCAGCAGAAATATACGTTATGCAGAGTATATCTCCCAAACCCCACATATTATAAGGCTGGGTCACATGGTGCAGGCGTCCAGTGAAAGTGCTATCCATATGTAAGATGGAGGAGACATTTGGTATCATCTTTAAGGCACTCTGGCTGCTGATTGACTGTATACTCCCTTTCATACCAGGTATTTTGGGAAATTCGATTTTCCAACGATTTTCATCAAAAATCATATGGGACACACCCGATCTGATTTAGCAAAAATCAAGGTGATTTTACTGCCTGGTCGATTATGACGATCAACCCAAGTGCTTATAACACTATTGCTCCCTCTTGTCTACATCCATACATGTGTGACATTTGCATGGCACAACTGCATTTTTTTTTTATTTCTCCCCATTTAATTTTTTTAAAGTTTTTTGGTACACTATATGGTATGTTAAATGGTACCATTAAAAACATAACTCGTCCTACAAAAAGCAAGCCATTATACAGTTATGTCAATTGAAAAGTTATGGCTCTTGGAAGGGGAGGATAAAAAAAACTAAAATTTAAAAATGGGAAATCTCTAGTCCGAAAGTGTTTAAAGATAGTTTCCTATAAATGGACAAGTGAAATAAACAACATGACTAAATTTATAAGACAATGAATACATTCATGATCAATGAGATGGATATTGCCAATACATTTTGAAGTTCTTTATACTTATATATGTTATCACAATGGTCTTGGCCTAAAAAACATTACAATTTTATCACTTGTTTCTTAGTTGCACAGGCTAGAGACAATATTCATAGAAAACCATTTTAGTAAGTGTCTGAACTGCGGGGCAAAAAGAATGAATACAAGAAAAGAAACTCATGCACTGCTCTGGCGAATTCAAAGACATGGAACTAATACTAGAAGAGAGCAGCTCTGGATAATATGTCACAGTCCTGCTCATGCCCTTTTCTCAGTTTACAGTACATACATAAAATAAGAACGAAAAAGGTCATACAATGCAAACATAGAGGGCCCTTCAAGCATGAGATTAGCTGTACTTAGGAAATACAAAATTGAGTCTGCATTGCTGTAGATATAAATTTTGAGTTTAAAGGTTCACCAATATAAGCATAGCGGCATTAGCAATTTTTGAATAATTATATATGTAAAATATATATTTAATTAAAAAAGTGTGGCTCTTATCCTATGAAAACCATAAAATTACAAAGAAGGCAAAATTAGCAAATCTGTTTTATTTGTACCGCATACATATTTTTGGAAATGGTACATACTTTATTGTTATAGAAAAAAATTAGTACATAAGTTTGTGTATTTGGCGTTGGTTCACATATGAATGATACATTAAAAGCCTTGATGATCCGAATGTCATTTATGATTTGACAAATGGGTCATGCAGGGTCCTTGACATCAAACATCATATCATTTAAATGGGTGAAATAGGTCCAAAAAATTGTATTTATTTTAAATACTTTATGGAGCTGATATTGAATCAGTGAATACCTCAAGCTTATAACAATGCTGAAGAATATCCTTGCTGAGGGAGGTGATGTAATAAAGGGTCACTGCCATCAAACAGGCCATTAAATATTAAGACATCTATAATATTCTCACTCTAACAAACTGAAGTAAATTGGTAAGTCCGGCCTATTAAATGACCCATTTAATTCTCTATTGCTAACATTAAAGATTCTGACTGTCAATGGATAATCATTAAAGGAGATGTCTCGAGGAAGCAGTGATTTTTTTTTTTTGCCCAGTCCCCCTAATTAAACATACATTACTAATTACCCCTGTAAATGACTTTCCTAGCTGGTTCGTACTTACCGTTCCAGCGTTTCAGCAACTTATAAAAGTTTCCCCAAGATGGCCGCCGGCTCTTTCCCCGTCGCTCGCTGCAGCCCGACGTGCGCGCTCCCGAGACGCTGCCAGCTGTGTCTCCATGGCAACCGGACGCCCCGCAGCCGCCGACCAGACGCCCCGCAGCCGCCGACCAGTCACCCACCGCCAGGCAGCAGGTAACCGGCGCTAGCCCCCGGCTCCCCAGCGCTACGCTCCCGGCTCCCCAGCGCTAGACCCTCAGCCCAGGTGAAGGCCCCGGAGCCCAGCGCTAGGTTCCGGAGCCCAGGTGAAGGCCCCGGAGCCCAGCGCTGGGCTCCGGGGCCTTCACCTGTCAGTGAACATCACCCCCGACCCATCACTTACCCCCCTGGCCCAGCGCTAGTTCCCCCGGCCTAGCGACAGCCCCCCCCGGCCTAGCGACAGTCCCCCCATCGCAGCGACAGCCCCCCCCCCCCTGGCGCAGCGGCAGCCCCCCCGGCCCATCACTTACCTGGACGGCAGGACAGCCGGACGGCAGGACAGCTGGGCGGCTTCTCCAGACAGCTGGGCGGCTCTGCACCTTCCTCTAACAGAGGAAGGTACAGAATGGCCGCTCCAGCGCGCTCCCGAGCAGTGACAGCTCATCTGCGCATGCGCAGAAGAGCTGTAGCGGGGAGCACACTGAAGCGGCTCGTGCTGAAAGGAGAAGACCGGACTGCGCAAGCGCGTCTAAAAAAGCAAGCTGCCGGCGAATTTAGACGGAACCATGGAGACGAGGACGCTAGCAACGGAGCAGGTAAGTGAATAACTTCTGTATGGCTCATATTTAATGCACGATGTACATTACAAAGTGCATTAATATGGCCATACGGAAGTGTATAGACCCACTTGGTTTCGCGAGACCACCCCTTTAAGTGTCTCCAATCAACAGGCCAACTGTGATATTAAAGCCCCAATTTTACTTATTATCCAATGTGGCACCTGGGAGGCCATTGCATGTGGAGAAGGGATGTATCTGAAGAGGTACCAAGGTGCAGCAACAAATGTCACCACCGGAGCAATGGTTTGGCATTCTGGTGATCTTTCAAATGTTATTTCTGTTGTAACTGTAAAATAAAAGCTGTGCAATATCCCAATGCATTATAGGAATTATTGCATTGCTTATTACTACAGCTTTGGGCTCGTTCAGACAAGCACTGCTTTAGTGCTGATAGCAGTGAGATAAGCTTGGTGCTAAAGTGCTGTAAAGAACGTGTGAATGGGCTACTTCAGGCTATGTGAAGTAGCCCGTTCACACGATCCAAGGTGCGAGCTTTCAAGGCTTCCATAGGAGTGTATGGAAAGCACGCAGCATAGCTAGTACAGGTCCTATCTTTGCATGCACCTTGGAACTGACATGCGAGTTTCAACGCGCATGGCCTATCTTTGTTAGATGCTCTGAATTATCGCATCTACCAAGTGCTCATGTGAACACTTCTATAGGAACCCATTGATTCCTATAGAAGCGCTCTTTTCACTTGCCTTTCAAGCGCTAAAACAGGGCTCATCTGAATGAGGCCTTAAAGGTAACAAGTTCATCTAAGTTCAGCCAGACATTTTTTCCCCACATTACTTGAACATTACAGTTCAAACTCATGATAAGGAGCGTCATTATATTGGCCTGATTGTTTCTTCTGACATGTAACTGAGCCACTGTTATGGATCTGTGCCCTTTGACTCCCACAAACCACTAGAAAACAGGGTCAGCAGACTTCTGAGCATTATACACCTTAAGTGCCCCTTCTTGGGCATGAACATTTGTGCGAGTGTCCATTTGCCCGCTCAACAGCCCATGGTAATATGCCAGTGATCAGTCAATGAATGAACAAATGCTCATTCATTGGCTGATTGGATCTTTCATATAGGCATTAAAATGCTCACTTGTTGGCAGCACATCTGAATAGGGGCATGTTCTGCCAATGAATGCAATCTGAATCTGGGCGAGGCAACATATTGATTTTTCGACTCCATACCAGTGATTCTCTGCTGTATGTGAATGGCAGTAATGAGCACGCTGTTTGTCAGCTGGCACCTGCTTTAAAAGACAGGCAATCGACTAAAAGGGAGCATAGTCTTCTGACATCTCTGGAGTTTTCCATTCATTGCACTCAAATGGGCATTCCCCATTGTTAGGACCCATGGATAACATGATCTGCTATATCACAATATTTTTTAAGGTGCCTCTTCCTTTTATCTTCATGGCCCCTAACAGGAAAGCCATACAGTCAATCCTGTTTTTTTATTTAGATCCTATTTTTTCGAAAGCTCTCTTTAAAAGCTATTGGTACCAATAATTTTGTATTTCAACAAATCTTTACTAAAACCTCAAGAATTAAACATTCATGCATGGAAACAGTCTCTGTCAAGACTGTGGCCACCTATTTGGTACCTCTTCATATAAACACCTGTGGTTATCCAATGAAGATCAAAACAGAACTGCCTTAGTTCAATGATACCCATCTAGTAATATTCATACTATGGGTTAAAGTGACTCTCTAGTATGGGCCAAAATTCTGTCCTGGGACCAAAGGGGAGAAGGATATATTACCTGCAATTGTTCTTTTCTGCCGGCCCTCTAATCCACCAGTTCTAGGTCCTGTTTTTGCCTGTCAGAGATGGCCAATGCAATCTGCAGACTGCCTAATCTTCACAAAGCATTGGGAATATTAGGGTGTTAGACTGCCAACACACTATACTTGCTCTCTCATTAGCCTGTGCTGCTAGTGTGATCAGTGCTGGCCAATCAAATAGTAGTGCGCAGTGTGCATTGGGTAGTTAGAAAATTCCAGTGGCCATCTTGGATGGCTGTGAATGGGATCTGGAACCAGAGAGATGGATGGACAGCAGTGAAGAACAACTGCAGGAAATAACCCCCCCTCTCCCCATGCAACCATCATTACAGTCCTGGAACAGAATTTTGACTCAATACCAGAGGTTTGCTTTAAGAAAACAGTATGTTTAGCAAAACCCCATTTTTTTGAGTCAGAACTTTCTACTGACAAATAATTCTTCATATGAAGGAGGAGCTCCTAACTCCGATTCCCCAAGTGATACGGACGAAAGTGAAGCGTCTGAAGTTTGATGTGAGGACCAGGACCGGGAATGAAGATGCTGTGAAGATTCTGTTACTGTGGGAAAGGAAAAAAACCTGTTATATGCAGTACTGACTACTACTGTACACTCTGCAGAAATAGTAGAGTGCATCCAAAGCTAAACTTGCAAGTTAAGATGTGCTGAAAGTATTATGTGTGAACCACTAATTTTATAGCCTCTCATACTGTATATTTGCTAACGTCAAACAGGAAGAAGAACAAGTTTACTTCCTGAGCAGAGGTCTCTCAATATTTGGGCTCACACTAAAAAATTACCCCCCTTGAAAATAATATAGTGCATAAATGTTCATATGTTATTCCCACTACCACAGAACTTTCATTGTAGTAACATACTTGAAAATGTACGTACCGTATATAGAGTCTGAACCACTCACAGTAACAACTGTACTTATGCTTGCAGAAGAAAATCTTGCATGTCTTTTTACACAACACTGGAGGAAGCACACAGCCACACAACGTACAATCAAGATCAACAGGACTAGCAAGACGATCCTGGAACACAAAAGACACTTACTTCTAGCATCCTACAGAGTTAGCTGTCTGCAAGCATGCATGGTTATTTTAATGAGCAGCGAATAAACCTCTACCAGAACCCTTTTATATGTACTAAGAGAATAACAATGTTCAACCTGTTCTTAAATGCCCAATTCCAGGTTCTCACAACATCTGCCATCAGCGGGTAGAAGGCCCCCACATGTATAAGATCGTCAACCTATCCTGCCAAAGTCAACATTTCATAGAATCATAGAATGGTAGAGTTGGAAGGGACCACTAGGCTCTTCGGGTCCAACCCCCTGTTCAATGCAGGATTCACTAAATCATCCCAGACAGATATTTCTCCAGCCTTTGTTTGAACACTTTCATTGAAGTAGAACTCACCACCTTCCGTGGTAACCTGTTCCACTCATTGATCACCCTCACTGTCAGAAGGTTTTTTTAAATATCTAATTTGTGTCTCCTCCCTTTCAGTTTCATCCCATTGCTTCTAGTCTTTCCTTGTGCAAATGAGAATAGGGCTGATCCCTCTAGACTGTGACAGCCCTTCAGATATTTGTAGACCGCTATTAAGTCTCCTCTCAGCCTTCTTTTTTGCAAGCTAAACATTCCCAGATCCTTTAACCGTTCCTCATAGGACCTGATTTGCAGACCCCTCACCATCTTGGTAACTCTTCCCTAGACTTGCTCCAGTTTATCTATGTCTTTTTTAAAGTGGGGTGCCCAGAACTGGACAAAGTATTCCAGATGAGGTCTGACTAAGGAAGAGTAGAGAGGAATAATTACATCATGTGATCTAGACTCTATGCTTCTCTTAATACATCCCAGAATTGTGTTTGCCTTTTTGGCTGCTCCACTACATTATTGACTCATCTTCAGTCTATGATCTATTAGTAAATAGAGATGAGCGAACGTACTCGGTAAGGCCGGTTTAGCAAACGAGCACCGCGATTTTCGAGTACTTCATTACTCGGGTGAAAAGTACTCGGGGGCGCTGTGGGTGAGAGGGGGGTTGCAGAGGGGAGTGGGGGGGGAGAGGGAGAGAGAGCTCCCACCTGTTCCGCGCTGCTACCCCCCGCTCCACCACGCCACGCCCCACCCCACAGTGCCCCCGAGTAATTTTCATCCGAGTAGTGAAGTACTCGAAAATCGCGGTGCTCGATTGTGAAATCAGCCTTACCGAGTACGTTCGCTCATCTCTATTAGTAAACCCAAGTGTTTTTCACATGTGCTGCTGCTCAGCCCAATTCCTCCTATTCTGTTTGTGCTTTTTTCATTTTTCTTGCCCAGATGTAGGACTTTGCATTTCTCCTTGTTAAATACCACTCTGTTAGTCGCCGCCCACTGTTCAAGCTTTTCTAGATCTTTTTGAATACTCTCCCTTCTCTTCCTTAGTGTTAGCTATCCCTCCTAGCTTTGTGTCGTTAGCAAATTTGAACAGTTTCCCATCACTTCCCTCCTCCAGATCATTTATAAAAAGGTTGAGCAACACTGGGCACAGGACAGAGCCTTGTGGTACCCCACTTGATACAAGCTTCCACTTGGATGTGCAGCCATTTATGACCACTCTGTGAGTACGATCACTCAGCCAGTTGTGAATCCACCTAACAGTTGCCTTGTCAATCCCATATTTGATCATTTTTTTCTATAAGTATGGTATGAGATACTTTGTCAAATACTTTACTAAAGTCAAGATATACTATATCTACTGCATTTCCCTGATCAACCCAGTCAGTTATTCTGTCATAGAAAGAAATTAGATTCATCTGGCATGACTTGTTTGTTACAAACTCATGCTTGCTCTGGGTAATTACTCAATTTTTATCCAAGTACTTGCATACATGCTGTTTAATAATTTGTTCAAAGAAGTCAGGCTCATTGGCCTATAGTTTTCTGGATCCACTTTCTTCCCTTTTTTGAAGATAGGGACAACATTTGCCCTTTTCCAACCTTCTGGGACTTCTCCTGTTCTCCAGGAATTTTCAAAGATTATGGCGAGTGGTTCAGCAATTACCTCCACTGCTTCCTTTAGTATCCTAGGATGTAATTCATCTGGACCTTGAGACTTGAATTAATTTAAAGGAGTTGTCCGGCCACACAGGGTAAAAATTTTTATAATGCTGCTGCTTCCCTTTCAGTAAGGATAGTAACAGACAGCATACAGGGGCTCAAACCGGCCGGCAGATCAGCTGCAATGTCAGTTTATTACCTTAGACTCTGATCTTCTCTGCAGCTTTCAAAGATGGCGCCTCTGTGCTGCCTTCTCACATGCTCTGCGCTCTCCCTCCTCTGTGTGCACGCTCCCGATGGTAGTAAAGAGACATGAAAGGCAGGATTTCCCTCAGCTCATGTCCTAGCCCCGCCCACGACACGCCCACCTCTATTGAACTGCTCTACAGTCTCTCCCCGCCCAGGCCCCGCCCCCTGTATAGTAAAACATTTTCCCACACACACATGCCCTCATAGTGCCCCTCTCACAATGACCCCCCCCCCCCACACTTCTGTCAGCCGGGTCAATGCACATACACATCACTGCACCCCCCATCCTGCACACATCCATCCATCCATCGATCTCTCCCACTCCACACCCCCCCCCCTTCCCCCGGGACTTCTGTCAGCCGGTCCGTGCACACACACACACACATCACTGCACCCCCCCTGCACACATCCATCCATCCATCCATCGATCTCTCCCACTCCACACACCCCCCTTCCCCCGGGACTTCTGTCAGCCGGTCCGTGCACACACACACACACATCACTGCACCCCGCCCCGCCCCCCCCCCCCCCCGTGCACACATCCATCCATCCATCTTTCCAACATTTCCAACATTTCTCCCCTTCTCCCCTACTCCCCCTACTCCCCTTCTCCCCTTTCACATACTTTTCAAGTCCCGATGGTGTCTTCTTGGCTCTTGTCCAAGCAGCAGCGGCAGGCAGTCACTCACTCCGCTCTGGTATATGAAACCAGGAAGTGAGTGTACTGCGCATGCGCCGACCGGCGGCGCGCGTCCCCTGCGATGATTAGGTAAAGAGCGTGGTCCCGGCGGAAGAAAGAAGGACTGCGCATGCGCGGAAGGGAAGAGGAGCGTTCCAGCGCCGACGAGAGCTGCTGCCGGCCCGACAAGAAATGCAGACGATTTCTTGTCGTAACCACGGACGACCGAGGGTCAACACAGGGGGGGCACCCCTAAAGGTAAGTGAATAACTTCTGTTTGCAACATTTTCAATGCACAATGTACATTACAAAGTGCATGGAAATGTGCAAACAGAAGTAATGAGATATGATGTTCATGGCCGGACAACCCCTTTAAGTTAGCTATGCGTTTCCTCACCATATCTCTACTTATAGATAGCCTGCATTCTTTTATTCCCCCAATAGCACAGGGAAGATCAGTTGGTATTACATCTACTGTCTGAGAGAAAACAGATACAAAATAGGAATTTAAAATTTTGGCCTTTTTAACATCATTCTTAACCTATTCACCATTTTCATCCTGTAAGCATCCAATAGCATCTTTGACCTTTCTTTTGCTTTTGACATACCCCCCAAATCCTTTTTTATTGCTTTTGGCCTCTATTGCTTGTCTCAATTCATTATTAGCTATAGCTTTTTTGACACTTGCCCTACAGTTTCTGCAGACCGCATCATATTCTTCTTTAGATATTCCCCCGTCTTTCCATTTGATAAATGTATTTTTCTTCCTTTTTAACATGTGCGCAAGTTCTGTGTTCATCTATCCTGTTCTCTTTAAATGCTTCCCATTCTTCCTTCGTTTAGGGATTGTTAACGATTGTGCTTTGAGAATCTCATTTCACAATATTTCCCAACCTTCTTGGATATTTCTGTCCTTAAGAACATCCAGCCATTGGATTCTTCCTATCTTCTTTCTGAGTTCATAAAAATCTGCCTTTCTGAAATGCAACCTTGAGATCTGAGTTTTCTCAGGTCTTCCTCCTCTTTTCATCCAAAATTCAAGGATAGCATGATCACTGCCTCCTAAGGTCTAATCCACCCTTACTTCCTCAATCATTCCCTCCCTGTTGGTAAAAATTAGGTCCAAGATAGCAGATCCCCTTGTTTTCTCTTCAACCTTTTGGGAGATAAAGATGTCAGCATGAACGGATAAGAATTCGTTGGATCCATTACTTAAACCTAAAAAAAGATTCCCAACAAATGTCTGGATAGTTAAAATCTCCCATGATCACTATGTCATGCTTTTTTGAGAGCTTGGCCATCTGATCTAGAAAGAGTTCATCAATATCTTCTGCTTGTCCAGGCAGCCTATAGGAAATGCCTACAATGGTGTCCTTTCCTTTGTTGTTTCCTAACTTTGTTGTTCTCTCCTTGTATTCTTACCCAAACAGTTTCTACAGAACTCCCATGCTCTGAAGCTTGAATCTCGGCGGAGATAAATGTTTTCCTAACATACAATGCAATACCTCCTCCCCTTTTTTAGATCTGTTTCCTTTAAATAAGTTGTATCCTTCAAGCCTTGTATTCCAATCATGTGTATCATTCCACCAAGTTTCCGTGATGCCTATGACATCACGTTTCTCTTCCTGTGTTAGAAGCTCCAATTCTCCTTGTTCATTTCCCATGCTCTGTGCATTTGTGTAAAAACATTTTAGTTTGTGATCAGTGTCTCTTGCTCCTCTACTTTCCTTCTGAATTTTTTTGCTTCTTTGTTCTTTCTTTCCACTTCTAATAGTGAGGTTCTCAAATGTATTAATTAGCTGTATATTTTTACCTGGCCTTTCCCTTCCCATATTGTTCTAATCTAAAGCTTTCATAATGAGTGAAGCAAGGCACCCACTTTTATAGTATTTTTTTCTGGCCAATTTTATATCAACTCAAATCTAGTCTTCATGACTAATGACATTACAGTACAGTGGTCAAAGGTGGATTGTATAGAACAAAAAGTGAAAAGGTTGCCTTCAGTATTTGTCATAAGGAAAAAGTATGAGAGAAACACGTCAGGATCTTGTACCCAACATTTGCCGTAAACCTTATACTGTATGTTATTTCAGCAAAGTATAGCACATGTAGTGTCTCGCCATGCAGTTTAATAGATTGTTTGAGTAAGCATCTGACTGTATAGCGTGTCAATGGCAAATACCTTCTATAGTGCCATGCTCATGGGCACTGCAGTGCTGGTAAAATATATCACCAACATCTTGTCAGCAAGACTAATGTTGCACATCAGTCTGTAACGTAGGCCCTTGCAACTCAGTTCTGGCATACACAGTGATTACTAAGGAGACTTCAGTAAGATTGAATGATGTCTGTAAAGCTGTCACTCCCTGGGCTGCTGGACACCCTTCATACTTACTAATCACTCAACCAGCACCGCAATTTCTACATGTAACGTTTAGACATCAGCATCAAATAAAAATGATATAGACTGTAATGTTGCTGCATATAGGAGAAACCTTGATTTTGCAACTCCTATTTTGGGGTTTGTCATTTAAGGCCTGTTCAATAAACAGGAGTTACAGCACAGGGCCCTTCTGCACCACGTATGCCTCAGATTTTATATTGAAAATACAGATTTTTTTTGGCTTTTTTAGACTGTGTGGATCTTATAGGATTAAAATTGCATGCAATATTATAAAGGCATTTCTTACATATGGCACTTGAAGGAGTACCATATGACAGCATTGCATACTGTACTATAGAACCACAAGGAACACATTAATATAATGCTGCAGGGGACTCCCTGTACCACTATACAGTCTCTGCATATAGCCCTTCTGTGTGCAAGAGGCCTTAAAGGGATTCTCCACTTTCAATAATCCCTGTCTATTAAAAGCTCCCCTCAGCAATAAGCTGATCTTTTATGCCGCACTGTCACAAGATAAATTAATTATTAGGGTGTGTTTACAGGGGGTGGAAATGCTGCAGAATATCAACCATTGGTGCAGATTTTGACTTGAAATCAGCTGCGTTCCTGCGGCTGATTTCAGAAGGTACAGCGCTCATCTCTGGCCTTCAGCCGTCAGCACAGTCCTTCACCCAGTACCCCGTGGCATCTAGTGAGCACAGCGCCACTGGTCAGTTCATGCAGAAGAGCCATCAACTGACCACGGGCGCTGCGCTCACTAGAGGCCATGAGGTATCAAATGAAGGAGTGTGCTGACAGATGAAGATTTTAAGTCAAAATCTGCACCAATGAATGCGGAACTGCTGTGGCATTTGACAAAGAATTTCTGCTGTGGACATTCCGCAGTATTCTGCTACGTGTAAACATATCTTAAAGGGCCATTTACACCTAACGATTATCACTCAAAATTCGTTCAAACGACCAAAAATGAGTGATAATTGTTACATGTAAATGTGGGCATCATAAACTTTTTGTTTGAACTTAAAATCCATGGTTCAGACACCGAGATAAAGTGTTTCTTAATAGACTGCATGCTGTTATCTCCACGGGAGGCAGCAGATAACACTGTAATTTTCTGGTAACCAGAAACAGAACAATGCAGCTGTGTGCACAGCTGGGCATGCGCTTAATCCCACACTGGGCTTTGCAAACAGTTCCTGGAGGCCCTTATACATGCAAATGAAGATAATAAAATGTTAATGCCCATTAACATTTTATGCAAATAGATTGCAAAATCTTTCAATCTTTCAGACCTTTGAAAGATTATCTTTGCATGTAAATGGACCTTAACTTAGTTTGTGTGGTCATCATTTGGCTCTCTGTGTAATGTATGAATATGCTGGATCGTCCAGAGCGAGAGACAGTTTTGTAGCTGATCTGGGTAATAGGTAGTAGAACACACTAACAAGCAATTGCTTTTGTAAACTCCTTTAATAGTTATAGAATTGTCAATAGACTATTAGTCTCATTAGATACTAATAGGGAAATGCATGCAGAGCCTTAACTGTGTGTATAGTGTACATATAGTGATGCTATTCAGCCCTCGGCTCGGTTTACATCAGCATTGGGCATTCTGCTTTTCACTTCTGTTTCAGAACAGAAAAATGAAATGCAAGCTGATAGGATTTGCCACATGATGGACTCCATAATAGGATTAAACATAATGGGATCTGTCGGTTTTCTGTCATAGTTTTCATCATCTTCATTGAACAAAACAGTGCAGTGTTCTTGCTATTCTTCTCAGCTTTTTAGATGGAATCTGGGCTGAAGGGTCCTAATGGAGCCTCCAATGTAGATGTAAACAGAGCCTAATCTATGTCTCCCACAGTACATAGAGCTTCTATATGTCATTAAAACACCATTTACATTTCTGAGGACAATAAGCACTTGATGCCAAAAAAGTCAAAAAATTCACCAAAAATATGATGCGTAATCTATGTGCTGAAATTCTGAATGCCGATGCAGCAGAAATGTGTCCAAGTACTACCTAAATATAAACAGTAATTATAATAACACTACTACTGCTAACAGTAAAAGCAGTAGCAAAAGTGAAATGAGATTTTCTAGCAGTTTTGGCAAACCACTTGGAAAACTAATCTAAAGAAGACATTCATATTTCAGGCCTCTTGCACGCTGCTGCAGTGTTTCGCAGTCAGCCCCACTGACTTTACTGAATTACATTCTCTCTGCCAATATCACAAAGTATTTATCACTGACAAAGGTTACGATTGAAAGCACAGTATTGACATTGAACACACATAAAAGACACTTGTCTGTCTCCTTACAAAGAAGGAGAGATTTACATTTTCAATATTGTTGAATTGCACATTTTACTATGTCAGAAGTGCACCCTTTTGTTGGGGTTTTTGTTTTTGCAGTATTCCCGGAGCAGTAAAAAGGACATGTTCACTCCATTCTGTGGGTCAGTACAATTCCAGCAATACCACATTATTATAGTCAGGGGCGTACCTAAAGCCTAAGGGGCCCGGGTGCAAAAGTTCAGCTGGGCCCCCCTCCATCTGTACCCGTACCTATACCTAAACCGTGCTAATTTACAAACATGATCTAGCCCCTTGGTGTAAGCCTTCTCATTATGACTCCTTTCCTTGACTACAAAAAACCTGTTGGTAATGTCTTAGGCCGCTTTCACACGGCCGCACAAATTGCGTGAGATTTGTGCGTTGCAAGATGTACAAATCGCACATGAATATGAACCCCATTGTTTTGAATACAATCATACACAGGAGCGATGTTTTGTTTTTCTCTGCATCGCACGAGAATATGATGATGTGATGCGAGCTGGTTTTAACACAACAACCGCTCACATCCGCGGGGACGACACACGTTGGTGAGTGTGATAGGGGGCAGAGTTTCACGGCCTGATATCAGACTCACTCCTGTGAAATTAGCCTAAGGCCGGCTGCACACGACTGGATTTGCATTGCGGAATATGGAGCGGGCGTCCGCCTACGGATTCCGCAGCATGTACTGCCCATAGCATGTTATGGAAAAGCCTTTTTTTCTCTACACGAGCGGAAAGAAATTGCGGTTTTCCACTCACGGAAGAAAAAGCATGGCGTGCTATATTTTAATGCATGTATATACCCAGGTTATACCAGCTATACATATATAATTATATACAGGAGAGGTATAACCTATACCAGCTGTACATATATAATTATATACAGTATATACCCAGGTTATACCAGCTATACATATATAATTATATACAGGAGAGGTATAACCTATACCAGCAGCACATATATAATTATATACAGGAGATACACAGGTTACACCAGCATGGTACATATAGCTATATACAGGATGTGTATCCCCCTGTATATAGTGGTATGCCCCATGCTGGTGTAACCTGTGTATCTCCTGTATATAATTATATATATATATATATATACAGGAGAGGTATATGTTATAGCAGCTGCACATATATAATTATATACAGTAGATACACAGGTTACACCAGCATGGTCCATATCACTATATACAGGATGTGTATCCCCCTGTATATAGTAGCATGTCCCATGCTGGTGTAACCTGTGTATTCCCTGTATATAATTATATATATATACAGCTGGTATAACTTATACCAGCTATACATATATAATTATAATTCCTTCTCTACTCACCTCTGCAGCAGTCTCTGGGCAGCCTGTAATGGAAAGTCCCCCGTCTTTTGATCACATGACCAGGCTGATCACATGACCAGAGCCTGGTCATGTGATCTGCAGCCACAGGTCCTCTCCCAGGTCCTGTGCATACAGCGCTCCGGAGGTGAGTAGAGCTGCAGTAGCCCCTCCCCCTGGTAATCGCTGACCGGCAGAGACTGATACCACTCACAGCTGCAGTCTATCAGTTGGAGGGCCGCGCCGTGGGAGTCTGCAGCCTGTAACAGCCCTCCCCTCTGCTCTTGCCGACCTGCGGCGCTGCCTCCCGTCTCTCTCCTCAGCCATCATGCGGCCGACAGCGCCGATCCCCCGGGCCCCCTCAGCTCAAGGGCCGGGTATATGCACTGATTGTGCATGTGGGTATGGCGGAGGGCGGCCACGGGGCCCCCTGAGCGCAGGGGCCGGGTCGCCATGGCGACCCCAGCACCCCCTGACGCTACGCCTATGATTATAGTTTTTATCACGCTGCACTACTTTAAAGCAAAAAACTTTAAAAATGCACTTTTTGGTGCTGCATACTAACTGACACATAACCTTTTTTATTTTTCAGTCAATACAGCTGTGTTTGGCTTGCTTTTTTTTTTTGCAAGGCGAGCTGCAGTTTTTGTCGTTGCCATTCTGGGGCACATGGAACTTTTCAATCACTTTGTATTTAATTTTTGTTGAGTGGAGGGGTGACAAAAGACCATAATTCTGGATAAATAATGCATTATTTAATGTATTGTACTTTTACAGATGTGACAATACCTTTTTTATGCAAAAACTGGGAAAAGGGTTTTTTAACTTTTAATATTTTTTACATTTCTTTTACTATTTAAACATTTTAACTTTTTTTTAGTCCTCACAGGGGACTAAAACTTGCAATTGTTTGATCACCTATACAATATTCGCTAATGTAACTCTTCTCCCTTTACCCCACTTCTACACTCCCCCTTGGAAACCTAACCCCAATTAGAGATGAGCGAAAGAGGATTCATCTCACTCACCAACGAAGAGACCTAATTCAATCAATCATCCATGGAACAAAGTACCCAGGAGCAAAACTATATTATCACTAGAGATGAGCGAACGCGCTAGTTTAGAGCAATTACTCAATCGAGCATCGCTTTTTTCGAGTAACTGCCTAATCGGGCAAAAAGATTCGGGGGATGCCGGGGGTTGCGGGGGGGAGTGTGGGGGGGGAGAGAGAGAGCTCCTCCCTGTTTCCCCCTGCTACCCCCCCCCCGCTCCACCCCGCTGCCCCCCGCCCCCAGTGCCCCCCTAATCTTTTCGTCCGAGTAGGCAGTTACTCGAAAAAGCGATGCTCGATCGAGTAATTGTCCTAAACGAGCACATTGGCTCATCTCTAGCCCCAATTCTTCCCACTGTATCCACCACAGGCCTTGAACAGGCCTATACACAGATACAGTTGGTGACTGGCTCATGTAGAGTTGTGTATACATATATGTATAGTACCCTATATGTATGTATATATATATATATATATATATATATATATATATATATAATTTAGCTTAATTCTATAGAACAAGCTCTTGTACCTGTTGTCTCACCCCTACTTTCTTATAGTCCGTAAGCTCTTACAAGCAGGGTCCTCACTCCTATTGCTCAAACTGTCTGTTGGTTAGCTATTATATGTTATGTCTCATCTATATATATAAAATTGAATGTATGCGTGTCTGTCTGTCTGCGTGTCTGTCTGTTTGTCCTTTATGCGCTACTACACCATTCATCCGATCGCCATGAAACTTTGGGAAGTTTTTAAGTACACTCCTGGGAAGATTATAGGCATAGTACAACTATCCTATGATAAATGGCGCGCGTGCGAGCATCGTCGACAGTTATGCCCCCCCCCCCACGTAGATCGTTCGATTTCCATCATTGCCACTAATTCTCTCACTTCCCGATAGCGTAGAAACATGAAATTTGGCACGAGCATTGATTATGTCATAAATAGGAAAAGCTAATGGGTCCCAACTCGATTATTCAATTGTAGTGCAAAAGAACTAGTGTCCAAATTTTACGTATGGAATCTAATTCTCTCACTTTCCAATGTCATAGAAACGTGAAATTTGGCATGAGCATTCATTATGTCATAAATATGAAAAGTTAATGGGTCCCAACTCGATTATTTAATTCTAAGTGCCAAAGAATTAGCGTCCAAATTTTACATACGGAATCTAATTTTCTCATTTCCCGATGTCATAAAAACTTGAAATTTGGCACGAGCATTGATTATGTCATAAATAGGAAAAGGTAATAGGTCCCAACTCGATTATTCAATTCTATGCGCAAAAGAATTAGCGTCCAAATTTTACGTATGTAATCTAATTCTCTCACTTCCCGATGTAATTTGGCACGAGCATTGATTATGTCATAAATAGGAAAAGTTAAAGGGTCCCAACTCGATTATTCAATTCTAAGCGCAAAAAAATTAGCGTCCAAATTTTACGTATGAAATCTAATTCTCTCACTTTCCAATGTCATAGAAACGTGAAATTTGGCATGAGCATTCATTATGTCATAAATATGAAAAGTTAATGGGTCCCAACTCGATTATTTAATTCTAAGTGCCAAAGAATTAGCGTCCAAATTTTACATACGGAATCTAATTTTCTCATTTCCCGATGTCATAAAAACTTGAAATTTGGCACGAGCATTGATTATGTCATAAATAGGAAAAGGTAATAGGTCCCAACTCGATTATTCAATTCTATGCGCAAAAGAATTAGCGTCCAAATTTTACGTATGTAATCTAATTCTCTCACTTCCCGATGTAATTTGGCACGAGCATTGATTATGTCATAAATAGGAAAAGTTAAAGGGTCCCAACTCGATTATTCAATTCTAAGCGCAAAAAAATTAGCGTCCAAATTTTACGTATGAAATCTAATTCTCTCACTTTCCAATGTAATAGAAACTTGAAATTTGGCACGAGCATTCATTATGTCATAAATAGGAAAAGCTAATGGGTTCCAACTCGATTATTCAATTCTAAGCGCCAAACAATTAGCGTCCAAATTTTACGTACGGAATCTAATTTTCTCACTTCCCGATGTCATAGAAATATGAAATTTGGCATGAACATTGATTATGTCATAAATAAGAAAAGTTAGTGGGTCCCAACTCGATTATTTAATTCTAAGCGCTAAACAATTAGCGTCCAAATTTTACGTACGGAATCTAATTCTCTCATTTCCCGATGAAATTTGGTACGAGCATTGATTATGTCATAAATAAGAAAAGTTAGTGGGTCCCAACTCGATTATTCAATTCTAAGCGCCAAACAATTAGCGGCCAAATTTTACGTATGGAATCGAATTCTCTCACTTCCTGATGTCATCTATATATATATATATATATATATATATATATATATATATATATATATATATAAATGAATGACTGTCTGTCTGTCTGTTCTTTATGCATTACTACACCATTCATCCAATCACCATGAAACTTTGGGAAGTTGTTGAGTACACTCCTGGGAAGATTACTGGCATAGTACAACTATCCTATGATAGGTAGCACGCGTGCGAGCATCGTCAACAGTTATGCCCCCCAGACAAAGATCGTTTGATTTCCATCTCAAGCACGAAAGCAAAAGGCATTACGAGCAACGGGATGCGTGTTCAACTACAAAATGATGCATCCGCCAAACGTTTCGCAAGACAATTGCTTGATATTGAGAATCCTGAGGTAAAATGAAAGCTGTGCTGTGATTGGTTGCTATTTCTTATACTGCTGAGGTAACTTGAAAGCTGCGCTGTGATTGGTTGTTATATAGATATATAAAAACAAATGTATGTATGTCTGTCTTCGCAGCAACGCGCGACGGGTAAGCTAGTTTTATATCTATTTCTCTCTGACTTGTAAAGTGCTATGGCGTATGCTGCAGTATAAAACATTATTGTTATTACTACAATATAACGGGCTTAATAGGCTGCATTACATGGCAGGCCTGGGAGCATTCACTAAACTCCAGACTGCCATAACAACCCATCTGCACCCCGTGATGGCGTCATGGGGAAGGATGATGGACACTGGACAATAGATCACCCCCAGTTAGTTGCTTAGATGCCACCATCAGCATTGACCGGAGCATCTAAGCAGTTAAATGGTCACAATCAAAGCTGCCTTCAATCGCAGCCTTTCCCAGTGGCTGTCAGCTGTATGAAACAACTGTTGGGTGCCAGGTACCCAACAGAAGCCCATTCTATACTTACCTGCAGACCAGAGATGTACATGTAAATCATTCATCATTAAGGAGTTAAAATCCTACAAAACTCATTTATATTGGCCTTACATTTATAGATGTTTATATAATTATAAATAGAATTCCCTAAATCCATACTTCATGATTGGACTGCAGATTTTACAGTTAATCTGTCACCACTGGGAACCACTCATGCCACTGTAATGACTGGATAGGTGAAAAGGTACTGATTACAAATACCTAATTTTTATCTCAGCTCTCAGATTCCACCGCTGTAGTCCCACAATTGGTCCAGGTGCTGAAGCATATAGGATTTCTACTTACTATACTGCAGCCCTTAAGAGTCAGGGTTTGTATCAGCATGCAGCACACAGCCTGTTTGTAAGCTTGGGACTCATGTTCACAGGTGCTTTTTTACCGCGTATTACACGTGCGATGCACAGCCACGTAATACGCGTTGAATAGAGTGATTGAAAGTCAATGTACTTTCATTGATCCATGCACATGAGTGTGTAGACATTACGTGTAGATACGCAAGAGAAATAGATCACAGCATGCTCTATTTCTCAGAGTGCCACACAGCGTGGGCCCTATACCTTTGTATAGGAAGCGTATGCAAATGCTGTCCATACGCAATACATTGCATATGGGCACCGATTTCATACAGAACCCCACTAAGAAACAGAGCGGAGAATAAAAAAAAAAGACAGTCACACTGCTCATGACCAGCCGCGTTTTACCGACACACCTGTGGACAGGAGCCCATACTGTGGGGGAATGCTACTAAAGATAAATTTTATATATTCGGAATAAGCACCTTTTCACCCTTCCAGTAATTACGATGTTTGGGAAGGTGTTAGCATGCGGTGGTTGCGGCTCCTCCCGGGGCGGCGGGGTGCTGGGTCCCGCCGTCGGGGCGCATCCCCCTGGCTGGTGGTCCGGCTGCCGGGGGCCTGGCCGGTGGTGTGCTGGTGGCTCACGGCGCCGTGCGCGTCAGTGAGTGCAGCTGTCATGCATGAGCTCCCTTTTTATGTGCTCTTGGGAGTTGGCTGCCTCCCTCTCTCCACCTCTGGGGGAAGGCTTTGCTTTAAAAGTCTGGCAGTGACTGCAATCACTGCCAGTTATTGGTTTCCTTCAGAGAGTTAGCTAGTCTGCATCTGTAGGTCTCCTGCCTCCGTCAGCTTGTCTGCCTTCTTGTTACTATCTGCCAGGTTTTTCCACCTGCCTCAGTTTTATTAGAGTTGTTTCGTGTTGCTATTATCATCTGCCTTTCCTGTCGGTATTCTATCCATTCCACCCAGGTACGCCAGCGTCCCTTTCTCAGTCCTTAGATAGAGTAGGGACCGCCGCCCAGTTGCCCGCCTGGGGTTAGGCAGGAGTGGAGGCAAGTAGGCAAGGACAGGGGTTGCGGGTAAGATTCAGGGCAACCCGGGCTGGCGTATCCAGGGTAGTATACCGTAACAGGAGGTCAATAGTGACAGATCCTTAACATTTTGCAGGTGCTAGTCTGCTGACAATAGGGATAATGTGTTAGCTTTGCATTATAAACTTTGGACATGTTGGCAGTCATGTATCAATTAAAGTGGAATTTGGCACGAACAGGCCCCATCTGACTTATAGGATTTTTGTTGGTAGTGGTAAAAGAGGACACGGCCTTTCACTATCTGGTGGACCAAGGCAGAAGATGTTAGATATTGCTTCTGGTTAGTATAAAGATGATATACTTACCATACATACCATACACTCAAGGGTTGCTCAATATAATTGACACATCTAGAAAATACAAAAACACAGCATAAAATGTATATCTTGGACTCAGGCCCAAGTATCAATTGAAATGAAGGGAACTTACATCTCCGACAGGTCACACAAACCGGAGCAGGAAGCCTGCAGACACATAAAATGTTTAAGGACAGAACCAAGAAACACATGTACATTCTCTGATATCTAATGAACTGTACTTGTGTATTATAGTCACTTAATCATTTAGCATTCATGCACATAACAGTATCCAAGATTTGTATGGAAAAGGTCTCTAATAAGAAGCTAATCTTAGGCTCCTGCGCACAGCCCTATATTCATGTGGCATTATTACTATATGCCATCTGTGCAAAGCGAATCACTGCATGCTTCATCAGATACATTTGCAAGCTGAATTTACACTATGGTAGTTAATGGAGATCTTAAAATTCTGATTTATGCATATGACTCTATACTAGAGATGAGCGAGCACCAAAATGCTCGGGTGCTCGTTACTCGGGACGAAATTTTCGCGATGCTCGAGGGTTCGTTTCGAGTAACGAACCCCATTGAAGTCAATGGGCGACCCGAACATTTTTGTATATCGCCGATGCTCGCTAAGGTTTCCATTTGTGAAAATCTGGGCAATTCAAGAAAGTGATGGGAACGACACAGCAATGGATAGGGCAGGCGAGGGGCTACATGTTGGGCTGCATCTCAAGTTCCCAGGTCCCACTATTAAGCCACAGGGCACATCGGGAAAAGTAGTGGCGACTGGGAACTGAGTAGGGCATACAGCGCGAGTTCAGGCCACGTGTCCAGCTTCGACACCCAGTAGTTGTAGGGGGCAGGGGCATCACGAAGGATGGTCATGCGATCGGCTACGTACTCCCTCACCATCCTTTTACAGTGCTCCCGCTGACTCAGCCTTGACTGGCGAGCGGTGACACAGTCTTGCTGGGGAGCCAGAAAGCTGTCAAAGGCTTTAGAGAGTGTTCCCCTGCCTGTGCTGTACATGCTGCCTGATCTCTGCGCCTCCCCTGCTACCTGGCCCTCGGAACTGCGCTTTCGGCCACTAGCGCTGTCAGATGGGAATTTTACCATCACTTTCTCCGCCAGGGTCCTGTGGTATAGCATCACTCTCGAACCCCTTTCCTCTTCGGGTACGAGAGTGGAAAGGTTCTCCTTATACCGTGGGTCGAGCAGTGTGTACACCCAGTAATCCGTAGTGGCCAGAATGCGTGTAACGCGAGGGTCACGAGAAAGGCATCCTAACATGAAGTCAGCCATGTGTGCCAGGGTACCTGTACGCAACACATGGCTGTCCTCACTAGGAAGATCACTTTCAGGATCCTCCTCCTCCTCAGGCCATACACGCTGAAAGGATGACAGGCAAGCAGCATGGGTACCCTCAGCAGTGGGCCAAGCTGTCTCTTCCCCCTCATCCTCCTCATGCTCCTCCTCCTCAACGCGCTGAGATATAGACAGGAGGGTGCTCTGACTATCCAGCGACATACTGTCTTCCCCCGCCTCTGTTTCCGAGTGCAAAGCGTCTGCCTTTATGCTTTGCAGGGAACTTCTCAAGAGGCATAGCAGAGGAATGGTGACGTTAATGATTGCAGCATCGCCGCTCACCATCTGGGTAGACTCCTCAAAGTTTCCAAGGACTTGGCAGATGTCTGCCAACCAGGCCCACTCTTCTGTAAAGAATTGAGGAGACTGACTCCCACTACGCCGCCCATGTTGGAGTTGGTATTCCACTATAGCTCTACGCTGCTCATAGAGCCTGGCCAACATGTGGAGCGTAGAGTTCCACCGTGTGGGCACGTCGCACAGCAGTCGGTGCACTGGCAGATGAAACCAATGTTGCAAGGTGCGCAGGGTGGCAGTGTCCGTGTGGGACTTGCGGAAATGTGCGCAGAGCTAGCGCACCTTTCGAGCAGGTCTGACAAGCGTGGGTAGCTTTTCAGAAAGCGCTGAACCACCAAATTAAGGACGTGGGCAAGGCATGGCATGTGCGTGAGGCTGCCGAGCTGCAGAGCCGCCACCAGGTTACGGTCGTTGTCACACACGACCATGCCCGGTTGGAGGCTCAGCGGCGCAAGCCAGCGGTCGGTCTGCTCTGTCAGACCCTGCAGCAGTTCGTGGGCCGTGTGCCTCTTCTCTCCTAAGCTGAGTAGTTTCAGCACAGCCTGCTGACGCTTGCCCACCGCTGTGCTGCCACGACGCGCGACACCGACTGCTGGCGACATGCTGCTGCTGACACATCTTGATTGCAAGACAGAGTTGCGTAGGAGGAGGAGGAGGAGGGTGGTTTAGTGGAGGAAGCATACACCGCCGCAGATACCACCACCGAGCTGGGGACCGCAATTCTGGGGGTGGGTAGGCTCTGACTCTGGCTCTGACTCTGTCCCAGCCTCCACTAAATTCACCCAATGTGCCGTCAGGGAGATATAGTGGCCCTGCCCACCTGTGCTTGTCTACGTGTCCGTTGTTAAGTGGACCTTGGCAGTAACCCCGTTGGTGAGGGCGCGTACAATGTTGCGGGAGACGTGGTCGTGCAGGGCTGGGACGGCACATCGGGAAAAGTAGTGGTGACTGGGAACTGAGTAGCGCGGGGCCGCGGCCGCCATCATACCTTTGAAAGCCTCCGTTTCCACAACCCTATACGGCAGCATCTCTAGGCTGATAAATTTGGCTATGTGCACGTTTAACGCTTGAGCGTGCGGGTGCGTGACGGCGTACTTGCGTTTGCGCTCCAACACTTGCGCTAGTGACGGCTGGACGGTGCGCTGAGAGACATTGGTGGATGGGGCCGAGCACAGCGGAGGTGAGGGTGTGGGTGCAGGCCAGGAGACGATAGTGCCTGTGTCCTGAGAGGGGGGTTGGATCTCAGTGGCAGGTTGGGGCACAGGGGGAGAGGCAGCGGTGCAAACCAGAGGTGGTGAACGGCCTTCGTCCCACCTTGTGGGGTGCTTGGCCATCATATGTCTGCGCATGCTGGTGGTGGTGAGGCTGGTGGTGGTGGCTCCCCGGCTGATCTTGGCGAGACAAAGGTTGCACACCACTGTTCGTCGGTCGTCTGCACTCTCAGTGAAAACTGCCAGACCTTTGAGCACCTCGGCCTCTGCAGGGTGGCATGGCGCGAGAGGGCGCTTTGGGAAACAGTTGGTGGATTATTCTGTCTGGCCCTGCCTCTACCCCTGACCACCGCACTGCCTCTTCCAACCTGCCCTGCTGCTGCACTTGCCTCCCCCTCTGAAGACCTGTCCTCAGTAGGCGTAGCAAACCAGGTGCGGTCAGTCACCTCATCGTCCTGCTGCTCTTCCTCCGAATCCTCTGTGCGCTCCTCCCTCGGACTTACTCCAATTACTACTACCTGAGTGATAGACAACTGTGTCTCATTGTCATCGTCCTCCTCACCCACTGAAAGCTCTTGAGACAGTTGCCGGAAGTCCCCAGCCTCATCCCCCGGACCCTGGGAACTTTCCAAAGGTTGGGCATCGGTCACGACAAACTCCTCCAGTGGGAGAGGATTCGGAACCATTGCTGCCCATTCTGGGCAGGGGCCTGAGAACAGTTCCTGGGAGTCTGCCTGCTCCTCAGAATGTGTCATTGTAATGGAATGAGGAGGCTGGGAGGAAGGAGGAGCAGCAGCCAGAGGATTCAGAGTTGCAGCAGTGGACAGCGCAGAATTCTGGGTGGTCGATAGATTGCTGGATGCACTTTCTGCCATCCACGACAGGACCTGCTCACACTGCTCATTTTCTAATAAAGGTCTACCGCGTGGACCCATTAATTGTGAGATGAATGTGGGGACGCCATAAACGTGCCTCTCTCTAATCCCGCAGCAATCGGCTGCGATACACCTGGATCAGGAGCTCGGCCTGTGCCCACACCCTGACTTGGGCCTCCACGTCCTCTAGGCCTACCCCTACCCCTCAGCATGCTGTATTACCAGTAGTGCAGAAACAGAACGCTGTAATTAAATGTGCCGCTTATTGGCCTGTGGTTGGAGGCTGACTTCCCTTACGGAACGCACAGCAGATCCATGAAACAATTTTGCGCCAGCCTGCTGTAACGCTTAGCTGTGTATTAATTAGGACTACTACCCCCAGCAGATAGATACTGTAGGCAGCGTATAATATTATGTATACTGTTTCCCTGTGGCGGGATGACGGCGCTGATGTAACAGAGACAGCAGATCCCGGAAACAATTTTGCGCCAGCCTGCTGTAACGCTTAGCTGTGTATTAATTAGGACTACTACCCCCAGCAGATAGATACTGTAGGCAGTGTATAATATTATGTATACTGTTTCCCTCTGGCGGGATGACGACGCTGATGTATCAGAGACAGCAGATCCAGGAAACAATTTTGCGCAAGCCTGCTGTAACGCTTAGCTGCGTATTAATTAGGACTACTACCCCCAGCAGAAACGCAGTAAACTGAAGACGGTCACAGGCAGCCCAAATATAGTATTTTTCCCCAATTCTTTGGAAAAAGCCCACTGCCTATATAGCCTGAATATCTCTTTCCCTGCCTCACCAGTACTGGCCCTATACTATGTACAATGACTGCAGACTGAGGACGCAATGCTCTGCACGGCCGATATACAAAAAAAAAAAAACATGTGCAACACTGCAAAAAGCAGCCTCAACAGTACTGCACACGGTCAGATGTGGCCCTAAGAAGGACTGTTGGGGTTCTTGAAGCCTAAAATCACTCCTAACGCTCTCCCTATAGCAGCTCCGGCATCAGCAGCACTTTCCCTGATCTCTTTCAGAACGCATCTGTGATGAGCCGCGGGAGGGGCCGATTTATATACTCGGGTGACACCTGATCTCGCCAGCCACTCACTGCAGGGGGGTGGTATAGGGCTTGAACGTCGCAGGGGGAAGTTGTAATGCCTTCCCTGTCTTTCTATTGGCCAGAAAAGCGCGCTAACGTCTCAGAGATGAAAGTGAAAGTAACTCGAACATCGCGTGGTGCTCGCCTCTAGTAATGAGCATCTCGAACACGCTAATACTCGAACAAGTATCAAGCTCGGACGAGTACGTTCGCTCATCTCTACTCTATACACATAAAGTGCATATACTGCAACATACTTCAAAAGTCATATGGAGCAAATCATGTTTATAGTGAAATTCATATGGAACTAGGGAAAAATACTGTAGAACGCTTTATTGTCCTATTTTCTTACAATCATGTACATGAGGTGTAAAAATACTGTATGACCAACATGAAAAGCTACTTACACATATAGCAAATGTTAACAGACCAGTAGAAACACATAGTCCAACAACTCTTTGCTTTCTAAAATGTCTTTACTCCTCAGGAATAATGAGCTTAAAGGCCCACTCCAATGATTTTTCCCCCCATTTATTATGAAGATATCCTCCAGTATATATACGTCAGCTGTGACGCACATAAACCGAATGTGCATACAAACAACTACAAAGTCAACAGATACCAAAATACTTGCCAAATCTACTACAACTCAAACAGATGGAAATATAAATAAGTACATATGAGGTACTGTACTAGTTATTGGTTTGTATTTTGGCCAGAATACATAAGCTCACAAGCCCATATCAAGGGTCCTCATTGTCTTGTAAGTCCCTACTCTAACAAGACAACTCAACCCACAAAAAGGGAACCTTGCCTACAAGCAGAGCGGTCATCCCAATAGGGACGGCCCCACACTGGAATCTAGGGGCCTGGCTCGCAATAGATGGTAACAGGCAGGAACATCAGACAAAGGAAATGCCACATATTACAGACTGAAACAGTACAGTTCACACCTAGTGCATTCAACACCGACAGACATACACAGAACACAACCCTGTTCACACCAAGTGACTGCAACATAAATGGAACACCACACAGAACAAGACATTGTTCACGCCAAGTGTAGTCAACACCTTCAGACATACACTGAAAAAGACATTGTTCAAATGTAGTGCAGTTGACAACGTCAGACGTACACTGAGCAGGACCTAGTTCACACCAAGCGTAGTCCACAACGTCAGTCATACACTAAATAGGACTTAGTTCACAACAAGTGTAGTCCACACCTTCAGACATACACTGAAAAAGACATTGTTTAAATGTAGTGCAGTTGACAACGTCAGATGTACACTGATACACTGAAAGACTCTGTTTACACCAAGTATAGTCCACACTTTCAGACATAGGCCGCCTGCACACGAGCGGAAAATCTGCGGCGGGATTTCCCGCGGAATTTCCACAGCAGGATGGCCGCGATTTGTCCGCGCGAGCTATATCACACGGCAAATAAATCGCGGCATGTTCTATTTCTGTGTGGGGCTCGCAGAGCCCCGCACAGAAATGTCACTCACCAGCCGCCAGCTCCAGTCTGCGCATGCGCCGGCAAGCTGGCACATCCAACAGCCGGAGCAGGCGCGGGTGAGTACGCGTCGGTCCCTGCAGGTGCTCGGGTCGGGTTCCGCGGCAAGAATCCTCGCCGCCGGATCTGACCTGCCCATCTGCAGACGGCCATACACAGAGAAAGTTATTGTTCATATCTGAAGTCTGCTCACCTTACAGATGGAAGGAAGCCCCACTCAGAACTTCATGCATAGATAGATGAAACTAGAGCTAGTTCAAGTGTCCACACACCAATAAAATACATGGCATCTTGCTGGCAGTTGCTAATGAAAGTTTGTTTAGTTACAGCCACCTATAGCAGCTTTCTGAACTCATCATCTTACTGACCACACAGGCAGACGATTCTGCTGATGCTGACCATTTTTTAACTTCCGGAACATTTTAAAATCCTTTCAGCACGTTTTGATGCCACTACAGCACCTTCTACCCACAGGGCTTCAAGTACTGTCCCTTCCAACCATACTAAGTTAAAACATGACGATAACTATCCTTTGCCATAAAACCACCAACCTTTGCAATAAACACATAACCAATAATGAACATGTATAATGAACATGGAGATATATCAATACACAGTCTTTCATCAAAGATATGACATCATCACTCGTCATGAGCGATGTGTGGAATAATCGGTTTGTGTCGGGATAGGGCCTTTTCACCGAAATCATCATGAATCAGAAAAGCCAATTCCAACTTCAAGTAAAGTCAATGGTAGTAAAAATCAGGTTCACTAATCTGCCCTTCAGAAGCTCCCCAATGCAGCCAAACCCAAGAAATTACATGGGAATACAGCCACATCTCTGGGGAACATTGTGATCCTCCCAGGGGGTGTCACTAAAAACAAAAAAAGGTCAACATATGGTCTCTTAGATCTAACATTGCACCAAGAAAGACAGCAGGTGTGCTCTTTGTTTTAAAAGCAATGTAATTGTCACTGGACAAATTCTACCAGGTGAACAGAACAGCCAAGCACGGGCCTTATCCAAGGAAAAGCTCTAGAGCTACAGATATTTCTTGCGCTTTAGAAAATTTTCGTTTTGTGAGAAGGAGGGGGAGAACACCTGAAAGCAGAAGAAGGAGAGCAGCAGCACCAGTAACAGCAATAGCACCTTGCGTGTGCTCCTTATGGAAACAGGAGTGCTGCAACTCTATACTTGCATAATTACGTTTTTTTTAAATTTGGGACGAAGTAAGATTAGGAAACATGGCAGAAGCAGGAGAAGGAGAGCAGCAGTTACATCCCCAGAAACAGCAGCATCTTAAGGGCACAGTGTGGTCCTTGATAGTAGAATCTGCCATAGGGGTGTAGAAGTCAGATAAAATCAACACCTGGTTCATTCTTATTAATGTCAAGTGATCCACACGTCTGTTGACAGGCGGATGTGTCTGTCAATTATCACAACTCCAGCTGTGCTGCACACACCTTCTGATAGCACACTGTCAGCTAGGCAGGCAAACACCTCTTAAGCATGTTTTGCAAGCTCCAGCCTCTCTCGGAGCTTGGACACCCAGAAGTCAAAGGGGCCAATGCCATAGTAACATAGTATGTTAGGCCAAAAAAAGACCTATGTCCATATAGTTTAGCTTACAGACCCCCCCCCCCTCTTTCCTTATATTAATCAAGAGGAAGACAAAGAAAAAAAAAACAATGAGGTAGAAGCTAATTTTCCTCAATTAAGGGAAAAAAATTTCTTCCTGAGTCCAAATCTGGAAGTTGGAATAATCCCCGGATCAACAACCCTTCTGAAGTAATCAGTGATTATAACATGTAACATTGTAATGCTAATGAAAGCCATTCAGGCCCCTCTTGTACTCTTTTTTCGAAAATGTCATCACCACATCCTCAGGCAGAGAGTTCCATAGTCTCACTGCTCTTACAGTAAAGAACCCCCATCTATATTGTGTAGAAACCTTCTTTCCTCTAAACATAGAGGGTGCCCCCTTGTAAAAGTCACAGCCCCTGTATAAACAGATCATGGGAGAGATCTCAGTATTGTCGCCTAATGTATTTATACATAGGAATTAGCTATATTTTTTGATCAGTGAATGATCCCAATTTTGATAACCTCTCTGGGTATTGTATTCCGCCCATTCCATGTATTAATTAAGTTGCCCACCTTTGTACCCGCTCAAGCTCTGGTATGTTGTCCTTTAGAATCGGCGCCCAAAACTGTACACAATATTCCATGTGTGGTCTGACTAGTGATTTCTAAAGAGGAATAACAATGTTCTCATCATGTGCCTCTATTAGAGATGAGCGAACGCGTTCGTCCGAGCTTGATATTCGTGCGAATATTAGGGTGTTCGGGATGTTCGTTATTCGTGACGAACACCATGCGGTGTTCTGGTTACTTTCACTTCCTTCCCTGAGACGTTAGCGCGCTTTTCTGGCCAATTGAAAGACAGGGAAGGCATTACAACTTCCCCCTGCAACGTTTAAGCCCTATACCACCCCCCTGCTGTGAGTGGCTGGCGAGATCAGGTGTTCGCCTAATATAAAAGTCGGCCCCTCCCGCGGCTCGCCTCAGATGCGGTGTGAGTTAGATGAGGGACAGTGCTGTTTATACCGGAGCTGCTGTAGGGAAAGAATTGGTAGTTAGTGTAGGCTTCAAGACCCCCCAAAGGTCCTTATTAGGGCCACTGATAGCTGTGTGTTGGCTGCTGTTAGCAGTGGGATTTTTTTTTTTTTCTCAAAATCGCCTCTGCAGACCGTTGCACCTGGCATTAGGGACAGAAGTGCTGCATAGGCAGGGAGAGTGTTAGGAGTGAGTGTAGCCTTCAAGAACCTCAACGGTCCTTTCTAGGGCCATATTTATCCGTGTGCAGTACTGTCCAGGCTGCTGTTGGCTGTGCTGCATTTTTTTTGGGCTTCTCAAAATCGCCTCTGCAGAGCATTGCACCCTCCATTGATACTGCAGGGAAAGAATTGTATAGGCAGGGCCACAACACAGTTATTATTCATAGAATATACGCAGTGCTGCCTGTTGGTGGGAAAAAACTGAAAACAAATCTATTTGTCCAGCCTGTGTCCGTCCTTACGCCTGTGGAGACGTGTGAGCTGCGTGAAAAACATTGCTAAATCATACGCAGCCAGCTACGCTTTACTGCTGGGTTCGCCATTTGCTTTCCTTAATTGGGGAAAAAAAATACCTGCTCTCCAAGAGTTATAATAACTCTGCTACCCTCACGTTCTGTGACACATAAGCAGGGACACAGCGCAGTTATTAAACTTCGCAGGTTCATTGAATATACGCAGTGCTGCCTGTTGGTGGGAAAAAACTGAAAACAAATCTATTTGTCCAGCCTGTGTCCGTCCTTACGCCTGTGTAGACGTGTGAGCTGCGTGAAAAACATTGCTAAATCATACGCAGCCAGCTACGCTTTACTGCTGGGTTCGCCATTTGCTTTCCTTAATTGGGGAAAAAAAATACCTGCTCTCCAAGAGTTATAATAACTCTGCTACCCTCACGTTCTGTGACACATAAGCAGGGACACAGCGCAGTTATTAAACTTCGCAGGTTCATTGAATATACGCAGTGCTGCCTGTTGGTGGGAAAAAACTGAAAACAAATCTATTTGTCCAGCCTGTGTCCGTCCTTACGCCTGTGTAGACGTGTGAGCTGCGTGAAAAACATTGCTAAATCATACGCAGCCAGCTACGCTTTACTGCTGGGTTCGCCATTTGCTTTCCTTAATTGGGGAAAAAAAATACCTGCTCTCCAAGAGTTATAATAACTCTGCTACCCTCACGTTCTGTGACACATAAGCAGGGACACAGCGCAGTTATTAAACTTCGCAGGTTCATTGAATATACGCAGTGCTGCCTGTTGGTGGGAAAAAACTGAAAACAAATCTATTTGTCCAGCCTCTGTCCGTCCTAAGGGCGGTGGACACGTGTGAGCTGCGTGAAAAACATTGCTAAATCATACGCAGCCAGCTACGCTTTACTGCTGTGTTCGCCATTTGCTTTCCTTAATTGGGAAAAAAAATACCTGCTCTCCAAGAGTTATAATAACTCTGCTACCCTCACGTTCTGTGACACATAAGCAGGGACACAGCGCAGTTATTAAACTTCGCAGGTTCATTGAATATACGCAGTGCTGCCTGTTGGTGGGAAAAAACTGAAAAGAAATCTATTTGTCCAGCCTCTGTCCGTCCTAAGGGCGGTGGACACGTGTGAGCTGCGTGAAAAACATTGCTAAATCATACGCAGCCAGCTACGCTTTACTGCTGTGTTCGCCATTTGCTTTCCTTAATTGGGGAAAAAAAATACCTGCTCTCCAAGAGTTATAATAACTCTGCTACCCTCACGTTCTGTGACACATAAGCAGGGACACAGCGCAGTTATTAAACTTCGCAGGTTCATTGAATATACGCAGTGCTGCCTGTTGGTGGGAAAAAACTGAAAAGAAATCTATTTGTCCAGCCTCTGTCCGTCCTAAGGGCGGTGGACACGTGTGAGCTGCGTGAAAAACATTGCTAAATCATACGCAGCCAGCTACGCTTTACTGCTGTGTTCGCCATTTGCTTTCCTTAATTGGGGAAAAAAAATACCTGCTCTCCAAGAGTTATAATAACTCTGCTACCCTCACGTTCTGTGACACATAAGCAGGGACACAGCGCACTTATTAAACTTCGCAGGTTCATTGAATATACGCAGTGCTGCCTGTTGGTGGGAAAAAACTGAAAAGAAATCTATTTGTCCAGCCTCTGTCCGTCCTAAGGGCGGTGGACACGTGTGAGCTGCGTGAAAAACATTGCTAAATCATACGCAGCCAGCTACGCTTTACTGCTGTGTTCGCCATTTGCTTTCCTTAATTGGGAAAAAAAATACCTGCTCTCCAAGAGTTATAATAACTCTGCTACCCTCACGTTCTGTGACACATAAGCAGGGACACAGCACAGTTATTAAACTTTGATAATTCATTCACTAGAGGCAGTGGGGCCTTTCGTTTTCCAAAAAGGGCAAAAATTATATTTGGCCTGCAGTCTTGCGCCAATTTATTTCCTGCCTGGGAAATCTAATCACTGGTAATACAGCATGCTGAGGGGTAGGGGTAAGCCTAGAGGACGTGGACGTGGACGTGGCAGAGGACGCGGAGGGCCAAGTGAGGGTGTGGGCACAGGCCAAGCTCCTGATCCAGGTGTGTCGCAGCTGTCTGCTGCGCGATTAGGAGAGAGGCACGTTTCTGGCGTCCCCACATTCATCGCCCAATTAATGGGTCCACGCGGGAGACGGTTATTAGAAAATGAGCAGTGTGAGCAGGTCCTGTCCTGGATGGCAGAAAGTGCTTCGAGCAACCTATCGTCTACCCGCAGTTCTGCGCCGTCCACTGCTGCCAATCCGAATCCTCTGTCTGCTGCTCCTCCTTCCTCCCAGCCTCCTCACTCCACTACAATGACACCTGCTCAGGAGCGGGAACACTCCCAGGAACTGTTCTCGGGCCCCTGCTTAGATTGGGCAGCAGCGGTTCCTCTCCCACCAGAGGAGTTTATCGTCACTGATGCCCAACCATTCGAAAGTTCCCGGGGTCCGGGGGAAGAGGCTGGGGACTTCCGCCAACTGTCTCAACAACTTTCTGTGGGTGAGGAGGACGATGACGATCAGACACAGTTGTCTTGCAGTGAGGTAGTAGTAAGGGCAGTAAGTCCCAGGGAGCAGCGCACAGAGGATTCGGAGGAAGAGCAGCAGGACGATGAGGTGACTGACCCCACCTGGTGTGCAACGCTTACTCAGGAGGACAGGTCTTCAGAGGGGGAGTCAAGGGCATCAGCAGGGCAGGTTGCAAGAGGCAGTGCGGTGGCCAGGGGTAGAGGCAGGGCCAGACCGAATAATCCACCAAGTGTTTCCCAAAGCGCCCCCTCGCGCCATGCCACCCTGCGTAGGCCGAGGTGCTCTAAGGTCTGGCAGTTTTTCACAGAGACGCCTGACGACCGACGAACAGTGGTGTGCAACCTTTGTCGCGCAAAGCTCAGCCGGGGAGCCAACACCAACAGCCTCACCACCACCACCATGCGCAGACATATGATGGCCAAGCACCCCGCAAGGTGGGACAAAGGCCGTTCACCGTCTCCGGTTTGCACCCCTGCCTCTCCCCCTGTGCCCCAACCTGCCACTGAGATGCAACCCCCCTCTCAGGACACAGGCACTACCGCCTCATGGCCTGCACCCACACCCTCATCTCCGCTGTCCTCGGCCCCATCCAGCAGTGTAGTTCAGCGCACCGTTCAGCCGTCGCTTGCGCAAGTGTTCGATCGCAAGCGCAAGTACGCCGCCACGCACCCGCACGCTCAAACGTTAACCGTCCGCATCGCAAAATTCATCAGCCTTGAGATGCTGCCGTATAGGGTTGTGGAAACGGAGTCCTTCAAAAGTATCATGGAGGCGGCGGCCCCGCGCTACTCAGTTCCCAGTCGCCACTACTTTTCCCGATGTGCCGTCCCAGCCCTGCACGACCACGTCTCTCGCAACATTGTGCGCGCCCTCACCAACGCGGTTACTGCCACGGTCCACTTAACTACGGACACGTGGACAAGCACAGGCGGGCAGGGCCACTACATCTCCCTGACGGCACATTGGGTGAATTTAGTGGAGGCTGGGACAGAGTCAGAGCCTGGGACCGCTCACGTCCTACCCACCCCCAGAATTGCGGGCCCCAGCTCGGTGCTGGTATCTGCGGAGGTGTATGCTTCCTCCACTAAAGCACCCTCCTCCTCCTCCTCCTCCTCTGTCTCACAATCAAGATGTGTTAGCAGCAGCATGTCGCCAGCAGTCGGTGTCGCGCGGTGTGGCAGCACAGCGGTGGGCAAGCGTCAGCAGGCCGTGCTGAAACTACTCAGCTTAGGCGATAAGAGGCACACGGCCCACGAACTGCTGCAGGGTCTGACACAGCAGACCGACCGCTGGCTTGCGCCGCTGAGCCTCCAACCGGGCATGGTCGTGTGTGACAACGGCCGTAACCTGGTGGCGGCTCTGCAGCTTGGCAGCCTCACGCACGTGCCATGCCTGGCCCACGTCTTTAATTTGGTGGTTCAGCGGTTTCTGAAAAGCTACCCACGCTTGTCAGACCTGCTCGTAAAGGCGCGCCGGCTCTGCGCACATTTCCGCAAGTCCCACACGGACGCTGCCACCCTGCGCACCCTGCAACATCACTTTAAGCTGCCAGTGCACCGACTGCTGTGCGACGTGCCCACACGGTGGAACTCTACGCTCCACATGTTGGCCAGGCTCTATGAACAACGGAGAGCTATAGTCGAATACCAACTCCAACATGGGCGGCGCAGTGGGAGTCAGCCTCCTCAATTCCTTTCAGAAGAGTGGGCCTGGTTGGCAGACATCTGCCATGTCCTTGGTAATTTTGAGGAGTCTACCCAGGTGGTGAGCGGCGATGCTACAATCATTAGCGTCACCATTCCTCTGCTATGCATCTTGAGAAATTCCCTGCAAACCATAAAGGCAGCTGCTTTGCGCTCGGAAATGGGGGCGGGGGAAGACAGTATGCCGCTGGATAGTCAGGGCACCCTCCTGTCTATTTCTCAGCGCGTACAGGAGGAGGAGGAGGAGCATGAGGAGGATGAGGAGGAGGGGGAAGAGACAGCTTGGCCCGCTGCTGACGGTACACCGGCTGATTGCCTGTCATCCTTTCAGCGTGTATGGCCTGAGGAGGAGGAGGAGGAGGAGGAGGATCCTGAAAGTGATCTTCCTAGTGAAGACAGCCATGTGTTGCGTACAGGTACCCTGGCACACATGGCTGACTTCATGTTAGGATGCCTTTCTCGTGACCCTCGCGTTGCACGCATTCTGGCCACGACGGATTACTGGGTGTACACACTGCTCGATCCACGGTATAAGGAGAACCTGCCCACTCTGATTCCCGAAGAGGAAAGGGGTTCGAGAGTGTTGCTATACCACAGGACCCTTGCGGACAAGCTGATGGTAAAATTCCCAGCCGACAGCGCTAGTGGCAGAAGGCGCAGTTCCGAGGGCCATGTTGCAGGGGATGTGCGTAGATCGAGCAGCATGTACATCCCAGGCAGTGCAACAGTCTTTAAGGGCCTGGCCAGCTTTATGGCTCCCCACCAAGACTGTGTCACCGCTCCCCAGTCACGGCTGAGTCGGCGGGAGCACTGCAAAAGGATGGTGAGGGAGTACGTAGCGGATCGCACGACCATCCTTGGTGACGCCTCTGCCCCCTACAACTACTGGGTGTCGAAGCTGGACACGTGGCCTGAACTAGCCCTGTATGCCCTTGAGGTGCTTGCTTGTCCTGCGGCTAGCGTGTTGTCGGAGAGGGTGTTTAGTGCGGCTGGGGGAATCATCACAGATAAGCGTAGCCGCTTGTCAACCGACAGTGCCGACAGGCTAACACTCATCAAGATGAACAAAGGCTGGATTTCCCCAGACTTCTGTTCTCCACCAGCGGACAGCAGCGATACGTAAGCAATACGTAGGCTGCACCCGCGGATGGAAGCTACGTTCTCTCTCACCATCCAAAACGGGGACATTTCTGCTTCATCAATCTGTGTCTAATATTCCTCCTCCTCCTCCTCCTGCTCCACCTCCTGAAACCTCACGTAATCACGCTGAACGGGCAATTTTTCTTAGGGCCACAAGGCTCACTCAAATAATTTTTCAGAACAATTTTTATAAGTTTCAATGCGCTTAAAAGCATTGGAACTTTAACTTGAACCAATTTTTCGTTACACTGGGCTGCCTCCAGGCCTAGTTACCACTTAAGCCACATTAACCAAAGCGATTAATGGGTTTCACCTGCCCTCTTGGCTGGCCATGGCCAATTTTTGGGATGTACATTAGTACTGTTGATACAGCAATTTGTGTGGGCCCTCGCCTACAGTGTAATCAAATTAATTTTTAGCCCACCTGCATTACAGCTGACGTTACCTCAGCTGTGTTGGGCAATGCAATGGGATATTTTTGTGTACCGCCGGTGGGTTCCAGGGAGCCACCCATGCTGTGGGTCCACAGGGAGTTAAACCTACATGTGTCCACTTGTAAAGAATCCCAGTCTGACTGGGGCATGCAGTGTGGGCCGAAGCCCACCTGTATTACGCACGACATTACTACCTCAGCTGTGTTGGGCAATGCAATGGGATATTTCTATGTACCGCCGGTGGGTTCCAGGGAGCCACCCATGCTGTGGGTCCACAGGGAGTTAAACCTACATGTGTCCACTTGTAAAGAATCCCAGTCTGACTGGGGCATGCAGTGTGGGCCGAAGCCCACCTGTATTACGCACGACATTACTACCTCAGCTGTGTTGGGCAATGCAATGGGATATTTTTGTGTACCGCCGGTGGGTTCCAGGGAGCCACCCATGCTGTGGGTCCACAGGGAGTTAAACCTACATGTGTCCACTTGTAAAGAATCCCAGTCTGACTGGGGCATGCAGTGTGGGCCGAAGCCCACCTGTATTACGCACGACATTACTACCTCAGCTGTGTTGGGCAATGCAATGGGATATTTCTATGTACCGCCGGTGGCTTCCTGGCACCCACCCAGGCAGTGGGTCCACAGGGAGTTAAACCTACATGTGTCCACTTGTAAAGAATCCCAGTCTGACTGGGGCATGCAGTGTGGGCCGAAGCCCACCTGTATTACGCACGACATTACTACCTCAGCTGTGTTGGGCAATGCAATGGGATATTTTTGTGTACCGCCGGTGGGTTCCAGGGAGCCACCCATGCTGTGGGTCCACAGGGAGTTAAACCTACATGTGTCCACTTGTAAAGAATCCCAGTCTGACTGGGGCATGCAGTGTGGGCCGAAGCCCACCTGTATTACGCACGACATTACTACCTCAGCTGTGTTGGGCAATGCAATGGGATATTTCTATGTACCGCCGGTGGCTTCCTGGCACCCACCCAGGCAGTGGGTCCACAGGGAGTTAAACCTACATGTGTCCACTTGTAAAGAATCCCAGTCTGACTGGGGCATGCAGTGTGGGCCGAAGCACACCTGTATTACGCACAACATTACTACCTCAGCTGTGTTGGGCAATGCAATGGGATATTTTTGTGTACCGCCGGTGGGTTCCAGGGAGCCACCCATGCTGTGGGTCGACAGGGACTTCACAATAGGGAGTTGTACCTGCCTGTGTCTATGAATTAAAAAGCCCGGTCTGACTGGGGCATGCAGACACCTTGACAGAATGAATAGTGTGTGGCACATAGGTTCCCCATTGCTATGCCCACGTGTGCAGCTCCAGATGGCGGTGGCACAGGATTCTATTTCTCATTGCTTCTGTACAGCATTGTGGGCTATCGCTCCGCCACTTTTAAAGAGGGTCGCTGCCTAGCCGTGCCAACCTCTGCAGTGTATGCCTGCGGTCCCTCGTCATGGCAGACGCAATTCTAAATAGACATGAGCGTGGTGTGGCATGAGGGCAGCTGAAGGCTGCGCAGGGACACTTTGGTGTGCGCTGTGGGGGGGAGGGGGTGCGGTTGGGCAGCATGTAACTCAGGAGAAGTGGCAGTGGAGTGTCATGCAGGCAGTGATTGTGCTTTGTTGGAGGTAGTGTGGTGCTTAGCAAAGGTATGCCATGCTAATGAGCGCTTTTCAGAAGTAAAAGTTGTTGGGAGGGGGGGGGGGGCCCACTCTTGCCGCTATTGTGGCTTAATAGTGGGACCTGTGAACTTAGGATGCAGCCCAACATGTAGCCCCTCGCCTGCCCTATCCGTCACTGTGTCATTCCCATCACTTTCCTGAATTGCCCAGATTTTCACACATGAAAACCTTAGCGAGCATCGGCAAAATACAAAAATGTTCTGGTCGCCCATTGACTTCAATGGGGTTCGTTGTTCGAAACGAACCCTCGAGCATCACGGGAAGTTCGTTACGAATAACGAACACCCGAACATTTTGGTGTTCGCTCATCTCTAGCCTCTATACATTTTTTGATGCACTCCATGATCCTATTTCCCTTGGCAGCAGCTGCCTGACACTGGTTGCTCCAGTTACGTTTACAGTTAACTAAAATCCCTAAATCCTTTTCTGTGTCAGTTCTGCCCAGTAGTTTCCCATTTAGTCTATAATGGTGATATGCATCTCCTCTGTCCATGTGTATAACCTTACATTTATCAGTGTTAAACCTCATATGCCACTTTTTTGGCCAATACCCCAATTTATCAAGATCCATTTGCAACTACACAATTCTCTAGTGTTAATTACTTTGCATAATTTTGTATCATCTGCAAATATTGATATTCTACTGTGCAATCCTTCTACCAGGTCATTAATGTTTTTTAAAAAATTGGGCCCATTACTGACCCCTGTGGTACCCCACTAGTAACGATGACCCAGTCAGAGTAGGTACCATTCTGCTTTCTATCAGTGAGCCAATTACTTACATACCAATACCAAGCATTCTCTTTTTATATTCCTACCTTTAATGCGGCACAGTATCAAAAACTTTGAAAAAGTCCAGATACACAAGATCCAATGACTCTTCCCATTCCAGTCTTGAACCTATCTCCTCGGAGAAGCTAATCAGATTGGTTTGACAGGAGTGACTCCTGTATAACTCCATGCTGATATAGCATCTCTTAGAAACCGTTCAAACATTTTACCCACGATAGAAGTAAGACTTATCGGCCTGTACTTTCTGGGTCCACTATTGGCCCCCTTTTTGAATATCTGCACCACATTGGCTATATACCAATCTAGTGGAACAAACCCCATCACTATAGAGTTCTTATGTATAAGAAACAATGGTCTGTCTATCACATTACTTAATTCCCTTAGAACCTCAGGGGTGTATGCCATCAGGATCTGGCGGTTTGTCAATTTTTAATCTTTTGAAGGCAGCTCTGCACTCTATTCTGGGTTAAACTGGTGATATTTAATGAAGAGTTTACTTTATCACTCTGCATCTCATCTGACATTTTCTTTTCCTCTGTGAATACGCTGGAGAAAAAAAATTAATAGATTTGCTTTCTCTTCATCACCCTCTACTATTTTTCCTACATTATTTATTAAAGGACCAACACTTTAGATATTTCTATTTTGACTGCTTATATAATTGGGGAACAGTTTATGGTTAATTTTACTCTCTTTGCAATGAGTCTCTTTGACTCTACCTTTGCTGCTTTTATCTACTTTTTACATCATTTATGTTTTTCCTTATAGGTTTTTAATGTTTGTTCACCACCTTCTTGTTTTAGTAGCATTTAGTTTAAAAGCTTTATTTTTGTTATTTATTACCCCCTTACATCTTTATGGAGCCACATTGTTTTTCTTCTATTCCTAACCCTTTTATTCCTGTAGGGTATAAACAGCTCACAGCAAGTATTTTAAATGTTTTTTAAATATATTTTTCCCATTTATTGTCTGTACTCTTATTTTTGAGGACATTGTCCCAGTCAGTAAGGTTAAGGGCATCATTAATCCAAACCAACTTTGCCTTCCTAAAGTTAGGATTTTTGTAGCTCCCTGATAAAACTCCCTATTGAAAGACAAATGGAAATGTATTATATTTAGAGATGAGTGAACGTACTCGTCCAAGCTTGATACTCGTTCGAGTATTAGCGTGTTCGAGATGCTCGTTACTCGAGACGAGTACCACGCGATGTTCGAGTTACTTTCACTTTCATCTCTGAGACGTTAGCGCGCTTTTCTGGCCAATAGAAAGACAGGGCAGGCATTACAACTTCCCCCTGCGACGTTCAAGCCCTATACCACCCCCCTGCAGTGAGTGGCTGGCGAGATCAGGTGTCACCCGAGTATATAAATCGGCCCCTCCCGCGGCTCATCACAGATGCGTTCTGAAAGAGATCAGGGAAAGTGCTGTCTTGCTGGAGTTGCTATAGGGAGAGTGTTAGGAGTATTTTAGGCTTCAAGAACCCCAACGGTCCTTCTTAGGGCCACATCTAACTGTGTGCAGTAGTGTGGAGGCTGCTTTTTGCAGTGTTGCACTTTTTTTTTTTTTTTTTAAATCGGCAGTGCAGAGCATTGCGCCCTGCAGTAATTATACATAGTCCAGGGCCAGTAGTGGTGGTGAGGCAGGGACAGAAGACATATTTATTGAATATAGGCAGTGGGCCTTTCCAAAAACATTTGGGAAAAAAAATCTATTTGGGCTGCCTGTGACTGTCCTCAGTGTACTGGGTCTGTGCTGGGGGTAGTTGTCCTCCTAATTCATACGCAGCCAGCTAAGTGTTACAGCAGGCTTGCGCAAAATTCTTTCCTGGCTCTGTGTTGGCTGTTACATCACCGCTGTATTCCAGTCCACAGTGCAACAGTCTGCAGTTATTTTACATACTCCAGGGCCAGTAGTGGTGAGGCAGGGACAGAAGACATATTTATTGAACAGAGGCAGTGGGCCTTTCCAAAAACATTTGGGAAAAAAAATCTATTTGGGTTGCCTGTGACTGTCCTCAGTGTACTGGGTCTGTGCTGGGGGTAGTTGTCCTCCTAATTCATACGCAGCCAGCTAAGTGTTACAGCAGGCTTGCGCAAAATTCTTTCCTGGCTCTGCTGTGCATTCCGTAAGCGAAGTCAGCCTCCAACCACAGGCCAAAAAGCGGCACATTTAATTATAGCATTCTGTTTCTGCACTACTGGTAATACACCATGCTGAGGGGTAGGGGTAGGCCTAGAGGACGTGGACGCGGGCGAGGACCCGGAGGCCCAAGTCAGGGTGTGGGCACAGGCCGAGCTCCTGATCCAGGTGTATCGCAGCCGACTGCTACGGGATTAGGAGAGAGGCACGTTTCTGGCATCCCCACATTCATCTCACAATTAATGGGTCCACGCGGTAGACCTTTATTAGAAAATGAGCAGTGTGAGCAGGTCCTGTCGTGGATGTCAGAAAGTGCATCCAGCAATCTATCGAACACCCAGAGTTCTGAGCCGTCCACTGCTGCAACTCTGAATCCTCTGGCTGCTGCTCCTCCTTCCTCCCAGCCTCCTCACTCCATTACAACGACACATTCTGAGGAGCAGGCAGACTCCCAGGAACTGTTCCCGGGCCCCTGCCCAGAATGGGCAGCAAGGGTTCTGAATCCTCTCCCACTGGAGGAGTTTGTCGTGACCGATGCCCAACCTTTTGAAGGTTCCCGGGGTCCGGGGGATGAGGCTGGGGACTCCCGGCAACTGTCTCAAGACCTTTCAGTGGGTGAGGAGGACGATGACGATGAGACACAGTTGTCTATCAGTGAGGTAGTAGTAAGGGCAGTAAGTCCGAGGGAGGAGCGCACAGAGGATTTGGAGGAAGAGCAGCAGGACGATGAGGTGACTGACCCCACCTGGTTTGCTACGCCTACTGAGGACAGGTCTTCAGAGGGGGAGGCAAGGGCAGCAGCAGGGCAGGTTGCAAGAGGCAGTGCGGTGTCCAGTGGTAGAGGCAGGGCCAGACCGAATAATCCACCAACTGTTTCCCAAAGCTCCCCCTCGCGCCATGCCACCCTGCAGAGGCCGAGGTGCTCAAAGGTCTGGCAGTTTTTCACTGAGAGTGCAGACGACCGACGAACAGTGGTGTGCAACCTGTGTCGCGCCAAGATCAGCCGGGGAGCCACCACCACCAGCCTCACCACCACCAGCATGCGCAGACATATGATGGCCAAGCACCCCACAAGGTGGGACGAAGGCCGTTCACCGCCTCCGGTTTGCACCGCTGCCTCTCCCCCTGTGCCCCAACCTGCCACTGAGATCCAACCCCCCTCTCAGGGCACAGGCACTACCGTCTCCTGGCCTGCACCCACACCCTCACCTCCGCTGTCCTCGGCCCCATCCACCAATGTCTGTCGGCGCACCGTTCAGCAGTCGCTAGCGCAAATGTTGGAGCGCAATCGCAAGTACGCTGCCACGCACCCGCACGCTCAAGCGTTAAACGTGCACATAGCCAAATTTATCAGCCTGGAGATGCTGCCGTATAGGGTTGTGGAAACGGAGGCTTTCAAAAGTATGATGGCGACGGCGGCCCCGCGCTACTCAGTTCCCAGTCGCCACTACTTTTCCTGATGTGCCGTCCCAGCCCTGCACGACCACGTCTCCCGCAACATTGTACGCGCCCTCACCAACGCGGTTACTGCCAAGGTCCACTTAACAACAGACACGTGGACAAGCACAGGCGGGCAGGACCACTATATCTCCCTGACGGCACATTGGGTGAATTTAGTGGAGGCTGGGACAGAGTCCTACCCACCCCCAGAATTGTGTGCCCCAGCTCGGTGGTGGTATCTGCGGCGGTGTATGCTTCCTCCACTAAACCACCCTCCTCCTCCGCAACCTCTGTCTCGCAATCAAGATGTGTCAGCAGCAGCACGTCGGCAGCAGTCGGTGTCGCGCGGCGTGGCAGCACAGCGGTGGGCAAGCGTCAGCAGGCCGTGCTGAAACTACTCAGCTTAGGAGATAAGAGGCACACGGCCCACGAACTGCTGCAGGGTCTGACAGAGCAGACCGACCGCTGGCTTGCGCCGCTGAGCCTCCAACCGGGCATGGTCGTATGTGACAACGGCCATAACCTGGTGGCGGCTCTGCAGCTCGGCAGCCTCACGCACGTGCCATGCCTGGCCCACGTCTTTAATTTGGTGGTTCAGCGCTTTCTGAAAAGCTACCCACGCTTGTCAGACCTGCTCGGAAAGGTGCGCCGGCTCTGCGCACATTTCCACAAGTCCCACACAGACGCTGCCACCCTGCGCACCTTGCAACATCGGTTTCATCTGCCAGTGCACCGACTGCTGTGCGACGTGCCCACACGGTGGAACTCTACGCTCCACATGTTGGTCAGGCTCTATGAGCAGCGTAGAGCTATAGTGGAATACCAACTCCAACATGGGCGGCGCAGTGGGAGTCAGCCTCCTCAATTCTTTACAGAAGAGTGGGCCTGGTTGGCAGACATCTGCCAGGTCCTTGGAAACTTTTAGGAGTCTACCCAGATGGTGAGCGGCGATGCTGCAATCATTAGCGTCACCATTCCTCCGCTATGCCTCTTGAGAAGTTCCCTGCAAAGCATAAAGGCAGACGCTTTGCGCTCGGAAACAGAGGCGGGGAAAGACAGTATGTTGCTGGATAGTCAGAGCACCCTCCTGTCTATATCTCAGCGCGTTGAGGAGGAGGAGGAGGAGCATGAGGAGGATGAGGAGGAGGGGGAAGAGACAGCTTGGCCCACTGCTGAGGGTACCCATGCTGCTTGCCTGTCATCCTTTCAGCATGTATGGCCTGAGGAGGAGGAGGAGGAGGATCCTGAAAGTGATCTTCCTAGTGAGGACAGCCATGTGTTGCGTACAGGTACCCTGGCACACATGGCTGACTTCATGTTAGGATGCCTTTCTCGTGACCCTCGCGTTACACACATTCTGGCCACTACGGATTACTGGGTGTACGCTACGGTATAAGGAGAACCTTTCCACTCTCATACCCGAAGAGGAAAGGGGTTCGAGAGTGATGCTATACCACAGGACCCTGGCGGACAAACTGATGGTAAAATTCCCATCCGACAGCGCTAGTGGCCGAAGGCGCAGTTCCGAGGGCCAGGTAGCAGGGGAGGCGCAGAGATCAGGCAGCATGTACAGCACAGGCAGGGGGACACTCTCTAAGGCCTTTGACAGCTTTCTGGCTCCCCAGCAAGACTGTGTCACTGCTCCCCAGTCAAGGCTGAGTCGGCGGGAGCACTGGAAAAGGATGGTGAGGGAGTACGTAGCCGATCGCACGACCGTCCTCCGTGACGCCTCTGCCCCCTACAACTACTGGGTGTCGAAGCTGGACACGTGGCCTGAACTCGCGCTGTATGCCCTGGAGGTGCTTGCTTGTCCTGCGGCTAGCGTCTTGTCAGAGAGGGTGTTTAGTGCAGCTGGGGGAATCATCACAGATAAGCGTACCTGCCTGTCAACCGACAGTGCCGACAGGCTTACACTCATCAAGATGAACAAAGCCTGGATTTCCCCAGACTTCTCTTCTCCACCAGCGGACAGCAGCGATACCTAAACAATACGTAGGCTGCACCCGCGGATGGAAGCATTGTTCTCTATCACCATCAAAAACGGGGACCTTTTAGCTTCATCAATCTGTGTATAATATTCATCCTCCTCCTCCTGCTCCTCCTCCTGAAACCTGACGTAATCACGCCGAACGGGCAATTTTTCCTAGGCCCACAAGGCTCAGTCATATAATTTTTGTAAACAATTTTTATACGTTTCAATGCTCATTAAAGCGTTGAAACTTTCACCTGAACCAATTTTTATTTTAACTGGGCTGCCTCCAGGCCTAGTTACAAATTAAGCCACATTAACCAAAGCGATTAATGGGTTTCACCTGCCCTCTTGGTTGGGCATGGGCAATTTTTTCTGACGTACATTAGTACTGTTGGTACACCAATTTTTTGGGGCCCTCGCCTACAGTGTAATCCAATTAATTTTTTGCCCACCTGCATTAAAGCTGACGTTACATCAGCTGTGTTGGGCACTGCAATGGGATATATTTATGTACTGCCGGTGGGTTCCAGGGAGCCACCCATGCTGTGGGTCCACAGGGAGTTGTAACTGCATGTGTCTACTTCTAAAGAACCCCAGTCTGACTGGGGCATGCAGTGTGGGCCAAAGCCCACCTGCATTTAATCGGACGTTACCTCAGCTGTGATGGGCACTGCAATGGGATACATTTATGTACCGCCAGTGGGTTCCAGGGAGCCACCCATGCTGTGGGTGCACACGGAATTCCCATTGCGGAGTTGTACCTGCCTGTGACTATTTATAAAAAACTGCGGTCTGACTGGGGCATGCAGACACCTTGACAGAATGAATAGTGTGTGGCACATAGGTTCCCCATTGCTATGCCCACGTGTGCAGCTCCTGATGGCGGTGGCACAGGATTATATTTCTCATTGCTTATTAAACAGCATTGTGGGCTATCGCCCCGCCCCTTTTAAAGAGGGTCGCTGCCTAGCCGTGCCAACCCTCTGCAGTGTGTGCCTGCGGTTCCTCCTCATGGCAGACGCACTTATAAATAGACATGAGGGTGATGTGGCATGAGGGCAGCTGAAGGCTGCGCAGGGACAATTTGGTGTGCGCTGTGGACACTGGGTCGTGCGGGGGGGGGGGGGGGGTTGGGCAGCATGTAACCCAGGAGAAGTGGCAGCGGAGTGTCATGCAGGCAGTGATTGTGCTTTGTTGGAGGTAGTGTGGTGCTTAGCTAAGGTATGCATTGCTAATAAGGGCTTTTCAGAAGTAAAAGTTGTTGGGAGGGGGGTGCCCACTCTTGCCGCTATTGTGGCTTAATAGTGGGACCTGGGAACTTGAGATGCAGCCCAACATGTAGCCCCTCGCCTGCCCTATCCGTTGCTGTGTCGTTCCCATCACTTTCTTGAATTGCCCAGATTTTCACAAATGAAAACCTTAGCGAGCATCGGCGATATACAAAAATGCTCGGGTCGCCCATTGACTTCAATGGGGTTCGTTACTCGAAACGAACCCTCGAGCATCGCGATAATTTCGTCCAGAGTAACGAGCACCGAGCATTTTGGTGCTCGCTCATCTCTAATTATATTATTTCCCAGGTGCTCCCAGATCTGCATCCTTGTTATTCTTTTAGTACTGTTGGTTAATATTAAGTCCAAAATGGATGGCCCTCTAGTTGGGTCATGTACAAGTTGAGAAAGGTAATTATCTTTGGTTATTTATAGAAACTTGTTACCTTTATGAGATCCGCAGGTCTCAGCCTCCCAATTTATAGCCGAATATTTAAAACCGCCATAACAATTACCTCATTATGATTTGCCGTTTCACCTATTTGCCTCAGTAATAGGTTTTTGATGGTGTCTGTTACATTTGATGGCCTATAAAAAACCTCAATGAGGATTTTATTATTGTTTATCCCTTCGTGCATGTCTACCCAAAGAGACTCCATGTGTTCATCTCCCTCACAGCTGCACTCTTCCCATTGTGATGTAGCCCATCTCTACGGTAGAACCTGTAGCCAACAGTAACGTTGGCCAAGTTCTAGAAGAATCCAAACCACTCCGGCCTACACCAACTCTTGAACCACTTATTTACGTACCTAATATCCCTCTGCATTTCTAGTGTGGCACATGGTACAGGTAGTATTTCAGAAAATACTACTTTGGAGATCATTGCCCTAAGCTTACATCCTAGTTCCCTAAAATAGTTTTTAAGGACCCTCCACTGCCTCTAACCTCTGGATCCTCACCAGCCCCTCCCAGTAATCTGTAAACCTGATCTGCGATGTGTTGAACATCGAGCGCCAGGAAGACAGCACACTGTTCTACAATCCCGTTCTTTGTGGCAGATTGCTCTTCTGTCCCCCTAATAATTCATTCTCAGTAGCTGCAGCAGTGCTAATCCTGCAATGGCATTCCCCTCATCTGCCAACTCTGCAAACTTGTTGGGGGTGTGCCAATAGCCTCCCTGGATCTCTTCCCCCTACTTTGTCTACAAACTGTCACCCAGCCAGCTGCCTGTTCATTGTGTAATAGTAGACTGGCCAGACTGTTGGAATATTGGGCCTCTGACAACAACACATCAATGTCCCCGAGATCCTGTAGCATCTATTCCAGCAGGCGGGCAACAGGTATGGTAATACTGGTCACTGTATCATCCCAAATGACAATTTTGGTTGCTTCCTCAAAGCAGAGTATAGCGGCACACATAATTGATCTGCAGCCACTCTTTAGGTGTCAAGTGAACGACATCCATACAGTGACTGCTAATGGCATACACCATCTGGTACCCTGATCACTTTGGGCTGCTGGCTTAATCTCTGCATATGCAATGCAGAATTCCACCGTGTAGGTGTTACAGATGAGGCAACTGGATGTGTACACTGAAAGTGTGAGAACAGTTTCCTACCCTTTTATAGCACTAGATGTGAACCTGGGTAATTCTTTAAGAAGCGCTGCTCTACCAGGTTTATCACATGGGCCAGGCAAAATATGTGTGTGAGATTTCAGAGGCAAAGGGCTGTCAGCAGGTTGGCCCCACTGTCACACACCAAAGCATAGTTTGTATGTTGCTTTTATGCTATATTTGGTGACAGCAGCAGAAATATCCCCTCTCCCAATGTATAGACCACGTTTCGTATAGGCATATAAACGTGATGCAGCTTCTTTCTCTGTTCTCTCCATTAGAGATGCATTTAACTTCTTTGCTGGTATACAAGCTTTCACACTCAGCAGCAATATATCCTCTGTAGAATATCCATTCCTAAGAACAGACCACATTTTATATAGTCATATAAACCTGATGCTTGTCCTGTGCTCAGCTGTAAAATGGCCAATAGTTACACTGTGCCTATGTTATACATTCCTAGGTCATGTGATGCAGGCGTCCAATGAAACTGCTGACCATGTACAGGATGGAGGCACCCTGGCTGCTGATTCGATGCACTCTGACCTCTGCAGCAGGTGTTTTCGGAAATTCGATTTTCACCAAAAAATCTGGCAAAAATCTTTACAATTTCTCTGCCTGGCCAACCAAGACTAGCAACAATAATCACTTTGAGCAAACCTCAAAGTTCTACACTATTAACATAGAAAGCCATTCTAATAGTAAGTATAGCAGAATGTTAAAACTGAACCTCAGCAGAAAATTATAGTGAGGCTCTTGCTTCACACAGATCTACAGTTTAGAATGGGGTTTGCCCCAGAATCCAGAGTACTGTGTGTGGGCCCCACTATTTAAATGGGCTTAGACATCACCCCCCGGCACCCCAGCTAGATACAGTAATGCCTCTAAGACAAATGGCCGTTTTACACAACAGTCCTCTAAATGACTGCACGAGCGCTGACGTCACCGCTAAGGTCGTTAGCGCTCGTTCAGAGCACTTACACTGACAGAATTCACTCCTGGATTATGGGTTTCTTGCTCAGCGCTTCACCTTCTATGTGAAGCTCTGAGCCGGGAGCGTTCACACAGGACAAGAGGCCAGCGATCCAACAATCGTTTTTAGTCTGCAAAAAAATCATTAAATGTTTGTTCACAGATTTTTCTCATTCATGTTGCATGATTACGACTCAAATTTGTTTGTTTGAACACATTTTGAGCGATAATCATCCCATGTAAATGGCCAATCAGGTAGGAGCTTTTAGATGTTGATCCAGAGATTATTCTGACTGCCATTATAGAGTTGGGATGGAATTTTTTTCACCAAATGAGGTAAATTGGCGTCTGCCTCATTGTTTTTTTGCCTACTTCTGAATCAACAAGGGGGGAGGTAAGTGGAAATAGGCTGAACAGCATAATTTGCATTTTTAGATTTGTTTTGTAAGATGATTACATATTTTTTCCTAAACATTGAGCGATTTCTTTTTTATTTCTGGAAAAATATAAGCCATTAACTGAAGTAATGTACTTTCATTTTCTCGAGACATTATTTGTGAAGTCAAAATGTTCAGCTATTTAAGGGATATTCCGAAGACTGGGCAAATTGTTTTAAATTTCCCTAATGTTTGCACATATTACTATTATTCCAAACATCCATCTAAATTATCAAACTGAACTTGAGTGCATTCTTTGCTGACCAGCACCACTGTTGGATTCCAGCCAGTTTCAGATTTCTACATTATTATTCAAAATGGGAAATGTAAAAATCTACATCTCCCACAATGCCTCGTTTTCAGTTACTGATGAGTGCACATTCACAACTCTTTAAACTCTGTCATCATTACATAATCTGAAGGCACTGAGCATGCCTGACCAGTAAAACAATGGAGCTCACAGGTCAGAAGCATTGGATACCAATGGAGAACTAAGCTGTAGGGGAACCACAGGTAAAGCTATATCTCTGCAGCTTATAACATTTTATTGTAAAGTCACAGGTCATCACCTTATGAAGCATATAACTTTCACTTTGAATTACTGGAATACCCCTTTAAACAAACAAGGCTTTGTGTCACACCTTTGATTTCTGTACTGTATTTGCTACAAAGTATGAAAACTGAGTGAACATCCGCTAAGTGTGGTGATTTAAAAATTTCTTACAGGGGTTGTAGACGAAAACATGTTATATCTTCAGAACTTTTATAGTGTATTAAGTATCTCTTACAATTCATGGAATTAAATGATGCATTTGTACTGTATATTCCACAGTTCTTTAGTTGCATTTCACTATTTAATACTCATACTGGGAGAAATTTGTAGATCACTCCAAGTTCTTCCACCAGAAGAGTAAAAGGTCATTTTAAAGCAAATCAGTTTAAATTGTGTATGAAGTGAATAATTAGTTTAATCGGATAAGCTAGATGTAATTTTAGACATCTGGTTCAATCAAGCAATAAACATGCTGCTGCTAATGTAAAACCTATGTTCTACAAGTAGCTGATCAGCAAAACAATCAATTTCAGCATTAGCAATGGTAAAAATAATGAGAACTGAGTCAGACACTTCCAGTTTATTCCCATTAAGAGCAACATTCTTCATGCCAGTCGGAACTTTCACATTAAAGTGCAGGCATAGGGCAAACATATTTTAACTTTTGTTTTCTAGGCTTATAAAATGTAATTGAAGGAAAACCTAGAAATGAACTGCCTATACAAAAGCAATATTGAGAATGTAAAGAATCTAATTTTTTTTGTCCAAATATTTTAATTGTTGATGGTTCAACAGCTGCAAATTAAAGTCTAAGGTGGATTTAAATCAACAATGCATCTATAGGGTGGACTTTGAGGTACAAAGGCAAAAGTCTAACTTTGGGTTCACACCAACACTCGGTTGGTACATTGTTTGGCTCCATCGTAGGAGTCAAACAACTGAAATAACCAGAAGTATTGCATCTGGCATATGCCAGACCTGGACAGCACCGAGAAGACCAGTTGTCTATAACAGGGTCTGTTTGGCTTCTGGCATGCCAGCAGAATTTTTTTTGGAATAAAATAGCATAGCTTTCCAAGTACAGCACATAGTCTCACATATACCATGAAAATCACACAGCCCCTTTAACCCCGTAGTAACAACCCTATACTGTTTTTACGCCCTGCGGCTGCAGGACGTGTATGTATGGTGAGATCGTGGGGTGATCTCTCCCCATACATCCCAATTGCTAGCTGTTTCTTACAGCCGATACATGGCGGTAACAGCCCTGATAAGCCATGTGGCTCATCGGAGCTGTTAACCCTTTAAATGCTGTGGTCAATTCTGACAGTGGCATTTAAATCCCTTGAACGATGTTCGGCGTCCTGTATGCCCCCCCCCCCCCCCCCCCCCATGATTAGATCACAAGGAGCCATACGAGTCTCATGGTAGACGGAGGCCTTCTGAAAGGCCCCAGGGGTGTCAGGGCAGAATGCCTATCTAGCCATTCCTATGTAATGCTATGGCATTACATCATACTGCAGGAGCAATCAATGCATCGCAAGTTGTTGTCCCCTCTAGGGACTGAAAGAGAAAGTGAAAAAAAAAAGTAATAAAAGTAAAAAAAAAAAACCCTTTTGCCATATTTATAATAAAATAATCTAAATAATAAATCAAGAATACATATTTTTTTATCACTGCATCTGTAAAAGTCCAATCTATCAAAATAACGCATTATTTACCCCGCACGATGAACATTGTCAAAAGAAAAAATAACGGCAGGAATGTGCTTTTTTGGTCACCTTTAGAGATGAGCGAACGTACTCGTCCGAGCTTGATATTCGTGCGAATATTAGGGTGTTTGGGATGCTCGTTACTCGTAACGAGTACCACGCGGTGTTCCGGTTACTTTCAGTTTCCTCTCTGAGACGTTAGCGCGCTTTTCTGGCCAATTGAAAGACAGGGAAGGCATTACAACTTCCCCCTGTGACGTTCAAGCCCTATACCACCCCCCTGCTGTGAGTGGCTGGGGCGATCAGATGTCACCCGAGTATAAAAGTCGGCCCCTCCCGCGGCTCGCCACACATGCCTTGTGAGTTAGCTGAGGGAAAGTGCTATCGTGCTGGAGCTGCTGTAGGGAGAGCGTTAGGAGTCAGTGTAGGCTTCAAGAACCCCAAAGGTCCTTCTTAGGGCCACATCTACCTGTGTGCAGGCTGCTGCTAGCAGTGTTTTTTTTTTTCTCAAAATCGGCAGTGCAGAGCATTGCACCCGGTATTAGGGACAGAAGTGGTGCATAGGCAGGGAGAGTGTTAGGAGTGAGTGTAGCCTTCAAGAACCTCAACGGTCCTTTCTAGGGCCAAATTTAAGCGTGTGCAGTACTGTGCTGGCTGCTGTTAGCAGTGTTGCATTTTTTTTTTTCTAAAAATCGTCTGTGCAGAGCATTGCACCCTCCATTGATACTACAGGGACAGAATTGTGTAGGCAGGGCCACAACACAGTTATTGTTCATTGAATATACGCAGTGGGTCCTTCCCTTTGCAAAAAAGGAAAAGAAATTATATTTGGCCTGCCTGTGTCAGTCCTAAGGTCTCCGTGTACGTGTGTGCTGCATGGAGAACGTACAAAAATCAGACGCAACCAGCTACGGTTTACTGCAGGCTTGCGCCATTGTCTTTCCTGACTGGCAAATACCTGCTCTGCTAGAGTTAATAACTCTGCTACACTAAAGTTGTGTGTCACTTTTTCAGGGCCACACTACAGTTCTAAAAGTTATTGTTCATTGAATATACGCAGTGGGTCCTTCCCTTTGCAAAAAAAGGAAAAGAAATTGTATTTGGCCTGCCTGTGTCAGTCCTAAGGTCTCCGTGTACGTGTGTGCTGCATGGAGAACGTACAAAAATCAGACGCAACCAGCTACGGTTTACTGCAGGCTTGCGCCATTGTCTTTCCTGACTGGCAAATACCTGCTCTGCTAGAGTTAATAACTCTGCTACACTAAAGTTGTGTGTCACTTTTTCAGGGCCACACTACAGTTCTAAAAGTTATTGTTCATTGAATATACGCAGTGGGTCCTTCCCTTTGCAAAAAAGGAAAAGAAATTGTATTTGGCCTGCCTGTGTCAGTCCTAAGGTCTCCGTGTACGTGTGTGCTGCGTGGAGAACGTACAAAAATCAAACGCAACCAGCTACGGTTTACTGCAGCCTTGCGCCATTGTCTTTCCTGACTGGGAAATCAAATCACTGGTAATACAGCATGCTGAGGGGTAGGGGTAGGCCTAGAGGATGTGGACGCGGCCGAGGACGCGGAGGGCCAAGTGAGGGTGTGGGCACAGGCCGAGCCAGTGCGGTGGCCAGGGGTAGAGGCAGGGCCAGACCGAATAATCCACCAACTGTTTCCCAAAGCGCCCCCTCGCGCCATGCCACCCTGCACAGGTCAAGGTGCTCTACGGTGTGGCAGTTTTTCACAGAGACGCCTGACGACCGACGAACAGTGGTGTGCAACCTTTGTCGCGCCAAGATCAGCTGGGGAGGCACCACCAACAGCATGCGCAGGCATATGATGGCCAAGCACCCCACAAGGTGGGACGATGCCCGTTCAACGCCTCCCGTTTGCACCACTGCCTCTCCCCCTGTGCCCCAACCTGCCACTGAGATCCAACCCCCCTCTGAGGACACAGGCACTACCGTCTCCTGGCCTGCACCCACACCATCACCTCCGCTGTCCTCGGCCCCATCCAGCAATGGCTCTCAGTGCAGCGTCCAGACGTCGCTAGTGCCACAGTTTGAGCGCAAGCGCAAGTACGACGCCACGCACCCGCACGCTCAAGCGTTAAACGTGCACATTGTAAAATTGATCAGCTTACAGATGCTGCCGTATAGGCTTGTGGAAACGGAGGCTTTCAAAAGCATGATGGCGGCGGCTGCCCCGCGCTACTCGGTTCCCAGTTGCCACTACTTTTCCCGATGTGCCGTCCCAGGCCTGCACGACCACGTCTCCCGCAACATTGTACGCGCCCTCACCAACGCGGTTACTGCCAAGGTCCACTTAACAACGGACACGTGGACAAGCACAGGCGGGCAGGGCCACTATATCTCCCTGACGGCACATTGGATGAATTTAGTGGAGGCTGGGACAGAGTCAGAGCCTGGGACCGCTCACGTCCTACCCACCCCCAGAATTGTGGGCCACAGCTCGGTGGTGGTATCTGCGGCGGTGTATGCTTCCTCCACTAAAGCACCTTCCTCCTCCTCCTCCTCCTCCAACGCAACCTCTGTCTCGCAATCAAGATGTGTCAGCAGTACGTCGCCAGCAGTCGGTGTCACGCGGCGTGGCAGCACAGCGGTGGGCAAGCGTCAGCAGGCCGGGCTGAAACTACTCAGCTTAGGAGATAGGAGGCACACAGCCCACGAACTGCTGCAGGGTCTGACAGAGCAGACCGACCGTTGGCTTGCGCCGCTGAGCCTCCAACCGGGCATGGTCGTGTGTGACAACGGCCGTAAGCTGGTGGCGGCTCTGCAGCTCGGCAGCCTCACGCACGTGCCATGCCTGGCCCATGTGTTTAATTTGGTGGTTCAGCGCTTTCTGAAAAGCTACCCCCACTTCTCATACCTGCTCGGAAAGGTGCGCCAGCTCTGCGCACATTTCCGCAAATCCCACACGCACGCTGCCACCCTGCGGACACTGCAACATAGGTTTAATCTGCCAGTGCACCAACTGCTGTGCGACGTGCCCACACAGTGGAACTCTACGCTCCACATGTTGGCCAGACTCTATGAGCAGCGTAGAGCTATAGTGGAATACCAACTTCAACTTGCGCGGCGCAGTGGGAGTCAGCCTCCTCAATTATTTACAGAAGAGTGGCTTCCTGGCACCCACCCATGCTGTGGGTCCACAGGGAATTATAAATGCATCTGTTTCCACTTGTAAAGAACCCCAGTCTGACTGGGGCATGCAGTGTGGGCCGAAGCCCACCTGCATTAAACATGACATTACTACCTCAGCTGTGATGAGCACTGCAATGGGATATTTTTATGTACCGCCAGTGGGTTCCAGGGAGCCACCCATGCTGTAGGTGCACACGGAGTTTAACCTACATCTGTCCACTTGTAAAGAACCCCAGTCTGACTGGGGCATGCAGTGTGGGCCGAAGCCCACCTGCATTAAGCATGACATTACTACCTCTGCTGTGTTGGGCAATGCAATGGGATATTTCTATGTACCGCCGGTGGCTTCCTGGCACCCACCCATGCTGTGGGTCCACAGGGAATTATAAATGCATCTGTTTCCACTTGTAAAGAACCCCAGTCTGACTGGGGCATGCAGTGTGGGCCGAAGCCCACCTGCATTAAACATGACATTACTACCTCAGCTGTGATGGGCAATGCAATGGGATATTTTTATGTTCCGCCGCTGGGTTCCAGGGAGCCACCCATGCTGTAGGTGCACACGGAGTTTAACCTACATCTGTCCACTTGTAAAGAACCCCAGTCTGACTGGGGCATGCAGTGTGGGCCGAAGCCCACCTGCATTAAGCACGACATTACTACCTCAGCTGTGTTGGGCAATGCAATGGGATATTTCTATGTACCGCCGGTGGCTTCCTGGCACCCAGCCATGCTGTGGGTCCACAGGGAATTATAAATGCATCTGTTTCCACTTGTAAAGAACCCCAGTCTGACTGGGGCATGCAGTGTGGGCCGAAGCCCACCTGCATTACACATGACATTACTACCTCAGCTGTGATGGGCAATGCAATGGGATATTTTTATGTTCCGCCGCTGGGTTCCAGGGAGCCACCCATGCTGTCGGTCCACAGGGACTTCACAATAGGGAGTTGTACCTGCCTGTGTCTATGAATTAAAAACCGCGGTCTGACTGGGGCATGCAGACACCTTGACAGAATGAATAGTGTGTGGCACATAGGTTCCCCATTGCTATGCCCACGTGTGCAGCTCCTGATGGCGGTGGCACAGGATTCTATTTCTCATTGCTTCTGTACAGCATTGTGGGCTATCGCCCCGCCCCTTTTAAAGAGGGTCGCTGCCTAGCCGTGCCAACCCTCTGCAGTGTGTGCCTGCGGTTCCTCCTCATGGCAGACGCACTTATAAATAGACATGAGGGTGGCGTGGCATGAGGGCAGCTGAAGGCTGGGCAGGGACAGTTTGGTGTGCGCTGTGGACACTGGGTCGTGGGGGGGGGGGGGGTTGGGCAGCATGTAAGCCAGGAGAAGTGGCAGTGGAGTGTCATGCAGGCAGTGATTGTGCTTTGTTGGAGGTAGTGTGGTGCTTAGCTAAGGTATGCATTGCTAATGAGGGCTTTTCAGAAGTAAAAGTTTTTGGGAGGGGGGGGGGGCCCACTCTTGCCGCTATTGTGGCTTAATAGTGGGACCTGTGAACTTGAGATGCAGCCCAACATGTAGCCCCTCACCTGCCCTGTCCATTGCTGTGTCGTTCCCATCACTTTCTTGAATTGCCCAGATTTTCACACAAGGAAACCTTAGCGAGCATCGGCGAAATACAAAAATGCTCGGGTCGCCCATTGACTTCATAGGGGTTCGTTATTCGAAACGAACCCTCGAGCATCGCGAAAAGTTCGTTCCGAGTAACGAGCACCCGAGCATTTTGGTGCTCGCTCATCTCTAGTCACCTTGTTTCCAAGAAAAAAATACAATAAAATGCGATCAAAAAGTCATATATATTCCAAAATGGTACCAGCACAAACTACAGGATGTTCCACAAAAAATGAGCCCTTGCACAACTATTTCGACTGAAAAATGAAAAAAGCTATTGCACGAAGAAGATGGTGGCAGAAAATAATTTAAAAAAGGTAAATATCTTTGAAAAAAATACAAGTAGTACAGCAAAAAAAATGATATAAGTTTGGTATTGTGGTAATCGTACTGACCCATAGAATAAAGTTATTATGTAATTTTTGCTGCAGTTTGTGCGCCGTAGAAACAAGAGGCACTGAAAGATGGTGGAATTAAATTTTTTTTCCATTTCTCTCCACCTAGAATTTTTTAAAAGTTTTTCAGTACATTATATAGTACATTAAATAGTACTCTTGAAAATACAACTCGTCCCACAAAAAACAAACCCTCATACAGCGACGTCGATGGATAAATAAAGGAGTTATGATTTTTTAAAAGGGGGGAGGAAAAAACGTAAATTGAAAAAAGCAAAAAAGCTCTGTCATTAGGGGGTTAATAGCCTACTAAGATATTCAAATTCATAGATGAGAATAGCACATGCAATGAGCGAGGTCCATGTTTATCAAACAATACACAGATGGGTGATTGTTTGCTGTCTAATGTAAGTTGCTTCCAAATTACTTGAATGCAACTTCCATACGGCCGTCTTAACTTGGTCTTAGGGCTTCAACACATGAACTTGTTTCAATCCCATTATGTGGCCGTGATAATCACAGCCGCATAATGGGGCAAAACAAAACTTTCATTTCAATGATTTCGCTTTCACTATCGGGATTCTCACTCGTTAAATTCATAGGTGAGAAAAGATAGGACTTGCCCTATTTTTTCTGCACATAGTATCCTGCAGTTTTTTTTCCCAAACTTCTGTGGTGTGGCGCAGAGTTTGAACAGCCAGCAAGGAAAAAATTTATGTTCCTATGCAACTATGCTCCATACTGGCGAGCGTAGTTGCACATGTGGCCCCCTGACACCGTCCTTAGGGTGTATTCATATATTTCAGATTTGTTTGGGTGCTTTCCCATGGGTGGAATTATGCCACAAGAATGTTGTGGAATTTGAAGTTGCAGAATTTCGCACCCAAATCCACATGGCTAAATGCATAGTTTGAAGTGGAATTGCTGGCAGAGTTATGTAATTTTCATTCCGTATCAAATCTGTGTATTAGCAGTGCAGATTTTGGCGCTGAATATTCCGCAAATTGCAAATTCTGCAACGTTCTTGCAGAATAATTCCGCCCACGTGAAAACGCCCTTTCGAAAATTTCTGCAACTATTCCTTTTATATTAATGGCACAGAAACCCATCCACATATTGCAGAACCAACCCCATAAGGAAAGTGAAAAAATATCCTACAGTATGCACAGAATTGGACAAAATATAGTCTAACATAGTGTATAGTGTCTGTACTATATTCCCTCCCCAATGAATCTTGTTTGCCTAATCTGCCCCACATGTTGACTAAATCCATTACATATATATATATATATATATATATATATATATATATATATATATATATATATATATTAGATACTGCACACCTCTATTGGATGCTTTTCTAATGTCCACAAGGCCTTCTTAAGACGCCAAATGATTGGGTGCCCTATAGCAGTACTGCTTGAACCTGTCTTGAGGGCAGTCTTGGCTTTGTCAAATAATACACTCTAATCATTTTGGATATTATTGATAACACCGACACATGTATTAATAACTAGAATAACAACAACACTATTGTATCAATATTGTAACTCATATTGTATCTTACTACATGGACTACCTTAAGAGAAAGTTTTATACTGACTTCCTTCTAGATTTTCATTCCGTGAAGATTTTGCTTTAGAAATATTTTGGACATTGAGCGATTGCCTGGCGTAAGAACCGAGCAGCAAGGCTCTTACCAGTGATTGAATTGAGTGCATCAGCCATAGAGCATAATCTTCTACAAAATGCCATCTATCAACTCATCTGCAATGTTATACTTCAGATAACTCAGGGTATCTGTGCCTCAAATTATTACAGAACTATTTCTTAAAATACTGGGCTACAACTGTGATAGTAACATCAGGGTCATTTGTCTTTGTACGCTGTAATCTCTTAGGGTGTACTTTCTTTACAGTAGTTGGAGAACTCATTAGTTTACATGCAATTAAATATAATATTCTTCTCAAAGTTTGCAACCGGACAGGAAAAATGCTGGTCATGACATTAAAAAGAAGTAATGTATATTTATATATGATATGTAATGTTACCTGAGGGAAAGCAAAATGCACCAATCCGTTTAAAGGGTTCAGGAAATAGGAGCACACTGTTTTAAACCTCATTATGAGTGTGAAAAATCCTATTAAGATTTGCGCTCACAGCTGGTACGCCGCTCTCCTGTGCTTTTGAAGTTCTCTGCTCTGGTTGCTGAATTCATTAGGGAGTTTTCCTGTGTGACCAACTGATTATTGGATGCAGAAAGTGCTGCTTTAAAGGGTGTTAACAGCAAATGAACTTTTGTTTCACACCATTAGACACAGAAGCGCATAAGCTCTCCACATAAAATTTCCTATCTGGAGGAGTCAAAATTCCCCTCATGTAGACAGTAGGTTCCTGGTCTTTAATACCTAACTATAGCTTGTAGCAACTTGGCAGTGGTGACTGGGAATCTCTTTGGTCCATCTTTGTTGTGATTAAGGTTGTTGTTACAGTTATTGATTTTAATGTTTGTAAAGGTAGCAGAGTAAACACAGCTCAATACCCATTACAAACTTGGTATTGTACAAGTGTATCTATTTGTGTAATATACAAGGCTTAGCTATGCATCAACTATACATCTTACTTAGCATACTACAGTAGGGTTACAGGGGTTTTGTGGTTGTAGACAATTGTTGCCCTATCCTTTGGACAGGATATCAATAGTAGATTGCTGGGAGTCTCCCCCACAGGCCCTCTGCTAATCAACTGTTCTGTGGGCCAGTGCGCTCATGCACTGAGCTGATTCCTGCAGGAAGCACATAGCTCCGTTCACACTGCAGTAGTCAGATTTGGTATTACAGGCAAACTTTCCATTGACATGAATGAGAACTTTGCCTGTAATACTAAGCTGAGCCACTGCAGTGGGAACAGCTTTTTCTGCTTCCTGCAGAAATCAACTCAGTATATGAGTGCACCAGGCCAGCCAACAGCTGATTGGAAGGGTTCCCACTAGACAGACATCCCATTGATCTGATACTGATAGCTTATCCTGTGGATATGCCATTAATAGTTTGAAACTAGGTTACCTCTTTACACCTAAACTGGAAGAACCTTGTTTTCTACAAAAACAAAGAGTCAGTCTGCCTTATCTCATAGACATTAGCAGATGAGCAGATGATTGAATCTATTCATGGCACTTACAGGATATTAGAAAAAAATGGCTCGCTTTTTTCCAGATGCAGCACTATTCTTTTCCATGAGTCATGCTTAGCATTGCAGTTTAGCCCCCTGGGAGCTGCAATACCAGACACAGCCCATGAACAAGAGCGGTGTTGCTTTTGAGAGATAAGAGACCCCCTTTAGTGTGTTCATGCTAAACAATAAATGTTATTTACATGACAGGAAGAGAAGTCACAATAGACTGGGGATTAGCTTTCATTCCTAACACAACCCTGAAATCATAGCATTCAGTCAGTTATTGCACAAGGAAATATACATGACATTGCTGGGCTTTTTTTTTCCAATCAAGAATATGTGAGCTTTCCTAATATGTTGTAGACAGGAAAGGTACTGGAGGGAGTGCACATCAGACCCAGACAATTAGCCTGAGTGAGATGAAAATCCAGTACAGGATTTCTTCTTGGGTCCCAGTTAGCTCAGCTGTTTCCACTGAATTTGTTACAGAGACATAGAAGACTGCAATCCCATACAGTCTGGGTCAGAACCTGGAGTGAACACTAGTGTATTGTGAACTTCTGATTATTTACTGACAAACACTACATGTTATTACTAGGAGAGCAAAGTACCATGCAGTTACTGCCCTGCCGGGCAGGTGTTTTATTTCAGTTTATGGTCTAAAGATTTTGTGCTGCAAGTGGTTGTTTTGCCACTGATTTTTCTGTTGCTGGAATAAAATATAACTGGATGGACTTTATATGGACTGTGTGAGTGACTGTATACTTGCCAATCCTCACAACTACCATATATGGTGGAGGATGCGGGCAAACCTGGTTGCTAGGGGTAATGGCATGACAACCTGCTGCTGTTAAAGGAATAAGTCTGCTTACATCTTAGGTGAAGCATGCATCTTCTATGCAATCACAATCCACTGCTCTAGAAGAGCTTGTCAAACAGCTTATTCAGGCAAATGCCAGCAGCTGGAGCAAATTGATCTGCTGAAAGAAACACTTCTGGGGCGCCCTGAGAGAAAAGATGAAATGGTCCCTGTAAGTGTAAGTTCAAGAGAGGCTGTGCAATGGTCCCTACAAAAGGTGACTACTAGAGATGAGCGAGCATACTCGTCCGAGCTTGATGCTCGTTCGAGTATTAGGGTGCTCGAGATGCTCGTTACTCGAGACGAGCACCACGGGGTACTCGTCTCGATTAAACGAGCACTGACCATTGAATTCAATGGAGCCGGCAATACAGCCGGCTCTATTGAAAGCAATGGGCTGCCGGCGTACGCGGGATGAATTGTCGGGAAGAGCTTAAATATATAAGCCCTTCCCTGCAATTCATCTAGAAATGTGTAAAAATAAAAACTATATATATACTTACCTGGTCCCGGCAGAACGATGTTAGCCCATTGAATTCAATGGAGCCGGCAATACAGCCGACTCCATTGAAAGCAATGGGCTGCCGGCGATCGCGGGATGAATTGTCGGGAAGGGGTTAAATATATAAGCCCTTCCCTGCAATTCATCCAGAAATGTGTAAAAATAAAAAATATATATATACTTACCTGGTCCCGGGAGACGGAGTTCAGCGCGCAGGCTGCAGTTCTCCTGAACTGCTCTGAACAGCTGTGAGTAGTATTCAGCAGCCGGGGATTTAAAATCCCCGCCTGCTGAATGAGAGGCCTCTGATTGGTCACAGCCTGACCAATCAGAGGCATCCCTCACTCACACCCATTCATGAATTCATGACAGCTGAGAGCTGCCCCTGAGCCAATCAGAGGCAGCCCTCACTCACCCATTCATGAATTCAGCTGAAGGCTATCTATCAGAAAGATGCATGAATGTCATATGCATACAGGGTGATTAAAAGGTGTACCCTGTAGCTCTTGCTGAAATAGTGCTGGGAACTGTGTCCTACGGAGTAGGCATGTTAAGAAATGTGATGTACAGTATGATGTTGGGGTGTGATTTCCCTCTATTTTGGGGCTTGTGGGGAAAAGCAATGTCTTATACTAAAAAGGCTGATGAAAGGCCTCCTGTCAGCAGTATAAACGTGGACATTGAAGAAGAATGTACTAACTTTCTGTTGCAGGTTTTGGCTGAAAAAGATGAGGATTAGAGATGAGCGAGCACCAAAATGCTAGGGTGCTCGTTACTCGGGACGAACTTTTCGTGATGCTCGAGGGTTCGTTTCGAGTAACGAACCCCATTGAAGTCAATGGGCGACCCGAGCATTTTTGTATATCGCCGATGCTCGCTAAGGTTTTCATTTGTGAAAATCTGGGCAATTCAAGAAAGTGATGGGAACGACACAGAAACGGATAGGGCAGGCGAGGGGCTACATGTTGGGCTGCATCTCAAGTTCCCAGGTCCCACTATTAAGCCACAATAGCGGCAAGAGTGCCCCCCCCTCCCAAAAACTTTCACTTTTGAAAAGCCCTCATTAGCAATGCATACCTTAGCTAAGCACCACACTACCTCCAACAAAGCACAATCACTGCCTGCATGACACTCCGCTGCCACTTCTCCTGGGTTAAATACTGCCCAACCCCCCCCCCCCCCACGACCCAGTGTCCACAGCGCACACCAAACTGTCCCTGCGCAGCCTTCAGCTGCCCTCATGCCACGCCACCCTCATGTCTATTTATAAGTGCGTCTGCCATGAGGAGGAACCGCAGGCACACACTGCAGAGGGTTGGCATGGCTAGGCAGCGACCCTCTTTAAAAGGGGCGGGGCAATAGCCCACAATGCTGTACAGAAGCAATGAGAAATCCAATCCTGTGCCACCTCCATCAGGAGCTGCACACGTGGGCATAGCAATGGGGAACTTATGTGCCACACACTATTCATTCTGTCAAGGTGTCTGCATGCCCCAGTCAGACCGCGGTTTTTTATAAATAGTCACAGGCAGGTACAACTCCGCAATGGGAATTCCGTGTGCACCCACAGCATGGGTGGCTCCCTGGAACCCACCGGCTGTACATTAATGTATCCCATTGCAGTGCCCATCACAGCTGAGGTAACGTCCGATTAAATGCAGGTGGGCTTCGGCCCACACTGCATGCCCCAGTCAGACTGGGGTTCTTTAGAAGTAGACACATGCAGTTACAACTCCCTGTGGACCCACGGCATGGGTGGCTCCCTGGAACCCACTGGCGGTACATAAATATATCCCATTGCATTGCCCATCACAGCTGAGGTAATGTCGTGCTCAATGCAGATGGGCTCCGGCCCACACTGCATGCCCCAGTCAGACTGGGGTTCTTTAGAAGTGGACACATGCAGTTACAACTCCCTGTGGACCCACAGCATGGGTGGGTGCCAGGAAGCCACCGGCGGTACATAAATATATCCCATTGCATTGCCCATCACAGCTGAGGTAATGTCGTGCTTAATGCAGGTGGGCTTCGGGCCACACTGCATGCCCCAGTCAGACTGGGGTTCTTTAGAAGTGGACACATGCAGTTACAACTCCCTGTGGACCCACAGCATGGGTGGGTGCCAGGAAGCCACCGGCGGTACATAAATATATCCCATTGCAGTGCCCAACACAGCTGATGTAACGTCAGCTGTAATGCAGGTGGGCTAAAAATTCATTTGATTACACTGTAGGCGAGGGCCCCCAAAAATTGGTGTACCAACAGTACTAATGTACCTGAGAAAAATTGCCCATGCCCAACCAAGAGGGCAGGTGAAATCCATTAATCGCTTTGGTTAATGTGGCTTAATTGGTAACTAGGCCTGGAGGCAGCCCAGTTAAAATAAAAATTGGTTCAGGTGAAAGTTTCAACGCTTTAATGAGCATTGAAACGTATAAAAATTGTTTACAAAAATTATATGACTTGGCCTTGTGGCCCTAAGAAAAATTGCCCGTTCGGCGTGATTATGTGAGGTTTCAGGAGGAGGAGCAGGAGGAGGAGGAGGAGGAATATTATACACAGATTGATGAAGCAAAAAGGTCCCCGTTTTTGATGTGGATAGAGAACGATGCTTCCATCCGCGGGTGCAGCCTACGTATTGCTTAGGTATCGCTGCTGTCCGCTGGTGGAGAAGAGAAGTCTGGGGAAATCCAGGCTTTGTTCATCTTGATGAGTGTAAGCCTGTCGGCACTGTCGGTTGACAGGCGGGTACGCTTATCCGTGAAGATTCCCCCAGCCGCACTAAACACCCTCTCTGACAAGACGCTAGCCGCAGGACAAGCAAGCACCTCCAGGGCATACAGCGCGAGTTCAGGCCACATGTCCAGCTTCGACACCCAGTAGTTGTAGGGGGCAGAGGCGTCACGGAGGATGGTCGTGCGATCGGCTACGTACTCCCTCACCATCCTTTTACAGTGCTCCCGCCGACTCAGCCTTGACTGGGGAGCGGTGACACAGTCTTGTTGGGGAGCCATAAAGCTGTCCAGGGCCTTAGAGAGTGTTCCCCTGCCTGTGCTGTACATGCTGCCTGATCTCCGCGCCTCCCCTGCTACCTGGCCCTCGGAACTGCGCCTTCGGCCACTAGCGCTGTCGGATGGGAATTTTACCATCAGTTTGTCCGCCAGGGTCCTGTGGTATAGCATCACTCTCGAACCCCTTTCCTCTTCGGGTATGAGAGTGGAAAGGTTCTCTTTATACCGTGGGTCAAGCAGTGTGTACACCCAGTAATCCGTAGTGGCCAGAATGCGTGTAACGCGAGGGTCACGAGAAAGGCATCCTAACATGAAGTCAGCCATGTGTGCCAGGGTACCTGTACGCAACACATGGCTGTCCTCACTAGGAAGATCACTTTCAGTTTCCTTCTCCTCCTCCTCCTCAGGCCATACACGCTGAAAGGATGACAGGCGAGCAGCATGTGTACCCTCAGCAGTGGGCCAAGCTGTCTCTTCCCCCTCCTCCTCATACTCCTCCTCATACTCCTCCTCACTGCGCTGAGATATAGACAGGAGGGTGCTCTGACTATCCAGCGACATACTGTCTTCCCCCGGCTCTGTTTCCGAGCGCAAAGCGTCTGCCTTTATGCTTTGCAGGGAACTTCTCAAGAGGCATAGCAGAGGAATGGTGACGCTAATGATTGCAGCATCGCCGCTCACCACCTGGGTAGACTCCTCAAACTTTCCAAGGACCTGGCAGATGTCTGCTAACCAGGCCCACTCTTCTGAAAAGAATTGAGGAGGCTGACTCCCACTGCGCCGCCCATGTTGGAGTTGGTATTCCACTATAGCTCTACGCTGCTCATAGAGCCTGGACAACATGTGGAGCGTAGAGTTCCACCGTGTGGGCACGTCGCACAGCAGTCGGTGCACTGGCAGATTAAACCGATGTTGCAGGGTGCGCAGGGTGGCAGCATCCGTGTGGGACTTGTGGAAAGGTGCGCAGAGCCGGCGCACCTTTCCGAGCAGGTCTGTCAAGCGTGGGTAGCTTTTCAGAAAGCGCTGAACCACCAAATTAAAGACGTGGGCCAGGCATGGCACGTGCGTGAGGCTGCCGAGCTGCCGAGCCGCCACCAGGTTACGGCCGTTGTCACACACGACCATGCCCGGTTGGAGGCTCAGCGGCGCAAGCCAGCGGTCGTACTGCTCTGTCAGACCCTGGAGCAGTTCGTGGGCCGTGTGCCTCTTATCTCCTAAGCTGAGTAGTTTCAGCACGGCCTGCTGACGCTTGCCCACCGCTGTGATGCCACGCCGCGCGACACCGACTGCTGGCGACGTGCTGCTGACACATCTTGATTGCGAGACAGAGGTTGCGTTGGAGGAGGAGGAGGAGGAGGAGGAGGGTGGTTTAGTGGAGGAAGCATAGACCGCCGCAGATACCAGCACCGAGCTGGGGCCCGCAATTCTGGGGGTGGGTAGGACGTGAGCGGTCCCAGGCTCTGACTCTGTCCCAGCCTCCACTAAATTCACCCAATGTGCCGTCAGGGAGATATAGTGGCCCTGCCCGCCTGTGCTTGTCCATGTGTCCGTTGTTAAGTGGACCTTGGCAGTAACCGCGTTGGTGAGGGCGCGTACAATGTTGCGGGAGACGTGGTCGTGCAGGGCTGGGACGGCACATCGGGAAAAGTAGTGGCTACTGGGAACTGAGTAGCGCCGGGCCGCCGCCGCCATCATATTTTTGAAAGACTCTGTTTCCACAACCCTATACGGCAGCATCTCCAGGCTGATAAATTTGGCAATGTGCACGTTTAACGCTTTAGCGTGCGGGTGCGTGGCGGCGTACTTGCGCTTGCGCTCAAACACTTGCGCTAGCGACGGCTGGACGGTGCGCTGACAGACATTGGTGGATGGGGCCGAGGACAGCGGAGGTGAGGGTGTGGGTGCAGGCCAGGAGACGGTAGTGCCTGTGTCCTCAGAGGGGGGTTGGATCTCAGTGGCAGGTTGGGGCACAGGGGGAGAGGCAGTGGTGCAAACCGGAGGCAGTGAACGGCCTTGGCGCATGGCGCGAGGGGGCGCTTTGGGAAACAGTTGGTGGATTATTCGGTCTGGCCCTGCCTCTACCCCTGGACACCGCACTGCCTCTTGCAACCTGCCCTGCTGCTGCCCTTGCCTCCCCCTCTGAAGACCTGTCCTCAGTAGGCGTAGCAAACCAGGTGGGGTCAGTCACCTCATTGTCCTGCTGCTCTTCCTCCGAATCCTCTGTGCGCTCCTCCCCCGGACTTACTGCCCTTACTACTACTTCACTGATAGACAACTGTGTCTCATCGTCATCGTCCTCCTCACCCACTGAAAGGTCTTGAGACAGTTGCCGGAAGTCCCCAGCCTCATCCCCCGGACCCCGGGAACTTTCCAATGGTTGGGCATCAGTCACGATAAACTCCTCTGGTGGGAGAGGAACCACTGCTGCCCAATCTGAGCAGGGGCCCGAGAACAGTTCCTGGGAGTGTGCCCGCTCCTCAGAATGTGTCATTGTAATGGAGTGAGGAGGCTGGGAGGAAGGAGGAGCAGCAGCCAGAGGATTCTGAGTTGCAGCAGTGGACGGCGCAGAACTGTGGGTGGACGATAGATTGCTGGATGCACTTTCTGCCATCCACGACAGGACCTGCTCACACTGCTCATTTTCTAAAAAAGGTCTACCGCGTGGACCCATTAATTGTGCGATGAATGTGGGGACGCCAGAAACGTGCCTCTCTCCTAATCCTGCAGCAGTCGGCTGCGATACACCTGGATCAGGAGCTCGGCCTGTGCCCACACCCTGACTTGGACCTCCGCGTCCTCGGCCGCGTCCACGTCCTCTAGGCCTACCCCTACCCCTCAGCATGCTGTATTACCAGTAATGCAGAAACAGAACACTGTAATTAAATGTGCTGCTTATTGGCCTGTGGTTGGAGGCTGACTTCGCTTACGGAACGCCAGGAAATAATTTTGCGCAAGCCTGCTGTAACACTTAGCTGGCTGCGTATGAATTTGGAGAACTACTACACCCAGCAGAGACCCAGAACACTGAGGACAGTCACAGGCAGCCCAAATAGATTTTTTTCCCCAAATGTTTTTGCAAAGGCCCACTGCCTATATTCAATCAATATATCTCTTCTCTCTCTGCGTCACCACTTCTGTCCCTGGAGTATGTCAAAGAACCGCAGAGTGTTGCACTGTGGACTGCAATACAGCGGTGATTTAACAGCCCAGACAGAGCCAGGAAATAATTTTGTGCAAGCCTGCTGTAACACTTAGCTGGCTGCGTATGAATTTGGAGAACTACTACACCCAGCAGAGACCCAGAACACTGAGGACACTCACAGGCAGCCCAAATAGATTTTTTTCCCCAAATGTTTTTGCAAAGGCCCACTGCCTATATTCAATCAATATATCTCTTCTCTCTCTGCGTCACCACTTCTGTCCCTGGAGTATGTCAAAGAACTGCAGAGTGTTGCACTGTGGACTGCAATACAGCGGTGATTTAACAGCCCAGACAGAGCCAGGAAATAATTTTGCGCAAGCCTGCTGTAACACTTAGCTGGCTGCGTATGAATTTGGAGAACTACTACACCCAGCAGAGACCCAGAACACTGAGGACACTCACAAGCAGCCCAAATAGATTTTTTTCCCCAAATGTTTTTGCAAAGGCCCACTGCCTATATTCAATCAATATGTCTTCTGTCCCTGCCTAAGCGCTTCTGGCCCTGGAGTATTACTGCAGGGCGCAATGCTCTGTACGGCCGATATACCAAAAAAAAAAAAAGTGCAACACTGCAAAAAGCAGCCTCCACAGTACTGCACACGGTTAGATGTGGCCCTAAGAAGGACCGTTGGGGTTCTTGAAGCCTAAAATACTCCTAACACTCTCCCTATAGCAGCTCCACCAAGATAGCACTTTCCCTAAAGTATGTCAGAACGCATCTGTGGCAAGCCGCGGGAGGGGACGATTTTTATACTCGGGTGACACCTGATCTCCCCAGCCACTCACTGCAGGGGGGTGGTATAGGGCTTGAACGTCGCAGGAGGAAGTTGTAATGCCTTCCCTGTCTTTCTACTGGCCAGAAAAGCGCGCTAACGTCTCAGAGATGAAAGTGAAAGTAACCCGAACATCGCGTGGTACTCGTCATGAGTAACGAGCATCTCGAACACGCTAATACTCTAACGAGTATCAAGCTCGGACGAGTACGTTCGCTCATCTCTAATGAGGATCCTTCTCCTGTTCTAGGTGTAATTGAACTGGAGGTTTCACATGAAACCTTTGGTACCGCACAATTGAGGGATCCCACTCTCTCAGTATACCAACAGCAAGAGGCCAAAGAGATCCTTCAGAAAAATAAAAGGAAGTTCTCTGACCTGCCAGATCGTACCCAAGTCATAAAACACAGTACAATAACTTGAAACACAGGTTCAAGATCCTGGAAGCACGTAGAGAAGCAGTCTCTGCCGAGGTTAAGCGCATGCTTGAACTAGGAGTTATTGAGGAGTCAAAAACTGAGTGGTCAATCTCAATTGTTTTGATTACCAAATCTATTGGCACTTGGAAATTCTGTAATGTCTTTAGAATACTAAACAAAATCTCCAAGTTTTATCCTTACGCCTATGCCAAGGGTTGATGAGTTGATTGAGAGACTGGGTAATGCCTGCTACATTACTACTCTTGATCTTACAAAGGTATACTGGCAAAAACCTTTAAATGGTAGAGCAAAAGAGAAAACTGCCATCTCCACCCCAAATAGTTTGTCAGTACTAAAACATATTGTTCGGTTTGCACGGGATGGACTGGATTTTGAGACCACATTGTGACTATTTAGCTGAATACCTGGACGATGTGGTAAGTTGTAGTTTGGCTTGGGAAAGTCATCTTTGCAAAGTACAGGCTGTCTAGGATGCTATAAGGCTGTGTTCACACAGGGCGGATTTGCCGCGGAAATTCCGTCTGGAATTTCTCCGTGGCAGATCTGCCTGCGGCCGCTAATCCTAGGATTAGCTAGCCATGTGAACAAGATTTCTCAGAAATCTCGTCCACGCGGGATGGCAAATCCATCGCAGTAAAGCCGGCAGAAATTGGCGCTGTGCCGCGGAATTAGCTGGCTGCAGCATGTACATTCTTTTCTTTTTCCCGTTGCTGCCACACTCTCCTCTATGGGAGTGCCGGCCACAACAAAAAAGCGTGTGGCCAAGCCGCTCCAAAACCCGCAATGGGTTTTGAAGCAGCGCTTTCCTGGTGGAAATCTCGCTGTTTTTCGCTGCTGCCAAACCGTGAGATTTCCGCTAGGAATACGCCATATGCGAACCCAGCCTGAGGGATGCAGGCCTGACCATAAACCCTGAAAAGTGTGCTCTAGGTTTGGAGTAAGCCAAATATCTTGGCTACATCATTAGCCAAGGAGTAATTAAACTTCAGATTAACAAGGTGGAAGCCATACAGAGTTGGCCTAGGCCTTTAACTAAGAAACAAGTTGGGGTTTTTCTTGTTATCATAGGATACTATCGCCAGTTTATGCCAAATTTTGTCTCTATAGCTAAACCACTGACTGACTTGACTAAAGGTCGGTGACGTGGACTCCAGAGGCAGAGAAGGTTTTTCAGAGCCTAAAAACTGCTATGTGCCAACACCCAGTACTAATTCCCCCTGATTTCACTAAGGAATTTATAGTACAAACAGATTTGGATGCAGTGTTGTCTCAGACGCTAAATGGTGAGAAACTTCCAATAATATATTTAAGTCGAAAGCTGTCTCCTGCAGAAAAAAATTATGCCATTTTAGAACAGGATTGTTTATTGGCTGAGTAGGCACTTGATTCATTAAAATATTATCTTCTAGGTAGAATTTTTAGGCTGAACATATCAGGCCATGCCCTTTGGCATGGATGAAATAGAACAAAGAGAAAAAATGCAAGGGTAACTAGATGGTTCTTGTCATTACAGGAATTCTATTTTACCATTGAATATAGACTGGGCAAGTCACAGGGTAATGCTGACACCTTGTCTAGCGTGTACTGTATGATAGTCCAAAAACAGCCCTCCGGTCTGGAGTAGAGGGGTAAAGGATATGTAGACATGTGACAGAAAAGGTACTGAAGGGAGTCTACATCTCACCCAGATGCTTAGCCCTCGTGAGATAAAAATCCAGTAGAGGACCTCTTCTTAGGGCCTAGTTAGCTCAGTTGTTTCCACTGAGATCGTTACAGGAACATAAGTCCAGATAGTCTGGGTCAGAGCCTGGAGTGAGCACTCTGAACTTCTGATTATTTGCTGACAAACGCTGCATGTTATTACTAGGTGAACAAAGTACCATCTAGTTAACACCCTGCAGGGCAGGTATTTTATTTCTGTTTATGGCACAACATTTATCTGCTGCAAGTGGCTGTTTTTCCATTGATTTTTCTGTTGCTGGAATGAAATAAAGCTGGATGAACTTTATATGCACTGTGTGAGCGACTGTGTCCTTGGCGATCCCCACCCCAAACGCTGGCATTGCCACAGTATTAATACATGTCATAAAAATACGGCCTTCTTCTGTATGGCACACACTGACCTGAGTACATGTAAACATTCCAGTATTACTGTAGTTGGCACCCGGTCCCCTCTCACTGTCCCATACATTGAACAGTAAGGGTGTCTTTGCTGCAGTCATATTGCAAACTGTCAATTTTATAATATTCCTTATTTTTTATACATAGGAGGGCTGCATAAAAAAATGCCTAGAAAACCCGTTTTTTAGGCTTCCTTCACACAGTCTTTTTGTGGCATTTATTTTTACAGTAATTCTTTATTCAGGAGTGACCAGATTGAAGAATTACTGTAGCAGATTTAAACTCATACACAAAATACTACTTACCAATATTTGCACAAATATGCATAGTTGATAGCTATGCCAATGCAGCAGCTTTCACAATGAGAAGGATCGCAAAAGAGCCTTTATCACTGTTAGAAAATTAGTATTCCTTATTTCGTATTAAAGAGCAACAGTTCATGTTCATCTTTTGGAAGTGCTTTAATAGCACAGTGATGCTTCGTTCCTCCAGCTCTATCTTACTGTGTGAAGTAATACTGAAAACTACTTGACTCCTATCATGATGAAGCTAATGAGACTCGAATGTGTTGGGAATCAATGCAATAACGTACAGTAGCAGTGCCAGGCAGCAACAGTAATCCATGGCAAGCCCATATGAACTAATCTATCTAGTTTCATTATGGCAGTATCATGCAGCTACGTAAAGAACTGCTCATTCGCACAGCAAGCTGATTTTCAGGAAAAAAGGGAAATGGTGACAGGTGTCAGCACAACAAAGTGGCATGTGAAAGCAGACTCGCAATCACACTTTTATTAATATGTAACTACTTTGAGGATTTGCAGGAATATCTAGTCAATATTACCGTTATTATCAAAAGTGTTTCCATAATCTGTCTTATAGACATAATAGCAATGTTATCTCTTCCAGTAGTCATACTCATAAGAGCAGTCAGTGTAGGGTAGTATTCTACTAGTGACCACAGTGTTCCTGCATTGTCTGGCAGAGTAATAACAACAGTACATCCTCTCCCATTTGTCACAGCAGTTCGTTCCTCCACCTGTCACAGTAGGCCCTGCCTTTATTTTATCCGGCAATCACAGCAGTACCCCCTCTAGTAGTCATAGAAATTCCCACTTTTCTTAAGTAACAACCCACTTCTTCACCTAGTAGTCACTGCTATCTCCACACCCCTGATCAGTTAAGACGGTGACCTCTTTCCCCCAGTAGTCTCAGCAGAACTCCTCTCAGCAGAAAGTGCATCCTTTCCCACATTAGTATCCTCTTTACCTTGACTGTAGTCATAGTAAGACCACCCTCAGTAATCATATTAAACCACCAGCCTCACTTCTGTAGCAAGAACAAGACCTCATTCCCCATTACTAACAGAAGGGCCACCCATTTCCCAAGTACATCAGTGCTGCCCCTATCCTTGTTGCGTGAGCAGGGCTTCACCCACTTCTTTCAACAGTGATCATATCAAGCTTCCCTTTTCACAGTAATGAAACAAACTTTCCCAGCTTTCCTCATTAGGAAACACATGTAGATTTACTGATTTTATCAGTGTGTTAGCTCAGCCAAATACTTGTGGTTTAAGTGAAGTTTCACTTTTTGTAATGCCAAGTGGACAAGGAGCTTCACTGACATAAATATGAATGACCTTTTATAACACCTGCTATAAAATTAGGCAGCTTGTGATAGTAGTGCTGAAAATTAAAAGACAGGCCACACTTCCCTGGTAACTCTCATTAATTACATGCCAGTTATTACCAGAGCATATCATACCTTAGATGCCAGACACCATATAAAAATATTGGATACTCTTCGAACTATCGTATAAGCTGTAATTGGATACAGTATGAGCTGTTGCCTATTCCTGGAATTGTAATAATGTTATAAAACATGGGTACCGTTATAGCCATATCTAATTTTATGAAATGACCTTGAATCCAATATGCCTAGACACTGTGACCTTATAAACTTTTATCGTGATATTAAGATATATTTCAGAACAGAAAAATATTCATCACAGCTCGACTCATATAGATTCCATTTAATCCAATGCATAACTGTCAGCGAAGAAAAACTTATACTTTGAAACTCTCCAATACATAACTTGTATATGACAGCTAAACCAAGCAATTTCATTGTGTTTCAAAGCACCATATCTCATGCAAATGCCAGCAAATATTGCATAATCAATCATTTTTAATTACCTTGTAAAGTATCTGAGCCTAAAATGAAAGTCTTTCTATCATATTGAAATTCGCTTAGCAGTCTCCAGGCTAATGCCATGTGATCTAGAAGAAACATAACTTATTTTCAGCATTATTCTTCTATGATGAAGTGGATATATAGGTTTGCATAGGTGAACGATGGTAATAGCTGTGCATTTCCAACTGTCAGCTCTTGCTATGAGCAGCTTAGGAGGCATACTTAGATATCATTGTCGAATACATAGATATCAAATACGGGATGTCAAAAGAAGAATAAAATAAAATAGTTCTATTCCCATCTGATGAGTATATAAGTTATAGCAACTTGTGTTTGACTTTAGCTGGCTGGAAAATGTAGTGATTTACTCCTTTATGTTCATTATAAAGCTCTTTCTGTTCTTCCATCTATAGTTTGGCAAGGAGACATGTTCCACATTTTTTCCAGTAATACTCTTTTGTAAATATGCTTATACTTAGTCAAAGTGATTTATATCCATGCTGTTGGCTGTTGGTGTCTATCAATCTACTTTGCTAAATGACAAGTGCCTTGTTGCCAGTGACTTTGGATGGGGAACTTGAATTATTATCTCTTCAGCCAAAAATCAGACTCAATTTTCAATGCAATAGATATGACATATCTCACTATTGGCTTCTGATATTATACAAGATAAATATGACCACTTTGCGTATGGGTTATGCTCTTCAAGGTGGTACTGAGGACCTTGGTTTTTTTATGTTTAATGTTGTCACTTACTGTCTTGGTCATAAAATGGTTCATTAAGCTACAACATTCACAACACATTTAAAACGTAAGGTGTTGGTCTGAATCTGTTTGCTATAATTAGTAGTTATACATTGACATCAACAAGAAATGTGTGTTAATCATTTATGTACAAAACATGCTGATTTACATGTGTTCTGCGGGTAAGTGCTATGTATTTGGTAAACTCATTGTTCTTTCTATCATGTGTGTACTGAGTCTATAATCATAGGTGGTAATTAAAGATGAGCGAACACCAAAATGTTCGGGTTCGCGTTATTCGAAACGAACTTCCCGCGATGTTCGGGTGTTCGTTTCGAATAACGAACCCCATTGAAGTCAATGGGCGACCGGAACATTTTTGTATTTCGCCGATGCTCGCTAAGGTTTTCATGTGTGAAAATCTTGGCAATTCAAGAAAATGATGGGAACGACACAGCAAGTTCTCCTCTGCCACAGCTGTAACAGCTGTGGCAGAGAAGAACGATGTTAGCCCATTGAATTCAATGGAGCCGTCAATACAGCCGACTCCACTGAATGCAATGGGCTGCCGGCGATCGCGGGATGAATTGTCGGAAAGGGGTTAAATATATAAGCCCTTTCCTGCAATTCATCCAGAAATGTGTAAAAATAAAAAATATATATATACTCACCTGGTGCCGACAGACGGAGTTCAGCGCGGCAGGCTGCAGTTCTCCTGAACTGCTCTGAACAGCTGTTAGTAGTATTCAGCAGCCGGGGATTTAAAATCCCCGCCTGCTGAATAAGATGCCTCTGAATGGTCACAGCCTGACCAATCAGAGGCCAGCCCTCACTCACACCCATTCATGAATTCATGAATGGGTGAGTGAGGGCTGCCTCTGATTGGCTCAGGGGCAGGAGAGCTGCCAATCAGAGGCAGCCCTCACTCACCCATTCATGAATTCATGAATGGGTGTGAGTGAGGGCTGGCCTCTGATTGGTCAGGCTGTGACCATTCAGAGGCATCTTATTCAGCAGGCGAGGATTTTAAATCCCCGGCTGCTGAATACTACTCACAGCTGTTCAGAGCAGTTCAGGAGAACTGCAGCCTGCCGCGCTGAACTCCGTCTGTCGGCACCAGGTGAGTATATATATATTTTTTATTTTTACACATTTCTGGATGAATTGCAGGAAAGGGCTTATATATTTAACCCCTTTCCGACAATTCATCCCGCGATCGCCGGCAGCCCATTGCATTCAGTGGAGTCGGCTGTATTGCCGGTTCCATTGAATTCAATGGGCAAACATCGTTCTTCTCTGTCACAGCTGTTACAGCTGTGGCAGAGAAGAAGGATTTGTCTTCTATATGTTCTCAATGGGGTTGGCGCTGCTGCCGCCGGCCCCATTGAGCGCATATAGAAATGATTTCTCAGGGAAGAAAGTTAAAGTAACCCGAACATCCGAACATCGTGTGGTGTTCGTTACGAATAACGAACATCCCGAACACCCTAATATTCGCCCGAGCATCAAGCTCGGACGAGTACGTTCGCTCATCTCTAGTGGTAATAAATTCTGAAGGGGGTTACTAAGGTTCCTCTGACACATATAGGGAGGCCAGTACTTTAAATTATGTATCATAGTTGAGTTACTTTGAAAGATTTTGAACTGGATAACAAAAGCTTCAAGTTCGCCTCTGCTTTCTATTCAAGACCTACTTGTACACCAATACAAAGAAAGAAGCTTGAAAGGAAGAACAAAGAACTATAGATGATTGTACTTTCCGTGCAAGTGTTAAGCCATCAAGTATGTCAGTAGGTGAAAGAAATACAAATAGATTTATTTCCTATGATGGTTTATGATGTGAAGAAATGGTGTTATGTTTACTTGGACACTATCTTAAGTTTAGCTTAACTGGAATAAAGTTTATATTACACAGACAACGTCTCACTCCTTAGACTACAAGGTTTTTCAACTACCTTTTATACTATCTTATGCCAAAGAATAATGCAAATGTAAAACATATAATAGTAACCATCATGATTGGTAGCCATGGATATATATAAAAATCATTAACAACCCTAACATTTGTACAATAGATAACGCTAATTGTTACTTAGCGTATGCTATCTATGATACAAAAATCATTGGTTTCAATCAATGCAAATTTGCTCCACTGTTCGGAACACATTGTTCATGCCGAAAAATGTTTTCTCAGCCATCAATTGCTACAATAGCAAAAGAAAAATACACGTAGCCCAATGCACAATATTTTCCACAATATGATGTTCTATGAAAAAAAATAATTTGCATCATGGGAAATCATTTTTGATATATGACCACTTTTTTATTATGCAATCAAATAATAAAGATTATAGTAGCCAAATCATTAAAAAGTACCTGCACTTTTTTTTAATGTACAGAATAGGCGATTTTAAAGGGGTTGTCTTGAGGAAGCAGTGAAATTTTTTTTTGCCCAGTCCCCCTTATTAAGCATGCATTACTAATCACCCGTGTAAATGACTTTTAAAGCCGGTTTCTACTTACAGCTCCAGCGTTTCAGCAACTTATAAAAAGTTTCCCAAAGATGGCCGCCGGCTCTTTTCCCAAGGTGCACCGTGGTTGCTTCAGCCCGACGTGCGCGCTCCCGAGACGCTACGAGCTGTGTCTCCCTGACAACCAGACGCCCCGTAGCTGCCGACAAGACCACGGCACACGCTCTTGGGCCACAGTCACCCACTGCCAGGCAGCAGGTAACCGGCGCTAGGCCCCGGCTCCCCCGTGCTAGGCCCCGGGGCCCAGTGGCAGGCCCCTGACAACAGACGAAGGCTCCGGGGCCCGGCGGCAGGCTCCGACGTCCGGCGGCAGGCTCCGATGTCCGGCGGCAGGCTCCGGGGCCCGGCGGCAGGCTCCGGGGCCCGGCGGCAGGCTCCGGGGACCGGCGGCAGGCTCCGGGGACCTGCAGCAGGCTCCGGGGCCTAGCGGCAGGCTCCGGGGCCCGGCGGTCTATACAGTCCCCCAGCGCACACAAAAAAACCCCCGACCCCTCACTTACATGGGCGGCTTCTCGGCAGGGCGGCTTCTTAGCAGGGCTGGGCGGCTTCTAGGCAGGGCTGCTGGGCTCGGCTTCTCGGCTGGGCTGCTCAAGTTTCTGCACCTTTCTTTAACAGAGAATGGTAGCAGAATGGTCGCTCAAGCGCGCTCCCGAGAAGTGACAGCTCGTCTGCGCATGCGCAGAAGAGCTGTAGCGGCTAGCAGGCTGAAGCGGCTCGTGCTGAGAGCAGAAGACCGAACTGCGCACGCGCGTCTAAAAAAGCAAGCAGACAGCGAAATTAGACGGAGCCATGGAGACGGGGACGCTAGCAACGGAGCAGGTAAGTGAATAACTTCTGTATGGCTCATATTTAATGCACGATGTATATTACAAAGTGCATTAATATGGCCATACAGAAGTGTATAACCCCACTTGATTTCGCGAGACAACCCCTTTAAGCATTTTTGCAGTAGGTTTTATCAACCTATTCTGTACATTTTTTCTACAAAACCCCTCTTCTGCTATGCAGCTAGGTGAAGACGGGGCTGAGAAATCTGTCTTTACCTAGCCATATAACAGTAGAGGGGGGCGTAGCTATGCCAGCAAGGAGAGCAGCCACAGGGAGAAGTAGCTCCTCTAACATAGCAGGAAATTTTTAAAGAAAAAACAGATATTTCCCTGTTTCTCAGACCTCCACTTCTGTGGACTACCTGTGAGAGACCCTACTAAGCAGCTGAGTAACGGAGAGGAAGTTTCTCCACCTCTCCTGCTGCTTATTTACATCACAGCCTCTTGGACCTGCTGAGAGGGGAGAAGCTAGGACCTCAGTTTTAGAAGCATCCACTGGAGCAACAACCCCGAGCCAGTATAAGCCAACAATTATCCAAAGCCAGTGCAGCAGGGTCACATACCTGGACACAGCCCCTGGATCAAGGTGAGGAGGCAGTGGAGAGGTGCTGGGATGATTAATCAGCAAGAGAGTGGTGATACACAGAAGGGGGCCAAGCACAGGGCTTAACTATAGAGGGTGCAGAGGATGTGGTTGCACCCGGGCCCAGGAGCCTTAGGGGGCTCATAAGGCCTCTCTTCTCCATATAGGGAGCCCAGTACTATGAATAAAGCATTATAGTTGGGGGCCCAGTTACAGGTTTTGCATTGGGGCCCAGAAGCTTCAAGTTATGCCTCTGTGCAGCATGGTTTAGGTATGGGTATGGGTACGGGTACAGATACAGATAGAAGGGGGCCCCAGCTCACCTTTTGCATCAGGGCCCCTGAGCCTTTAGTTACGCCCCTGGGGCCAAGCACTAGAGAAGTGAAAAGGCAGATAAAAGCTTTGTGCAGCCCTCAGCTCACAGTCTTAGTGAACCCCGAGGTTAATTAAAAGAGATCTACTTTCAAACTACAACGTATTCCGAAACCACAGAACCTCTAGATAAGGCAGCAACACTGCATCTGCACAGAATAAAGAAAGGAAGAAAGAGGGAAGCCTGTAATAAATACAGCATTCATCTACATGTATAAAATCAAATATAAAAGTACAAAAATTACCTTAATCCACCATTAGTACAAAGGGACAATTATCCCACAGCCTCCTTTTTGAGGTAGTGGTGAAGATCTGGGCACAATAAAAAAAACTGACCTCACCTGCCACCTAGCATCCATACTTGATTACACAGTATGCTCTCCTCTTCTAAATGGATAAGCACAACTTAATATGAATAAGACTACAAGATCCTAATCCTTGCAAAGGGCTCTTTTCTGCTACCTGATGCTCCTATATCCAAATCCAATGATCTATATATACCGTTATCATTATGAATTAGGAGCACACCTCACAACCGCCGTGTTCACAGCAAGCTCAAACCCTAACATATTTGTGCAGCCTGCAATTTTCTCTTCTCTCAGTACCTATTAAATCATGAAAGCACTACAGCAAATATGACTAGAGGCAAAAGAAAAGAAGCCACCCAACCAAAACTGACAGCCTTCTTTCAACCACTCCAGGACGGATCAGATACATGCAAAACTGACTACCCAACAAATTGACTGAAGACAGCTTCTCAAGTTGTACTGTCTACTTCAGCAATAGTAACATATTCCTCCCTGCAACATAAGCAATGTACTCAAAATTACCATCAAAAGTCTTTCTCTAACAAAGCCTTCACGCCTATATCTTCCTCCTTTATGTCAGAGCCTATATCAACTGGTGATCTAAAAGAATCCATACAAAAAGATATAAGAGATGTCATTTCAGCCATACACACAGATATCATAGCGATTGGAGAACGCAAAAAAACACCTTGAGGAGAAGATGGAGGATTTTGTAGTAGCCCACAATTCCCTTGTGAACACACACAACACAATGGAAGACAATATCACATTCATGAAACTCAAACTAGCTGATTTGGAGGATAGGTCAAGGAGAAATAACATCAGATCCCAGAAGACGTTCATGACTGTAAGCTGGTAGAATTTCTCACCAATCTGTTTGTAGCCATCCTCCCCGAATCTGCTGAGCGAGATCTCTTAATAGACAGAGCTCATATAATCCCCAAGCCAAAAAATGTACCTCCAGGAACACCAAGGGATGTATTGGCCAGATATCATTTTTACCACTATAAAGAAGCACTCCTTAAGTCATCCGTTAAAGCTGCAAACCTTCCTGATCACTTTCAATGGATTTCTGTGTTTTCTGACCTGTCCCCGGCAACCCTAGCAAGAAGGAAGAGTTCAGAAGATACACCAAGATATTGAGGGAGGAAGCCCTACAAATGGGGCTACCCAGTAAAGTTGCTCATTTTGAAAAATGGAATCACAGCATTTCTTTGCCCAAAGAGATGGATAACATTTTTACCAAATGGTCTCTCATGCTTCCACAAGAGGATTTGGCTCACTCACCAACGAAGAGACCTTCTTCAATCAATCATCCATGGAACAAAGTACCCAGTAATAAAACTATATTATTACTAGAGATGAGCGAATGTGCTCATTTAGAGCAATTACTCGATCGAGCATCGCTTTTTTCGAGTAACTGCCTAATCGTGCGAAAAGATTCGGGGGGCGTGGGGGTGAGCGGCGGGTTATGGGGTGGAGTGGGGGGGGAGAGAGAGAGAGAGCTCCCCCCTGTTCCCCCCAGCTACCCCCGGCGCCCCCCGAATCTTTTCGTCCGAGTAGGCAGTTACTCGAAAAAAACGATGCTCGATTAAGTAATTGTCCTAAACGAGCACGTTCGCTCATCTCTAATTATCACTTATCCAAAACCAAAGAGCCCTGGAAGAGGTCTGAAAAAGCTGCTCACAGAAATGAGCTTTCAGGTTGCCACATTACAAGTTTGTCCACGGTAACCTAATATTTTCATTTTCATATAATTTTTTTCCCATAATTTTTTCCCATTTTTTGACACACCTTCCTGTTTCTCTGTTTTGCGAGATAGAAGGGAGGGTTCCATTTTATGCTTGCTGCTTGCCTTTGTGGCTTACCCCCCACCTCGGGTGACAGGTAAAAACTCACCCGAAATAAGCTTTTGGGTTCACTTAGAACCTGGACTAATACTAAGAAACATGTTTTTCGATTTTTGTTTTACTATGTTTAGGTTAAGTTACTGGATCAAGTCGTCGCTAATTACTCTTAGCATATCAATGTCAGTCCTCATGCTTATATTAAAGAAGGCAGATGAAGGGACGTTGGAGGGGTCTAATTCTGAGCACTGGAGATCTCCGCAGATTTCAGTAAAAAAGAAAAAATTGATCATCCTGGTATTTAAAATTTGTTCTTTAAATGTTAAAGGGCTAAATAGTCCAAACAAACTCTTTCTTTTTTTTTTGGAAGAAACTCAAAAACCAGTGTTGCGATATCTTCTGTGCACAGGAGACTCATCTAAATGCCATAGATGAAATCAGAATCAGAAATAGTGCTTTTCCACATATATTGTTCACACATGCCATAAACCAAAAAGAGGGGTTCTTATTGTAGTTAAAAACACGCTGGTATTTGACTGTATTAAGGTTTTTTCAGATGATGATGGTAGATACATTATACTGTTGTGTGCAATCAATGGTTCTCCATACACTACATTGTCCCTATAAATGTCAGACAATCTACTTTTCTTCGTAAAACATTAGAGCATTTCAATAATGTCCGACAAGGGGCTGCTATAATTTGTGGTGACTTTAATATTGTCCCTAACTTGGCCCTGGATAGAAATCCATCTGAGCTATCTGATAAGTCTCAAGATGTCCAAGTCTTGATTTTTAAGGTGGGGCTATATGATGTTTGGAGAATCCAGCATGCCAATGAGACAGAATTCTCTTTTTACTCTAATCCACGCAAGCTGTACTCTCATATTGATTTTTTCATTGCAGATGGATAGCTCCTACAAAGGGTCAGCTCCTCCAATATTGATTTGATATCCTGGTCAAACCATGCCGTAGTATCAATAAAGATCAAAGAAAAATACAATTTCATTCCTTCTTCACCTTGGAGGCTTAATCATTTTCTCCTCAATAGACTTTGAGGGAACTGAAACAACTCAGATTTGAACTCCACTCACTATTACAAAACAAATACGAACTTCACCTCTGTAAAACTAAACTCACTCAATACACCGTAGGTAATAAGACTTCAAAATTCCTTGCTAATAAAATTAAAACCAAAGAACTCAAATCTAGAATCCCTTATCTAGTAAACTCCCAAAACAAAAAGATTATGAATCCTTGAGAAATATCAGAGGAATTCGCTAAATACTACAGCTCTTTACACAAGTTAACAAAAGACCCATCTATCACAAGTCAGATACTTATAGCTAAATTTTTTAGGAGATATATCCCTCCCCTCCTTATCCCCCTCACAACTAGAATTTCTAAATAAAGAGATCTCCACCACAGAAATTCTAGGCCCCATTACATCGTTAAAATTCAACAAATCTCCAGGACCAAATGGTCTCACAAATGAATATTATAAATCATTTTCTACTGTCTTAGCGCCCTATATTTTGAGAACTTTCAACCATGCTATAACACACAATTCCTTTACATCTGAAATGCTTAAAGGGGTTGTCTCGAGGAAGCAGTGACATTTTTTTTCCCAGTCCCCCTTATTAAGCAAACATTACTAAGCACCCGTGTAAATGACTTTTCTAGCCGGTTTCTACTTACAGTTCCAGCATTTCAGCAACTTATAAAAAGTTTCCCCAAGATGGCCGCCGGCTCTTTTCCCGTCGCTTGCTGTAGCCCGACATGCGCGCTCCCGAGACGCTACCAGCTGTGTCCCCCTGACAACCAGATGCCCCGCAGCCGCCGACCGGACCCCACAGCCACCGACCGGGCCTCGGGATTGAACGCGGCCGACCACGGCACACGCTCTTGGGCCACAGTCACCCACCGCCAGGCAGCAGGTAACCGGCGCTAGGCCCTGGCTCCCCAGCGGTGGGCCCCTGGCCCCAGCGGTAGGCTCCGGGGCCCAGCGGTAGGCTTCGGGGCCCAGCGGTAGGCCCCGGGGCCCAGCGGTAGGCCCCGGGCCACAGCGGCAGGCCCCGGGGACCAGCGTTAGGCTCCGTGGCCACAGCGGTACAGTCCCCCCTGCGCACACATCACCCCCGACCCCTCACTTACATGGGCGGCTGGGCGGCTTCACGGCAGGGCTGCTGGGCAGCTTCACGGCAGGGCTGCTGGGCGGCTTCACGGCAGGGCTGCTGGGCGGCTTCACGGCTGGGCTGCTGAAGTTTCTGCACCCCTCTCTAAGAGAGGATGGTAGCAGAATGGCCGCTCCAGCGCGCTCCCGAGAAGTTACAGCTCGTCTGCGCATGCGCAGAAGAGCTGTAGCGGCGAGCACGCTTAAGCGGCTCGTGTTCAGAGCAGAAGACCGGACTGCGCAAGCGCGTCTAAAAAAGCAAGCCGCCAGCGAAATTAGACGGAACCATGGAGACGTGGACGCTAGCAACAGAGCAGGTAAGTGAATAACTTCTGTATGGCTCATATTTAATGCACGATGTACATTACAAAGTGCATTGATATGGCCATACAGAAGTGTATAACCCCACTTGATTTCGCGAGACAACCCCTTTAATGCTCTTATCATAACTCTACTCAAGCCAGGAAAACTTCATACTTTCCCCTCTAACTATCAGTTCATCTCATTATTAAACACAGATTTTAAAATGTATGCCAGAATTTTAACCTCCAGACTGGCAGATATTCTCCCATCATTAATATTGAATGATCAAGTGGGTTTTATTAAAAATAGACAGACTTCAGACACCACTAGTCACTTCATAAGCTTGATTGAATATGTCGAAAAATGAATCTCCTCTTTACTACTATCATTAGATGCTGAAAAAGCATTTGATAGAATCCATTGGGGTTATTTACATTCTGTCCTCAAAAAATTTGGATTTCAAGGTAATTTCAGCAGTTAAGTCCCTCTGCTTATTTCCCAATGCTTTAGTATATTCTTCAGGCTTCCTATCTAAACCTTTTACAATAAGCTACACCACTAGACAGGATTGCCCCATGTCTCCCTTAATCTGTGCCCTAGTTATGGAACCAGTTTAGGCTCCCACAAAATATTAATGGAATCAAAGTAGGGAAAAAGGAGCATAGAATAGAACCTTTTGTGGATGAAGTCATTCTTGCACTCTCAAACCCAGCTACTACTCTACCTCCTGTCTCCAAAATAATTGATAATTTCTCCAAAATTTCATACTACAAAATCAATATTTCAAAGTCACAAATACTTAACCTAGGAATTAAGAAGTCTTTTCTTAGCCACTTCACCAATTTATATAACTTTACCTGGGCCAAAAATTATATAATGTACCTAGACATTTCTCTAACCTCCTCCACATCAACATTATTTGAAGCAAGTTTTGAACCTTTAATCCCCCAAAGCCGAATTAGGAAAATTAAGAACTCATGGTATCTCCTGGCTAGATAGAATTGCTACAGTCAAAATAATAATCCTTCTCAAAATTCTTTATTTTTTCCGCAATGTCCCAATACATTTACCAATCTCCTTTCTTAAAAAAATTCAATCCCTCACCCAATCTTTTATCTGGAGGAATACAAAATCTAGAGCTAAAGCTGATATTGTCTTCCAAAATCAAAAAAAGGGGGACAGAGTTTTCCTTCAGTCATACAATATTATAGAGCTTCTATTTTAGAACAACTCAGGTCTCTATGGGTCAACGATCATTCAAAATTATGGGTTACACTTAAAAATTCTATAATTGGGAAATGTCCACTCAAGAACCATTTACCAGCACATTTATTCTTTAAGGGTGATTATCCCTTTTATTCGTCCACACTTCAAGCTATTACAAACGTTTGGCTCATGTTAACTGTCACAAAAGGACTAATTGCTTTCCCCATGCATAATTCAAGTATTAATATTCTATCTATTGCAATTGAAGACCTTGATGTCTCCAACCGGAAAAAAGGGGGAATCTCTCAGGTCCATCAACTTTGGATGGACCGGGGTTTCATTACATTTCCAGATCTTGAATCTATTTTTAAGATTCCTAGAACGGATTTATTTAAGTACTTTCAAATCTGTCACCTATTACAATATCCCCAGCCCCCACTAGAGTCAATGTCCCCTCAAAATTAGAGGCCTGGTTGAATTCCACTCAAGGATCAAACAAGGGAATTAAGCCAGAGAGTGAGCCTGAGTGAGCCAGTGAGGAACTGAGTGAGACGCGCCAGCAGAGAGAGAGCGCCAGAAAAGAGAAGCACCCCCGACAGGTGAAAAGAAAGGGCCAGGCAGGAGAGAGAAGTGAAAAGAGACAAGGATCAGCTGTGACGGAGAGAGAAAGAGAGAAACAAGAGAAAATTCTGAGAAACCATGAATAACTGAGAAGGATAGAGAAAAAAAATGTGTATAAATGAGTAAGACACAGGTGTCTACGTTGTTGCAATTTGTGTATCAGTTATTATGCACTGGATGTTATGAAGAAAACTACCTCATCTCATTGCCATATTTATTAATACTGGTTTTACTACAAATTAAGCAAAATATTTGGCTCGTGTATTATTCCACACCTCACCACTCACAACTACAAATTGTGCCCAAGGGTACTGGTGTCTGAACAAAACAAATCACAATTAATTGCCAGCCGCAAATAATAATAAAATTAGCACTTACCATTGCACTTTGTGGTGTCACAATAGTTCTTTGGGCTGGCACGACCGCCATTAGTGGTGACACAACAGCCTTATGCATACTGGGAGCTTACTCTGGATTTCTTTTCCCTATCCTTTTTTCTATTTATATCTCTTTATTTCTTTATCTCCCTCTCTTCATATTTACATCTTTTATTTTACCTCTATTAACTGGCTCTTCTCTTTTCTGCCACTCTCTCTCTCTGTCTGGCACCTCTCACTCACTCCCTCACTGGCTCACTCAGGCTCACTCTCTGGCTCACTCTGGCTCCAGTGACCGTTGTCTGGCAATTTATAATCTCTGTCACCTGACCAGTTTGTCTGAGCCAATCACAGTCTATCTGGTTGCCAGACTACCTGCCTCGTCTGAGTCTCTATGCATTTTTTCTATTTTGTGCAGCTGGTTAATAAACATCCTAACTGGTTGCTAGGTTACCTGCATCCCTTGTGTAAACTGACTCAGATTAAACTCTTGGACCGGTTATTATATTACTGGTCCCCCATCTGTGAAATTGGAGGGAAGGTGTAAAACCTAAGACTAGTTGGCTTGATTTTACTAAATAAAACATTACTTGGCTTCTACACCATTGGCTAACTCTACAAAATCCTTATTTTGCTTTACACACCTTTACTTGTACTCTATAGTGTATGCAACTCGTTAGTGCTTTAAACTGCACTGACTATAGGTCTCGCTGGAGTCCAAGCCTTTTCACCTCCTCTCCAATTTCATGAATATTATTTGTCAGTGAGAAACCAGAGAGAGGACCAGACAGTAATAACTCCCCTCTGACAGATTAACCCTCAACCAATACAGTCAAACATCCATTATGTCTACAGCACTATGTGAAAAAATGGAAAATCTTAACATATTGCTGTCACCTTAGATGAACTATACAAACAAAAGCCACATTGTCCTCTAGCTATAAAATACATATGCAGCAAAGACCATGTTGCAATCAGAGCATGCTAACATCGAAAGAAAATCCACCATCTGGGGATGCAATGCCTGTAGATAATTTTTTCCCATGTTTTTGAGATACTGTATATCCCCTTATTTTAACCTACTAATTCTGGATAATGGTTTCTCTGAACTTAAACTACGGGTTTGTGCAGTACAGTTTTGTAAAACGATGCCGATTCAACTGTATAGACACGTACTACATCACTGTGTGCCTCCGATTTTATTCAGATCCACCATGCTGCAGCAAATGAAGTATAACAGCTCTGGAGGGAATTCAGTTTTATGATGCAATGAACTTGAATCTGAACACAGTTTGTTATTTCAGTCCTCATTTCCCGAACCTTTGCTCTTATGTTAGACACCGAAAGAAAGATCGTTATGTCAAATGTGCCTTAAAAGTGTAATAAAGACACTGGGAACATGTGTCAATATTGTTTTAGGAGAAAATTCTGTTACTATTTTGAAAACAGTCTTTTATTTAACTTATGTGTTACACATATTTCTTAAAATGTTACACAGACTACTTTATTCTACCCATCAAGTGCCATAGCAACCCAACGGATCAGAACTATGGTGCCAATGTGAACAGAGCCTCATCCTAAAGACAGTTCGAGAACATATTTGAGCTTTAGGGAATTTTTTAAAAGTGTCTATAAAAGACTTTTGAGAAAGCAATTCAACTTCCTACTTTTTTATAGTTTTTCAGGAGCGATATATAATGTTGCACAAGATAAGTTACACTACAATACAGAAGAACAAGGATATCTGGACCAGAAGCAGAAGTTTGCTTTCCGAAGAATCATCACTAGAAGAAAAATGCAGAATGCCACTCCAATTACAAATTATTGGACGGTACCAGTTTCTTGGAGCAAAATTCAAAGGAAGAAAGGCGTGAATAAGGGACATATCCAAGGAAGTTAAGAAATTATGGCACAATAAATTGAATTTTCCATGTGTCGGATCAAGTAGTAAAAACAAAGTTTGGCAAAGTGCTGAAGACTTATGATGAATGTGTCCGGAGGGGAAAATATGATGCCCTGAATGTAGTGTTACAAAAGTTAACTGCCAATGGTTATTCACTGAAAACAAACAACTTTACTATGTACAAGTGGAAAGCAAAGGAGAAGTGGGGTACTCAACAGGTCAAGTTGCAAGCGAGAAAACAATTCAACTTTCAAAAAGACGAAAACGTCTTGCATTAGCATCAACATCTTACAATCTAGTTGTAGTGATACTGAGTCTAAAGACAGTAAATATGAAGATCAGAGTACTTGTCAACCAGTCGAAAAATACAAAAGCTTTCCACTCATTGAAGAATCACTGGAAGCAGGGGCCATCCATACTCAACATACCAAGAAGTAATCAGTGCGCAGAAAGCGCAATCAAAGTGATGCAGGAACTGTATGCTGCCTGTAGAAGCAAAGACAAACTGCAACTTTCATTTCTTTTGAGCAATAAGCAGTGATGTACAAGTATTAGAACATTTGCGAGTTTTTTTTGTATTATAATACATGCATATTAGGTAATAATTAATCATTTACATACAAAAAATAATAATTTTTGATGATTTTGGGGTGACCTTTTCTGAAAAAATATTGAAATAACAATTAAATTCTTTGTTTTTAGGCAAAAGTTAATCGAATTCTTATGCAGGAGTATGAGGTTGTAAAAAAGTAATAACCCTGGTTACTACCATTTGCCTAAACAATATAAATTCTTTAAGATACATTTGCACACAGTTTTTGAAGGAACTCAGCAGGGAGACTGCTCTAAACTTTAGGTAATCCCAGACAGACTCAATGATGTTGAGATCAGGGGGCTATATCATCACTTCTAGGACCTACCTGCAGTGTCCAAGCGGGGCATGTCAAAGTGGGGGAGACAATGGGGAAAACAAGATGGATGTCACGGGTGGCTCTGTGATCTCTCCCAACAATGACGGCAAAGTGCCTGAATCAGTCACGCACAGTAGCAAAAGAGTTATAGCAATAGGAATTTATAAATCGTGGTTTGTCACGTGATGCTAGTTTCTCTAAGTTAACAGAATCCTGGAATGTGTATATAAATAATTGACACGAATCCTTGTAGCCCTGAGGTTCAAACTGAAGATACTCAGTTTACTTCAGCCTTTCAGTACAACTTTTATAACAACAGATGCAGTTCTTTAGCAACTGGCAGTAGGTAATAATGTTGCTCCACACTTTCATTTCTGAGGCAAAGACAATTGAATACTTCAACGCTCTCCTTCTTAAAGGTTGCTCAGAGGAATTCCCACAGTCCTAGTTATCTGTAAGGTTACTCTGGTGATTGCTAGGCAGCTGGTGAAGATTTTTTAGTCATGGGCCTTTTTACACTTCCCTGGCTTCACTGTTAACAGGGCTCATGCAACTCACTGTTGGGATGGTGAGTCCCACACTTTATCCTCCATACTGCAGCTTGTTAGGAAACTTGTAAAGTTCTTGCCTTCTCCACTGGAGCATGCTAGATCCATTTCACGCTACTGCACCCCCTCTCACGTCTTCCTCCTCCAACTGCTCATTATGAACTCATTTTTACCACTCCTGACGACTCCCGACTAACTCCTTCTCTTCCTGTCTCCATTTCCGCACTTTCTTAACCACCACCCCACATTCTGTCTCTTTCTCCTAACTTTTCCCACTCTTGAAACTCGCCCATTCCCCTCTACCAATCAGGATTTATTCAAAAAGCAGCCAATCAGCAGCCAGCTGTTGCTAAGCAGTTAGCTTTAGTGTCTAAAGAAAGGGGAAAGACTGGGTCTTTCTGACATATGGCACCTCTTATGCCTCCTAGGAGCACATAGCTAGGTGTTACAGGATAGGTGAGGGTGTGGCTATTCTGGAGGCCCCTCTCGGCCACTATATACCCAACTGCCAAAACAGAAAGAGATGAGAGCGGGGCAGAGAGAAGAAAAGAAGAGAGAGAGAAAAGAGAAAAAAGGATAAGAGGATACTGAGAGATATGGAGGGGTGAAAAAGGTGATATCCAGTGTATTCCAGTGGATACTATTTGGTACGACATGCTGTAGAGTTGTCGAGGGGATCAACGTGTCACTAGAAGCATGGGGACGGTAATCTCATGTATTCCAGCAATGGTGTCTTTCATATCTTGAAGATATGAGGGAAGTGTGCTGGTAAAAGATGTCAAAACTTCGTCTAAGCAAATGCTTGCAGATTTAGCTGCCCAATACTATTGGTCTGCCTAGTACTGAAAGTATTTAAATAAGAATCTATCATATTTTTCTTCAGTTTGATCTCACAAATTTCTTTCATGACCAAATGAGTAAATAGGTTTATACTGCTGTATTGGCTCAAGGTTGGTGTATTTTTGGATTTTGGTGTTAGTCTAGTAAACGGGACTGTCATAACTGCATAAGCGCATCTGGTATAAAGAGAATAATAGTGCAGGAACTGGTATTGTATAATAGATAGGAACTGGCAAAAGAATATGTCTGTGGCATCTCTGAGGAACACAGTATTAACAAGACAATGAAATTTAGAGTTCCAACGAACAGATCACAATAAAGTCCAACTAATAAATAGAAATACAGACACTGAAGAATTCTGCTAAAGAAGAAAAAGCTAGATGTCTTGGGCTGATGGTGAACAAGTCATCTTTGTGTTGGCTCTGCGCCGGGTTCTCTCCCTTCCGCAACACCTGGGTTCTCATTGTGGGCAAGGAGGCAGCCCTTCTAATGGGGCCTATGGGAGAATGACCCAGTCTGAAATTTCCACATCAGGAAGGTCAAGTCCAGAGACAAGGGCGGGGAGTCTCCCTGGATAACGAAAAAGTAGGCTCCTGAAGGGAGCGGAGGCGACATGGAGGAGCTGAATGGGGAAAGAGGTAAAGGCAGACAGAGAGCAGCATCTATTTGCATTCCATGAGACCAGTCCCTGACACTGGTGGTATCTTGAGGAGGAAGCTGCATAGGATCATCGAAGGCAGCTGAAGGCAGGAAAAGGCTCCTGTGCTGCAAGGTTCTGTGAAGGTGGCACTGTTGCAACTGCTGCTGATCGCAGTGATGCCCAGGAATCACAGAGAAGCTCCCAGAGCTGGAGGTGCAAGGTATTTAAGAACGGGATATATGGAGGGATCGCAACCATCCAGAGCAGCAAGGTGAACTGCAGAAGAGGTTGGCATCGGCCAGGAGATAGTGTCCTGTGAAGTATCTGCAGGCAATTTTCCTGCCAAGTAATGCTGCATGCCAAAGGAGAGTTGAGGTGATCAGTCTTTCTTCTTTTGCCCGTTTGGAGCTGTTGTAATGCCTGAAAAACGGGTAAAACAAGCAAGTATCTGTAAGTGAGAATTGGAGCTCAAGAAGCATGTGTTCTCAAGCCTCTAGAGCTAGGCCATGCCCCTTACATTGGTGTTATATTTGTGGTTGATGTCTTGCTGCACAATAAATTTAGAGCCAAAAAAACTCTTAACTGGCAGCATTTTTTCTACAGTACTGTAGTTTCCCACAAAACAATTTTTAGGAAAAATACTACTAAAGTTTTTGCTACACGTTTCTGAGCCAATGCCAGAATTGTATCCAGCAAGAAGTATAAGCCCCTCCTCTTATATTTTTTAGTACTTTTGAATATACTCCTGACTTTGGCTCAAAAAACTGCATGAAAAGCTTCATAACAACTGCATTAGTGAGGTTTTTTTTAATTGTCTTGTATACTTCTGCAGCAATCAGTATTGAACTTGTCCATTTTATAGCACATCACACATCAAGAGTTACGCATATGACCTTGCTAGGCAACAGCTTTCATTATGAGAAACATTTTATTTTCATAGCTCACCTGATAGGTTTACCCCTAGAAATAAAGAAATATTCCTTTAAGCTAGAAACAGGATATACACAATAATGTAATTGTTATCATGATCACATGGAAAAGTGTAGGTGGTAGCAATTAAAATAAAGTCTAAGACAGAAGACAGCTTCAATCCAAATTATTTAACTTCCATTGCAAATTAGGTTTATTTGCCAAAACTTAACATTTTTCAGCCATTTCCAAAAGAAGACATTCAAGCAAGAACAATTAAAGTAGCTCAACACAACTAATATAACAAATTAAACACAAAATGCCATTTTATTGACTACTACAGTCTGAGAATTATTCAACCACTTCATGACAAGTGTTCTCAGTACTTAGTAGAGCATTATTTTACTGTTATGACCTACTGCAAACATGATGCATTGCCAGACAGCAGCTTCTAACAGCATTCCCGAGGAATCTTAGCCCATTCCTCAAGGGCAATAACCTTCAGTTCACTAGTATTCTTGGGTTTCATTGCTGCTACCACCTTCTTCGAATCCCACCAAAGATTTTCTATAATGTCCAAGTCAGGGAACTTTGGTGGCCACTCCAGAATCTTCCAGAACTTCTGAAAATAAGTCTTTGTGGACTTTGAGGTATGCTTGGGATTATTATCCTGTTTGAAGGTTTTATGATGCTCCAGCTTCAGCTTCAAAAGGCACAATGATTTTTCCTAGGATTTCTTGATATTTGACTGAATCCATATTGCCCTGCAGATTTCCAGTGCCAAAGAAAGTAAAGTAGACTCAGAGCACCACCAAGCCACCATTATACTTCACTGTATGCCAAGTATTCTTTGCAGCATTGGCTTCATTCTTCCTCCTCCAGACATACATCCATAGGCCTGAAAAGTTCCAATTTTGTTTACTTTCTTCACAGAACATAATCCCCAAACGTCTATGGGTTATTTATATGGTTTTGAGCATATTGGAGCCAACCTTTCTTGTGCTTTTGGATCAGTGGTAGTGTACATCTTAGAGTTCAGGCAGAAAGACCTTTAGCTTTTACTACACACCTTACTGTGCAAGATGGAAACCTTAGTGCCTGCGACCACCAAAATTCGCCACAAGACTTATGCAGTCACTCAAAGGGTTTTTTGACCGCCTGTCTTCTCAGGAATCTAGTGGTGTTTAACCACTGCAGACTGGCTCTGGGTGATGCTTAAGGAAGGGGCGAGCGTTACCTTGATCAGCCGCCAACCAATTCCACACTGCAGACTCCCCCAGTGTGCGGTCCTAACTACCACTTCATCACAACTGCAGTCTATCAATTCACTACTGGTAGCATGATTGGTCCAGCCAATGGTGTCTGATGGCGGAGGAGAGGAGCAGACCATGCGGTGTAACAAGGTATGTGCAGTATATAATTATATATATATAGCTGGTATAAGTTATACGGTATAGCCAATACCAGCTGTACATATATAATTTTATACAGGAGATATCCAAGTTCCACCATCATGCTCCACATCACTATATAAAGGAAGATGTACATCTCCCTGTACATAGTGATATGCAGAATGCTGGTGTAACCTGGGTATCTGCTTAAATAATTATATATCGTAGAAGGGTAGCATACAGAATGGGCTATAGGGACGGTAGACTGGCATTTTGATACCTGAAAGGAGAGAAAACACCTGTGGGTGTGACCGGAAGTAATAAAAAAGGATCAGTTCCTGCCACACTCAGGTTGGCTGTCAGCCAGAGTGAAAGGATGTGCAGCAGCCATCAGGTACTAGGAGCCTGAGGTGCATGTGGACCAGTCTGGGCCTATCACAAGTCTGACAGAGAAGGATGCCCTCTAGACAGATGGTGACGGTGACCCTGAGGAACTGTATGTACCACTGACTTCTATATGTGAAATAAATACTGGCAGGCATCAGAAATTAAAGAAACTGCAAATATCATTCATTTTTGCTAGTTTGAACGATTTTTTGATTGATAATCATTCCATGTAAAAGGGCCTTTAGCCATGTTTATAACATGCAGTCAAACTTCACAGTCAACAAAGCCCTAGCCAATCCAGGTATTTGATGTATTTTTTCTCACAAACACCTGATGTAATTAATGAAGCCCTCAATAAGTTGCAACATTAGTTGCATCAGGTATGTTTGAAGCAACACCTGATTTGCAAATGTGTGCTCTTATAAGGGATTCTTATTAGGGGGTTGAATAATTTTGAAACTGCAGTAGTCATTAAAAGTGGGATTTTGTGTTCAATTTGGAGAAACCACTTGTTATATTAGTTGTGTTGAGCAATTTACGCTGTTCTTGCTTGATTGTTTTTTTCAAACAGTTAAAACATTGTAAATTTAGCAAATCAACCTAATTTTGCAGTGGGGTTTGAATAATTTGATTGCAGCTGTATGTGGTTATCTTATTAAGTGTTTGAAAGTTGTATTAAAAGCTTGAAGAGCAGGATAGTGGTCCATGAACGTGAGTTTCATAATCGAGAAAGATGAGATGTGAGAATGGTGGAGATGTGGAGCAGAGGAGATGATAATAAGCAGAATAAAGGAGGTGTTAGCATAATATAAGTAATATGTTTGAACAGGGAAACATAGAAGATTGATACCATGGGTATTCTTACTATAGGATATCCTGAAAACATAACCTGTTGGGGTGCGTTTAGGACTGGAGTTGGGAAACTCTGTTCTACACAATAACATATTGCTGACAATGTGGCAATACTGTGGAAATGGTCAGCGATACATCCAACAAGACAATAAGTCTTGGCATAAATCCAATGCTGTTTTACATTGGATTGAGGATATGGATGTTCGACAATTGGCCTGAGCTGCACAGAATTCCGAGCTGAATCTTACTGAACATCTTTGGGAGAAACCAATTTCTGGTCAGCAAATATGAACAGTGACTATCTTCTCTGACCTCCCCTCAACATCTCCATTCCAGTGCCTGGCACCATCATAACCCCAAGATGGCATGCCCGATGCCTTTGGATCACACTGGACTCTGACCTCTCCTTTACCCCCCATATCCAATATCTGGCCCAAACATGCCACATGCACCTCAGAAATATTGCTAAAATATGTCCGTTGCTAACCATGGACACGCGAAAGACACTCGTGGTCGCCCTCATCCACTCCCGGCTTGACTACTGTAACTCGCTACTCATCGGTCCCCCCCGCACTAGACTCGCTCCACTCCAATCCATACTAAATGCGGCAGCTAGGCTCATTTTTCTATCTAGTTGTTACTCAGACACCTCTGCATTATTCCAGTCGCTGCATTGGCTTCCCATCCACTGCAGAACTAAATTTAAACTCCTCTACCTCACTCACAAAGCTCTGCATGTCGCTGCGCCAGAATACATTGCCTCCCTCCTGTCAGTAAACCACCCAGCGCGCTCACTCCGATCGGCTAACACACTCAGACTAAACACCCCTGTAACACGAACCTCACATGCTCGCCTACAGGACTTCACTAGAGCAGCACCCATCCTCTGGAACGCTCCACCCCAAGGCATCCAGACAATTCCCGATGCACGAAATTTCAGACGTGCCTTAAAAACGCACCTCTTCAGGGAAGCATACCAAATCTCCTGACCTAGTCCCTCGCCCCTCCCTATGGTGCCCCTCCCCGTTTGCCTTCTAATAATTGATCTGTACATGAAATTTCCTATTGCGTGTGTTTCCCACCCCTTGCACCTCCTGTACCACCCTCAACCCATTTGTGTCTAACCATTTATCCATGGCTGAAAGCGCTGCGGAATAAGGTGGCGCTATATAAATAAAGATTATTATTATATTATATTATTATTTTCTGAAAGAACTCACCAGAAGTTTGCAGGATGAATGGAAGGAAATACCGGCTGAAGTGTATCAGACGTTAGTAGAAAGTATGCCACGGAGAGTATCCAATGTCATTAGAGCCAGGGGAGGCTGCATTAGGTATTTGCATATTTAAATACTGCTTTTGATTCTTGCTCAGGTGTCCAATTACTTTTGCTGTATGTGTATGGTGTATGTAGACAAAAACTGTAGTGTTATATATCATCAGGATAACATCAGCATCAACATTTGTTCAATTGCTTTAATACTGCCAACATAATTTGCAGCACTGTACAGAAAATCAATGATCTGGAAACCTACTTTCACAGTTTTTTCTGTTATGATCTGAAACTTTCTTCTTGATAAAGAGTGAATGGAACTATAGTCCTCATTTATAATATTGTATGTATGTACTGTATATATAAGAATAAGGGTATTCTGTAAGCTAAATAGTGAATGAATTAACATCAGAGTGATGTATACAAATTGTGATAGATAACTGTCTCCGACAGCCAAGTTGAACAAGCTTGAAATAAATGCACATCACGTTTGCTATTGCCAAAATGAGTTAACAGCAAATGTTATCCAAAGGGCCTTGTTGTTTCCAAAACACGAACATAGCAATAACTGTGCAGCACAATAGCCCACCATACGTTTTGGACAAGAAGAAGCCAACAACATCACCTACTGAAAGAGTTAACATTGCCACAATGCTTTGATTGGCAGAAGAAAGAAAAACTCATATGAATTCAGCATGTGCCATTTTTTGTACAGGTTTACAATGCAGTACAAAGTGGTGTAAGTTCGCTATTTCATTACTGTGCCACGTCTGCCTCAACAACAGTCTAGCCAGCTGCAGCCTGGAAATAATCACAATAATTACATTGTTCTTTTATTCTTTTGAAATCTAAAAAACAATGAAGAAACTCTATGGGAGAGTATCTGCTGCTGTAGCCACACTCCCACGCTGCTATTTGTGCATCTCTCCTATGCAGACAGTCAGAAAAAAATGAATAGTATGTATAAAATCGTTATTATTACTGCTTGGGGCTCAGCTATATGTGCTTCTTTTTTTTTTTTTTTTTTTAAGAGAACGCTTCAGTAGCCTAATTGTGCAACACAAAGAGAATATAAAAACATATTGACTTAAGAAACTAACAAAATATACACTTAAAAATATTATTTTGAGCCCCAAATACAAATCTAGATGACAGCAGTGCATGAACTGACTAAAAATATGTTGACTATATATACAATTTATTTTAATTCTGGCAAAACTGAGCTGGTTAAAAATCACATAAATAGCTTAGTAAGGCTGCATTGGGACATCTGTCCAGAGGTTGTGGCTGAAAATACCGGAAGAAAAAGCACTGCAGCGCTTTGTCTTCCATCCAAAAGTTGGGCAGCTGGGCAGAAAGGAGGGGGACCCCATTATAGTCAATGGGGACCGTTCGGCGCTATTTGGCTCTGTCTAGAGACGGAGCTGTTCGGCCGCTGGGATTCACTTTTCCTGGTCTCCAAATGGAGCAGGAAAGCAGAATCCCCAACACAGATGTGAAACCACTCTCACTGACAGATAGTAAACCAGTTTATAGGCAGTAAAAGCCATTGATAAATGAAATTTATCATACATTTTTCATTGGCTCAAGTCAATGTGACATCCTGACGGATTTTGTGGTTGTACCTGAGACTAAGGGTGGTTTCACACGGGTGATAAAATGGCACGATTTTCTCGCGATGCTCAATGCTACAAATCATTTGTATGTGAAGACAATGCTTTCCAATGGGTTCCTTTATATTAAAAATGTTTTGTAGGCTGCTACATTGCGAGAGAGAAAAAATGGCGACATGCTGAATATTGCAGCGATTTGCTAAGTTTTGTAGCCCGTGTTTCCCTGAGGAGCCTTCCTTTGTGTTGCATCGCTTCACACGAAAATGTGGTTTTTGTGCAGTGTGATACAACCTTAACAGTAGGAACTTTTACTGCTTGAGCCCTAAAATAAGCCCTATCTGCATTTAAATTAAAAAAAATACATTACCTAACAGACGCTGTCCGCTCTGATGCACTTCTCCTCTGCAAATCCGGTACTTGTTTGTAGTCTTTAGCCAGTGCTTCCTAGTCAGGGGTTTCAAAAGCCCCACCCTCAGGAAGTTCAGCCAATCAGAGCTAGCACTCGCATTGAATGGCTGTGATTGGTTCATTGAGTGCTGCAGTGATTGGCTGAGCCGCGGTGCTCAAGAACCAATCAGAGCCAGCACATCTTGGAGGTGCTGGCTGAAGACTAAAAAACAAGTGCAGGAGCTGCAGGAGGAGAAGTGTGGCGGAGCGGACAGCGCCTGTTCGGTAGTGTATTGCATTTTTATTTTATGCAGATAGGGCATATTTTTGGGCTTAGATTTTAACACCCACCCTTCCCGAAAATCTCGGAAGAACATTACAAAGTTGCAAGACTTTCTAGCGCCGCAACATCGTGATATGTCCGCTGCAAATTTCTTGTGGCAATAGCCAATGTGTGAAAGAGGCCTTAAAGTATAACAACTGCATTTTTTTTATTTATATAAATATAGGGATTCAAAACTGTAGTATAAGATGCCGACGCCAAGATGCAAAGTATAGGATAAGTAAGACATTAACGTATTTAAATGTTAAAACCTTCCTGTAAATTTGCTCATAGAAATATTTTCTCAGGAGATTTCACGAATTTCTTATAATTAAAAATGTTGCTTCACCTTAAAAACATGTGATGTTTACGCCTGCAGTCGTACAAGATTTGTGCTTTGTGACACGCACAAATGTGAACCTCATTCAGGAAAAAATTGCGGCATATTGTATCTTGTGTGTGCTCTCACATCGCAGTACCCATTGTTTTCAATGAAACCAGCGGCAGCATGGCACCACGTGCCGGGTGTATGTGATGCGATGCAAGGTCTCCCATTAAAAACATTGATCCTTTCTACCTCAAAGTGATGCAAGTCTGTTTTGACAAGAAAATGCCTCGCATCCGCAAACCATTTACATGGTGGGGAGCGCAATATAGGGCCATGATTCACGGCCCCATATCGCGCTTGCCTAAGTTAGCCGTAGGGTACTTCCACATGAGGGGGAATTTTATGTGGAATATCCACAATGGACATTCTGCAGCAGGTCCTCAGCGCAAAACCCATTTCAAAATCTGCACTATTTTGTGCGGATTTTGACAAGGATTTTAACATGGATTTTGGTGGAGAAGTCATCTCCTCGTTTGAAGAGATAGAATCCACTCCGCAGATCTGTGGCAGCTAATTGACATCCTGTGGATTTAAATTCGGCACCACATGTCATTTTCCACACGGATTTTGGGTGGATTTTGAAAATCTCATTCACATTGCTGCTACTGTAAATGCTGCAGATTTTCCATGTGGACAGTCAACAAGAAAAATCTGCAGCAAATTCGGCCTGTGGAAACATACCCTTAGGCCTCCTGTCCGCGGGACGATATGTCACTACGATATCCACGACAATAATCCGGCCGTGGGTAATGCAGTGAACGCTTTCCATAGACTTAACTATGGAAAGCGCAGCCTGATGTCCACAAGCGGAGAATCGTAGTGATTTTTCGCTCGCGGGATTAAAATCGCAGCATGCTGCGATTTGCCATGATTCTCTGTGGTGAGCCTGTCTATCGGATAGGCTCGCTGTGGAGACCTGTCAGTTCTCCCCCCTCCTCCTCCACGGTGGAATATCGCTAGCGATATTCCGCCTTGCCCATGGACAGGCAGCCTTAGGCTAATTTCAAACAGTCAAACGCGATATCAGACTGTGAATCTTGGCCTGATATTGCACTCAGGAACGTGCATTCCCCACTGATGCGAGGTGTGGTTGTGTCAAAAACGCCTCACATCGTTTTAGGGAAGTAACGATTCTCCAGTGCAGCTTTCAGCAGTGCTGGATAGAGATGAGCGAGCGTACTCGCTAAGGCAAACTACTCGAGTGAGTAGTGCCTTATTCGAGTACCTGCCCACTCGTCTCTAACGATTCGGCTGCCGGCAGGGGGCGGGGAGCAGCGGGGGAGAGCGGGGAGGAACGGAGGGGAGATCTCTCTCTCCCTCTCTCCCCTCCGCTCCCCCCTGCTCACCGCCGCAACTCACCTGTCTCCCGCGTCAGCAGCCAAATCTTTAGAGACGAGCAGGCAGGTACTCGAATAAGGCACTACTTGCTCTAGTAGTTTGTCTTAGCGAGTATGCTCGCTCATCTCTAGTGCTGGAGGATCAGCAAGTGTTTCCCATTGTTTTTAATGGGAAATACCACATTGCACTTACATGCACCCTGCACTCTGTGCCATGTTTTTGCCGGCGCCATTGAAAATAATGGGTAACGCATTCTGAGGAAACGCCCGAACATAGGACAAGCCGTGATTTTTTTTCACACCTTGATTTGGGAAAAAAATTGCTCATGTATATGACCCCATTCAAAAGAATGGGGTTCATATTCGTGCAAGATTTATGCGTCTCGCTTTGCACAAATCTTCCGCGATTTTCTGGGCCCTGCAAAAGCAACCTGAGGTTGCTTTAACTATTGCCTTCAATGGAGAAAAACATGGCCTTGAAAACCATGTAACAACTACAACTACATAGGAAACGTTCTAGTAATATATTCCTTTATATTCCTTTAACTATTTCATTTATAAAACTACAGCGGCAATTGCTGCAAAACCAAAGATGAACATCAGCTTGCTTTTGCGCAGTTCAAAATTTGGTGAATTTTACAACCTAGTGATCTTTGTAGCTAAGACAGTATCTGCAGCATCCCATAGGGATACACTGGACACCTGACATATGTAGGGAGCTGGAAGGGTGAAATGATAGCTTGTCACGGCGGCACTTACCAGACTCCTTTCCCTGAGAGACGACATGCATCCAAGACCAGAGTATATCTGCAGGCCACCAAAGACACCCCTAGGATAGGGAATGCCAATAAACAGGATGATGGGGGTAGTAGTTGTCACGAGTGACGCCACTGTTCCTGCACACCGGAATAACACTCGGTGGAGAATAATTATAGACACAGTCTTTTAGTACCTCGGGTCCCTAGGAACGGTTAGGGCCTGGTATAAACTTTAGTTTAGCAAACTTGCAGAAAACAATTATTACACGGCAATTTTAGTATAGTCTATACAGTGCAGGCAAGACAAGAGGTTTGACATCAGGGAGGAAACACAGGATGACATTGGGCCTGCAGTCCATCTTACAAAGGGGACAAGGATACTGTACTGGGCCACTACATATACACAATTTATTTTGGAGTATATGTTTGGGTTTGTTAGATTTTTCTTAGGACTCATGCATAGGGCTGAGCCATGTGTAAGAGACAATATGGCAATATGTGGATCCCCCTATGGCTCTGTACTAAGGAACCACAGGAATTCTGTGTACTGCCATATGATGCTCCATCTGCTGCTGTAAACAAGAAGGTGCTTAAGGCTCTGTACAACGTAAAAGTGCGTATGAGCCTTTGGATTAATCAAAGTTAGCGAATTTAGATGGGGCATGCAAATCCATAGTCATTGTGCTCCAAGCTAAACATGATACACAGTCGACTTGTCCCTGAAATTTCTAATACAAGGAGATGTAGCCTGTGGGAAAATGTTAGTTGTCCTGGAATACAGTAAGTCGGATAACCCATTAATATACATGTTTTCGGCAGTCCTAATCTTCAGGGAAAACAAAGGATCCAGCATTTTGAATTTCATCACCCCTGCAGTAGGAGGATTTTACAGTACTGTAGTGTTAGAGTACGGCCACATGTACCGGAAAAGTTGTAGATTTCCTATGTGGATTTGTACACTGGAACACTGAAAATCTGTAGAGGAGTCCAGGAGCAGCAAAGTGGGCAAAATTTCAACAAATCTCATCCACATGCTGCTGAAAATTCCCATGCAGAAATTGTGCTGCAGTGCAGATTTTTACATCCATACCATGTTCTGCAGGGGATTTTCACTGCAAATTTCCTCTGTTTTAGTTTAAAGGGGTGAAATCTATGGTGACATCTGTAGTGGCCCAGAGTTAACGGGGCCTCTCCATAATGTTCAGTGTTTGTCTCATGGCTTTGTATTGTCAGTGTCTTCTATGTTGTATGCATTTGATGTGTACAGGACTGAATGGAATAATGTCTGGGTTATGTCTGAGGAATGTATCTTGTTGTATGTCATGTGATCATGCTAGATATATGTTTTGTCAAGGTGTAGTGCAAGGGTCTTCTGGTCTGGTCTTGCAAAAGAGAGTGTGGAGTGAAGACAGTCTTGCAAGAGCCTCAGTGCAAGTAGTGGAGCCTGTCTTAGGAAGAGAGGAACTTTTATGGAGTAGACAAAAGTGTGCCTCGTCTTATGAGGATCCCAAGATGAAAGAGGCTAAGCAATGGCCTGATTTCTGCCCTGGGCCCAATGCACCCAGTCCACCTCGGTGCTAAGATGGAGTACTGAGTAAGAGGAGCTGCCATGCAATGCTGAGTGCAACTTCCAAATGCGAGTGTGTACCAATAGAGAGCTGGAGAGAGAGTGATGAGAGTCACCGGGAGCAGAACCCTACAGATAACTAGGACTGTGTCTTCTGCCATCCTGTGAATCCTCCCTGTCACACCACTATCCATTTGGCACCTGTGTTTTGCTGGCTGTTGTAATGTTCATGGACTGCTAACATTTTATTCAAGTAAATGAGCTCTACCGACCATTACCGGTTTTGCTCAGTCCCCTGTGTGTGTGGACTACTTATTACAACTTCAGGATTCACCACAGAGGACAGAACGGTGGTGTCACCCATGACAACAAAACTGTAAGGTAAACCACAGATTGGGGTTTCCCTCTGAAACTCCCCCAGTAGTAACTTTGTCGGGTCCTGTGCTACCCCCAGAGGAGAACATAGTAGGGCCTCATGACAGGGCCTTATCTACCCTGCTGTCTCCTCGGCTGTGGACTCCTTGAACGCTGAACGGCCACAACTAATACGCTGCAAAATCTGCATATTTAGTATATGAATTTTGTTGCAGATCCACCACAGATTTGCAGCAAAATCTGCTGGCTGATTTGTGGCAGATTTTTCCTCCACTTGTGAACCTGTACTAAAAAAAGTTGTCCAATTTATATAAATGTGTTAAAATACCAAACCAGTTTATATTCCTCTCTCCTGGCTCCCCACTGTTTCCAGCGCTGCCGCTCAGGGTCTACTTATGGACATAACACTTACAAGCTGCAGCAGCCTCTGTATGGGACTTCAGAGGCAGCTGCAGGCAATGACAGAGCTAAGTGCCCAATCATTAAACTCAGTTATGTCCTGTACATAGGCTGCTGCAGCAACATGTAAACATTGCGTCTGAGGGGAGACCCGAAGTTGCAGCGCTGGACACAGCGAGGAGCTGTGAGAGGTGAGTTTAGTCTTTTATGTTATTTTAACACATGGGAAGCATGTTTGCATCGGAAGGTGATGTAAATATTTTTTATTTTTTACAGCAGCTAGGTATGATTTTCAGGGAAGGGCTTATATTTCAGGGCTTTATATTGATGCAAAATCACTGCGGGGGTTGCCTGCACCCCATTGCTTTCAATGGGGCCGGCTGCAGTAGCACTGGCCCCATTGAAAGCAATACATATTTTCCAATTCTTGTCGTCCTAATCTCAAAGGTAAATAAAGGATCCAGCATGTTGAATTTCTATATCACCTCTGCATCTGTCTTCAGGGGATAGAAAAAGAGAAAAAAAATTGGTACCATCCTTAAACATTTATCTAATACTGGTAGCTTTCTTCCCAATATAAAATATTAGCATAGTAAATAACCAAATTATCTTACTTGAGAAAATAATGCTAAGAAATGGAACTGCTCCATCAGTGTAATTTATTTTGGCTCACAGATGGTCCCCAGGTAGCTCATGTCTGATAAGAAAGGTTTATTCAAAATCTAATCTGCACATGTTGGAGAGTGAACTGGTTAAACCAATCTGTATTCATTACTTCATATAAAATAGGGATAATACTGCATATTGAATTAACTCTTACACTCTTGCCAAAGTAAATCCTGCAAGAAAATCACATAGCTGAGCGTATACAGAAATAAATCTGAGAAAGCAACAACCACGCCAAGGCTGGTAAATCGTGAACAGAATCTCTTTCCTTTGACTTGTTTCAATTCCTTAGTGTGAACTGGCTTGACAAATGGTGACACTATGTGGCAGAGGGGGGGTAAGACATATTTACTGCTTCTCGCAGAAGACTGCTTCACCATGTTGGGAGATGACACTGACACCAAGACTATAACTTGCACCTTACTGTATAGGACAAGGATGCAATATAAATGACTGGATCTGGGCTGTACAGTGGTAGGAAAGGATTGTTTTATTAATACAGCATCACGATGATCGTATAGCAATAAATTAGGCTAGCAAGTATAAATCGTATGTTATAGGGATCATCTGGTTGCTGATTAAAAAACAAATCGTCTCATGCCAAATCTATAATAGCAAACATGATGTTAAAGTTACTCAAGGCCAGTGGTCTTAATGGATTGTTTGGGACTAAATATATAAATCTCCATTAAAATAGCACAGGATGCAGCTTTAACTATGCAATCAATATTGTGTTTCACTTCTTGGAGTTGCATTATAATATGTTTCAATTTGGAAGGCGAACTGAAATAAACATTTAATAGAAAAGCTTGAGCACATCCTGTACTTTGTTCAATGGCATTTGTTTACTTAGCCCTGAAGAACTCCATTAACACCTTACAGTTTATACTGTTCTCACAAAAGGCTGTTCAGCGTGCGTCAAAAATGTGAAAAATGTTTTCTATATCTTCAAGAATTTATTGAAAAGAAATATGATCCCTTAGAGTTACAGGCCCCATGTGCCCTCTGTCTCCTCTGATTATAGTGATACCCAATATGTGTACAGAGGACCACCTTTTTCAGAGGACCTGCCCCTTATTTAGACCTGATTTTTGGTTCCAATATTTATTAAGATTCTATATGAAAGCTCTATATATTTTTTCCTTGGAACCCGCACTCCAGCCTATTTAGCCCAGGTGTTTTTAATTAGCAGGTAACTGCATAAGGGTGATTTGTCTACTTGGATCTTAGTCTAGTTCCCAGGATCATATGGACAGGTAAGATATAGAGGCCTGTTCACATGATGCGGTTCTGCAAGGTGGCCTAGGTTATAATGGTGCTGTGCCTGTGGGGTGGGGTGCCCCAGAGCCATGGGGGCTGAGCCTGGCAACAGTGGTATTGTTGGGTCACTGGGTTACTCCTCCCGCGACTGTTGTGTTGTGGTGGCAGGAGTCGCCATGTGGTACTGTGCCCAATAGTGTAGGGACCCACTAAGAGAAGACTAACCTCTAGAAGATCAGTTTTCAATGTAATTTTGGGTGCTGGTAGTCAACTGGCTAAAAGATACGGACAATTGGAGAACTAAGGATGGCAAGGTCCCAAATGTCAAGGGGAATCTTACAGATCTTGAAAGGAGCAGGGCAAATGGGACCATACAGGATCTATGGGATTCCCCTTGATATTTGGGACTTTGCCATCCTTATGTTCTAAGCAGATGAAGGGGTATGACCCTGAAACGTGTTTTACCGTGCTATCTACGTACAGGCAAATATGTAGTGATAATTTCAGATACTCCTGTTCTTACGATGGAATATTTTAACTCTGTTATAGACCCGTCGTGGGATAAGTTCCCTATAGAAGTCATGGTATCAGAAAACTCCCCGACCCCTATGGGATGCCTACTTCTGGAAATGTTGTTTACTGACATGTGGCGAGCTGGACATATAGTAGTCTGGTAGTATACCTGCCTCTCAAGTACCTACCATTTCTTATCTCAAATAGACCTAGCCGTGGATAATGATTTATTGTGTAATAATGTGTCAGCAGTAATATAAAAGACTTTTCTTGGAACTACACATTTACTTGATGATCTAGAGGCTCAAATTTAAATGTAATTCTAAAAGTCTCCTTACATTGACATTTATGCATAATGTTTGGTGGAGGGTCATAGAAATTCTGGGCATTAAACATTTCACACAACATAGGCCGGTGACTCCGCGTACCTGGCATCTTTTTGTGTGTGCAGGTGGCCTTCTGTACTGCGGATGGTTCGTTCGGCAAACAGTGGGTGTTCATCAAGCCAGTGTTGCGTAGTCCATTTTCTCGACATACAACAGTAGCTATTGCCATCTGTTCCTCATATATGGGCAGTACAGATTTTCATGCACTGTCGCTAGGCAATGATGCGGGTTCCACAACCTTTCCGCAATGTCAATTGAAGCCGTCTGTGCGGTGGCCACACAAAAATAGAACATGCTGCAATTTTTCCTCCAGGAGCAGAAAATCGCAATTGTTTTCAACTCGTGGGCAGGAAAAAGCCCTTTTCCATAGCATGCTATGGACGGCATTTGCTGCGGAACCTGGGGCCAGATATCGGCCCCAAATTCCGCAATTCAAATCCGGCCATGTACAGCCAGCCATACATTACTGTGGAAAACTGCTTGGCTTTGGGAGCTGAATAAATTAGAGGATTTTGAATCTTGGGGGAGTGAGGATATTCGAGGAGTCTCTCACATAGTGAGTGGGTTGGAGGCAAAGTCCTTTGCTAAGTTACAAGCTGATTATAAGCTGCAACATGCTGACTTAAAATACTTGCAGCTATAACACGCTTGTAGGTTGGAATGGCTCTTTCTGAAATGAATGTCACTAGCTTTGTGCCACCAGAGGTCATTGGTGCAGAAACATCCACAGTGGGAAAAATTACTATGCTATATGCTTATATACAAGCTAAGCTTAATTTACAAAACCCTTCTAATGTTTGGAGTAAGTGGGAGGAGGATATTCCTAAATCCATGAGTGAATTACTTCGACTGTCTCTGATCTATTTAATTTATAGCCCAGCCTTTCTGTATGTGATTGGGTTGACGAATTTGCCATTGTATTTGCGGTGCAAAAATCAAACTGATGGATCAATCCATATGTGGTGGTGTCAATTACAAAGATATTGACATGAAATTATCTCTTTAATTAACAATGTAGTCTTTGGATACTTCATAGACACTAATTAACAATGTAGTTTCTTTGGACACTTCTCCCTTAGTTTTTAAATTAGGGTACCTGACTAATTTGCCTATGGAGGAGAGGAACAGATGGCAATAGCTAGACTGTTGTATGTCGATAAAATGGATTGTGCAACACTGGCTTGATGAACACCTACTGACACCCAGAGATTTTATAAAAAAAAGTTAATTGGGTGTTGGCATTGGAAAAGACCGTGTATATTAAATACGTAAATACGAAAAGCTCTGGGCAAAACGGCTGAGTATTCCAGGTTTAGCCACTTTATCCAAACTTCCCCGTTGTCTCATTTTCCTGTTTCTGGGTAATTATTAAATTATAGAAACATATATTTAGGATATCTTATTGCTAGGCCATTTTACAGAATCTATGCAATGTCCCACTGCAGGGCCCTAATGTCATGTGTATACTGAGTACGAAACGTGACATATAATGGTTCTGTATTCATGCCTTATGCTTTTCCTCATGGCCTCTTCTCTTTGATGGACTGTATTTGGCATGCTGTTGTAGCGTGCAACTTCCAAAGATTACAAAGACAAATTAATTTACTGTAATTGGACTTTATTGATGCAAACTGATGACAACTACACTAATTTATGGGGAGATTATACATTGGCAGCGGTTAAAGGGGAGATTGCAGGGAGGGGCAGAGCGGGGGATTGATTGTTATTCTAAAATATTTTCTTTTTGAAAAATTAAAGAATAGATTATTCAAGAAAAAAAAAAAAAGATTAAGTGTAGCATGGTATTAGACTGCCACGGTAGATACAAGTCAGTTTGTGAAATCTCTGATCTGCTAGATCTTACCTGTGCAACATTTCTGTCAAAGTAGAAATCACCTGTTTAGGAACAGTGTGTTCATGACCAGGTTACTCTGGTTAGCAATTCTTAGGAACCACGGGTTTCCACCCTTTAACCCTTTTTAACCCCTTGTTAAGGGATCTGGTCTCCATTTCTACAATACCATTGTTGCATCCCCAGAGTAGCTGCTGATTGGTGGAGTAAACAGGCAACACACAAGCCAGTGGTTGATTCCAGGAAATCAGACTGTATGTCAGTTAGGCTGCATTCAGACGAACGTATATCGGCTCGGTTTTCACGCCAAGCCGATATACGTCGTCCTCATGTGCAGGGGGGGGGAGGATGGAAGAGCCAGGAGCAGGACCTGAGCTCCCGCCCCCTCTCTGCCTCCTCTCCGCCCCTCTGCACTATTTGCAATGGGGAGAGGCGGGCCGGGGGTGGGGCTAAGTTACTGTGCTGTCACAGTGTTCAGTGATGAAGGGACTCCCTGCGGTGATTTTGTCCACGCAGCAGGGGCCTTGGTGCTACATGCATGTCCTATCTTTTGCAGGTGCGAGTATTTTGCATCTGTAAAAGACGGACATGGGAACACTTCATAGGGAACCAATGGTTCTAACAGACGCACTTTCTTTTGCGCTCATAGGTGCGCGCAAAAAAAAACGCTTGTCTGACTTTGCCCCATGCATGTGTGCCTTGTTACATGTGAACAAATTGTGACTTCTAAGGAATTTTGTGTCCAACTCTCTGTCTACTCAACCATCTGTGAGTTACTTTGTTTGCCACATCAGATCTAGCGCTTAGTCTACGTGTAATAAAGAGAAGACAGCCGTTAGCCAGAATGAAGAACTGCTGGAAAAAGTATCATAAAAGCTTCATGTCATTAGATTCAATTCAGAATGTATCAGAAATTGCCAAGAACACTAAATGAGGCTGCCTACACCACTAACCAACTGGGACAATGTGATGATTATCCATAAAAGGAAGAGAATACGAGGAGAATTTGAAGATTAATTAAGACTATGAACAGTATAGAAAAAAATAAGTGCAAAACTAATAACCAAAAACTGCTAAATTGATTGATAGGGCGCTTTTACACTGAATCATTATCGTTAAGATTCTCGCTGGATCGTGGGAATCTAAGCAATAATCATCCAGTGTAAATCCTGGCATCAACTGAATGATGAGCGTTACTGCTGACACATCTGTCTGGCCTGATGTCATCCTGTGTAAAAGGACCCTTAGGCCAGATTCACATGAATGTATTTGTGTGTGTATTTGCGCACAAAAAAATTGAAAGTAGAACTCATTGATTTCAATGAGTCTGTTCATATGTGTGTATTTGTTGTGTGCAATTCCGTCATGCAATAAAATATGCAGCACGCTCTATTCTCCTGCACATTTTCAACTCATTAAATTAATTGGCCATTTCAATGGCTGAGAGCAGCAGTGCATGGTCTTTTTTGAGCATGCAAAAAATACAGAAAAACACAGTTGCGCGTTTAAATATGCAACGCCCAGCGGGCAAAAATGCGTTACAAATGCATGCTAGATGGCCTTAGGGCTTATTCACACGAGCGTATTTATGCAGGTATTTCAGCACGTAAAAAATGCACCTAAGATGCGACTATGTGAAGCATTGGATTTCAATGGCTTCATTCAGATGAATGTTTTTTCTCCGTGTAAAATATACGCGCGTGAAAAAATAGGACACATGCGATCATATATTTTATACAGTGTGGGAAAAGATAGATCTTGCCCTATCTTTCAACATGATACGCAGCAAGCTCCCAAAGACTTCTTTGGGAGCTGGAGAAAAGGGAGGAGGAGGGAGTTACCTGCATTCAACACTGGGGAAAGAAGGCAGCTTGCCCTAATTAGGCATTTTAATGTCATTCCAAGGATTTCTGCCGATTGTTGCTTGCCATCGCATTTTTTAACATCCACGCAGCAGCGCCCCATGTGAATTCCTTTAAATACACAAATTAACCCTTTGCAATCCAATTTTGGATTCAGGGTTTCCTAGGGGGCTTTCTGTTTCTGCCATTATACAATGGCGCCATCTGCTGGCTAGAGCCAGTACTGCGGTATGGGACATGCTGGAGAGGCCCCCGACAACAGAGTGCCCACTAATATACTGCAAGAATACCCTGCCGGACGTCTTCCGACATGAGAGCTGTACAGCCTTCAATCAGAATGTCTGAAGACGTCAGGCAGTGGATTGGAAAGGGTTAAGATCGGGACTCGATCGTGTCAAAAAGTCATTTATGTGTATATGCTAGGGTGGCCCTTAGCTATAGGTAGTTTTCCGAAAAAATTAAACTTTTGCTGCTCCACCCCTTAATCCGCTTCCAATAAAAAAAAAATGGGCCAGGCAAAACTTTAGCTTAATCGGGCAACTTCTAGGTAACCCTCAAATGCCTTGAAGTTGGAACATAGTATACGCATTACGCAATGATCTGGCATAGATATTCAGTGGTGAAGATGTGACAGCTCGACTCCCTCACCAATCCTGAAAATGGGGGTGCCCATTTGCTGCACCCCTACCACACATTCATGAAATATCATATAGATATGCCATAACTGTTTAATTTCAAACTATTTAAAAAAGCATTGAACATTATTAAGAGAGGATTTAGTAGCAGTTGGGTATTCTTTACAGTCTCTGGCAATGATCTGTAAAACAAAATGTTGGACAGCACCGCCCCTCTGAGCTCATGAATATAATTCACTGCACTTAATGAGCTTTACCTCATTAAGTGCAGTGATAAAACCAGATAACATTTCCTATGTATAAAGGCTAATTTAGACACAAAGATTTTCACTAAAAAATCGCTCAAAGCCGTCTTTTGAGCGATAATCGTTGTGTGTAACTGCACTGACATTGTGCAGTTTTCGTTAAGCCATCGCTCATCGTTGTCTTTCAGCATGCTGAAAGACGATGATGAGCCTTATCAGAAATTCACAGCGGGATACAGCTGATACTATTTTTTCAGCTGTATCCCGCTCCCTGAAAACAGGCTGAGTATGAAGAACAGAGCCGGTGGCTCAGTGCAGAAAACATCTGGATGCAGAAGTCTTCTGTATCCCCCACTCGGAGTGCTCAGCTGTATAACAGCAGAGTGCTTCAAGCAGAGAACAGCTGGATGAAGAAGAGAAGCAGCTCCGCTTGTCTTCTGCATCCCCTACTCGGAACCCAAAGTGATGGTTCAACATTTGAGCGATCCCCTTGCGCTTAAAGGCACACAACGATTATTGCTCATAAGTTACTCAAAAGATTTTTTTGAGCGATAATCGTTGTGTCTAAACAAGGCTTATCTGAGACCAAAACCGCACAGAATTATACATAGGGAACCATGGTAAAAGTACAACGCCGTTAATAGCGATGTTAATTTTAATGCAGGAAAAGTCCTGCATGCAGGGTTATTATGCAATGTGCAAATCTCATAACATAATTCTATGTTAAATCGATTGTAGTGGCGGCTTAACTTAGCAATAGCAATGCTAATTAAATTAATGAAAACTCACATTAATTTCCATTACTAGTGCTTCCAGGTAAATTCTAAATAAAATAACTAAAAAACATTTTATCTAAAAAAAATGAATTTCTGGCCCAAACAGTTGCCCGATTGGGCTAAAATTTTGCACAGATCATTTTTTTGTTGATTGTAATGAGGGATGGGAGCTAAATGTTAATAAATAAGGGCCACCCTAGTATGTATGCTGTGTATGGGCGAATGTAAAAACACATACGGTGGGAAATCTTATTTGTCTGGGGATCTGGATTCTAGTCAGTCTACCCATTGATACATAACACCATCCTATGTTTAAAGGGAACCTGTCCCCACCATTGTACCCCTAAAACTAACTTCACTGATCCACAGGAGATGAGAAATCAATCACTTCTAATGTCCTCTCTTTTCCTAACAAGCCGATGTACCTCCACAATTCGGTTCCAAAGTTATCCCTTGCTGTATGCAAATCAGTAAAGAAGAGTTACCTAGCTGAGAAGAGTTTTGTCCACATAACAAGGGAACATTTTGGAATCTAACTGCGGAGTTACATGGGCTCATTAGGAAAAGAGAGAAGTGACTGTTTTTTCAACCTCTGCTGCCCTGTGAAGTAAATTTTAAAGGTCAGATGATGGTGACAGGTTCCCTTTGACAGCTTATACTAGCTGTGATATCTTATCAAGCAAATTTACTGGTAGTATAAATCCCATAATAGTAGGAGTTAGGAATTACTATCCAGGGATTTGGGTATATTAAAACGTAGGAGTTAGAAATAATTTTTCCACAGAGCTTGTCAGTTATGTCCCTGGATTTCTTCCACTTTCCTTTGGATCAAGAGGAAATGAAAAATGGTTAACTATTATGTCTGATACGTAGGCACGGCTCTTCTCTAAGCCTTAGAACTGAATCCAGTATAAATGACATGGATAAACCGAGAACCTATGTTTAAATTCTTCACACAGATAATCGTGTTCTTGCACCATACATTTTTCATATTTATGGGCGATTCATATGGCAAATTGAGTTTTGTGTACACTTTGACAGTTTCTTTGTGTATTTGAAGAATAAATATTTCATTTATGTTTCAATATGTGGTGTTACTGTCCAGGTTTTGAGTAGCATGTTTGATATTGGGGTTTGGTTGCACATAGTAGGGTCCCCTTTTTTTGGCGAGTTGCTTCTAGTGCTCGCCCTTTGAGTGCTGTCTTGGTTACAGTTCTCTGAGATGCCGTTTTCTGGTTAAACACAGATCCCCAGATGGTTATGTCATATAGCATATATTGAAACAGTCCTTTTAGTGAGTGTTAGTACTGTATATACTGCCGTAAAGCTCTGTATACTATTATATAGCCTACTGGATGCTTTTCGAGGCCATATGGAACTAGTCATATGTGTCAATTCTCCAGTTCTCTGGTATGGATATTTACTCTTCCAGTTTACTTTGGTTACCACTGAGAGATTTTAGTGGTTAGCGGAGGTGCATGAATGTAGTTTTTGATCACATGATGCATGCCGGTCAGTTGACTGGCCTATGCTTGTCTAGGGGCATTATGCTTTTAGGTCTACATCCAACATGCACAGTAAGCTCGAGCGGACGCTGGAGCCTGCTGTTATGTATTTTTCTAACATGGAGATGAGCTGCAGGATTTCTGAACCTACATGTCATGTCACACATCACTTCTTGACACAGAAACGCTCATTTCCTGCAACAAAATTCTGTACACGGATTTTCTCATTGACAGGACAAATTCTGTGTGTGGCTCACGTGGATTTTAACCCTTTCTAATCCACTGTCTGACCTCTAAAGACATTATGATTTAAGGCTGTTCAGCTCAGATGTTGAAAGAGGTCCGTCGGGGTTCTCTTACTGTATATTGCCAGCCTCTCTGCTGTCGGAGCCTATCCAACGTGTCACCTCATGCAGTACTGGCTTTAGCCAGCATATAGCGCTGTTGTATAACGGCAGAAAAAGAGTAAGCCCCCTAGGAAAACCAGGATACAAATTGGATTGGAAATGGTTACCACATTTTTTTAGGCAGATTGTGATCATGACATGATGAACATTGTGACAACATTGTGATTTATATCATTGTGATGTCATTGTGATCACAATGATATCATAATCTTGAGGATGTCACAATCACAATGCTGTCATAATTATTATGCTAGCAAAACAAAAACAGGGACCCTGGGTATGCATGGCATCAAAACAAATCAACAAACAATAATCTGCCTCATAGAGCAAAAAGTTTAGCACATTGAATATTTCCCTAATAAAAGTTAAAATGGAACACTAATAGGCTTAAGTAAAATTCGGGTTACTGAGGAGACTGAAAGTAAATGTCTCCCAACACTCACGTAGTGCTGAAAATCTTAGAATACACATAAAGATATGCTCACATAGAGGAATTTGCTGTGGAAATTTTTGTGGTGAATTCCATTTGATAAAAAAAAATGTGTAAAAATCTGTGGCTTTCTGCAGTGGTTTTGGTGCAGATCTGCACACAGAGTTCTGACATGGAAGCGAGCATTTTCAAGGCAAGAAGTGACGGGTCACTTCTTAATGTAGAAACTTGTGGAAAAGAGATTTTCCGTATCCGAATTCCGCATGCTGATTCGGCCCACTGACAGGGCAAATTCTGCATACGAATCAGAAACTAAAACGCAGCAGAAAGTTGCAGATTTTGATGCTTTTTTGACTGCCGGAATATCCATGATGATGCCATAATTACAAGATGATATTGCAATCATGATGATGTTAATGTTACCATGCGGTAGTTGCTGTATGGCGCCGTGCGGGATCCCGCGGTCAGGGCGCATCTCCCTGGCTTGTTGTTCGGCTGCCAGGGGCGCGGGTGCCTGGTTGACATGGTGCTGTGGCGCGTTCTGTTGGGAGTTGGCTGTCTCCCTTTCTCCGCCCCTGGGCAGAGGCTTTTGCTTAAAGGTCGGGCAGAGACTTGCAATCACTGCCAGTTATTGGTTTCCCTCAGTGTGTTAGCTAGTCTGCCTCTGCTGGTCTCCTACCTCTGTCACCTTGTCTGCATTCTTTGCTATTGTCCGCCAGGTTTTTCCATCTGTCTCAGTTCTGCTTAGTGTTGTTCGTGTTGGTTACTTACATCTGCCTTTTCTGTCAGTATTCTACCCTTTCCATCTAGGTACACCAGCGTCCCATTTCCAGTCCCTAGTTAGAGTTGGGACCGCTGCCCAGTTGCCCACCTGGGGTTAGCCAGGAGTGGAGGCAAGTAGGCAAGGACCGGGGTTTTGGGTGAGATCTAGGGCACCCAGGCTGGCGTATCACGTGTAGTATACCATAACATAATAACTGGCCCTTAAAATTGCTCTCCAATGGAGGTCATGAGTACCCTCGCAAGTCAGTTGCAGGATTTAGTGGTCGTGATCCAAGACCTGTCCGGTCGTATGGTGGCCCAGGAGCAGAGGAGGTTAGTAAATGTTTCTACTGCCCCTTCTATTCCCGAGCCCAAGTGTCCTCTTCCTGAGGTATTTTCAGGGGAGATTAGCAAGTTTTTTGTTTTTCAGCAAGCATGTAGAATGTATTTTCGGATGCGGCCCGCTCCTCCGGCTCAGAATCCTGGAAAGTTGGATTGATTATGTCTTTACTTCAGGGTCCCCCCCAGAGATGGGACTACTCCTTGCCCAAGAGTTCGTCTTGCCTGCAGTCAGTTGATTTCTTTTTTCAGGAACTTGAAGGTATTTTTTATGAGCCGGACCGTGCGGGGTTGGCAGTATCTCATCTCATGTCTCTACGTCAGGGACAGCAGTGGGTAGAGGATTATTGCTCTAAATTTAGACAGTATGCAGGTGAACCCTCTTGGAACGATAGCGCCCTTAAAGATGTATTTTTGTTGGGTTGGTCCAACGCTGTCAAGGATCTACTCATTTCTCATCCCTCTCCCGTAACACTCAATGATGCGATGGAATTGGTGGTCTAAGCTGACAGGAGGCTGAGATATAGAAAAGAGGAGCGTCAGGCCCGTAAGGCTAGGGAATGCAGCAGACCTGCTCCCACTTCTCCCATGCCAACTTCTGGTGCCGGGCCTATAGAAGTGGACCAGCTAAGTCCCGAGGAACGGCGACGGTTCCGGATGATTTATCATCTCTGCCTCTATTGTGGGAAAGCTGGTCATCGTGTAGCAACCTGTCCTCAGAAGCGTCTACAACATCAGTCTGAACCGGCAGAAAACTTCAGATCGTAGGCGATATTTGGAAGGATCGCCTAAGATCACAGGTACTCCCTACGTTGTTGGTGCCTTGTCAGATTGCCATCCGGAATTTCAATTGGTCCGGTCAAGCTTTTATTGATTTCATTGATTCGGGTGCTGCTGCCAATTTGATTAGTTTAAGTTTTGTCAGACATCTGATGACTGAATTCTTGACATTAAAGATTCGCATTCGCTTCACTAGTATTGATTCTACCCCTCTTTCGGCAGGTGTTGTACAATGGAGGACTCCCATTTTACAGTTTTACAGAACACTGTGGGTGTTCTCCATTCTGAGAATCTGACGTTCTTGGTAATGGAAAGGATGTCCGTTGATGTAGTACTTGGTATGGCCTGGTTGGCACTGCATAATCCCCGATTTGATTGGTCCACTTGGCAATTGACAAATTGGGGGTTGTCCTGTCATAGTCACCTTGCTACTATATCCATGTGTTCAGCAGATACCATTCTAATTCCTGAGTATTTGTCTAATTTTCATGATGTATCTTCCAAGAAACTGTCTGAGACTTTGCCTCCCCATAGGGTATTGATTTGATCCCCGACAGTCCCATCCCTAGGGGAGTCATTTTCAATTTACCTGGGCGTGAGCACAAAGCCCTTAAGTTCTATATATCAGAGTCTCTGGCCAAATGACATATCCGGCCGTCCAGGTCCCCTGCCGGGGTAGGTCTCTTCTTTGTAGAGAAGAAGGATGGGACATTGAGGCATTGTGTGGATTATCGGGCTTTGAATAAAATTACAGTTAAGAACCAGTGTTTCTTGCCCCTGATTCCTGATTTATTGAATCAGGTGGTAGGGGCCCACTGGTTTTCCAAATTGGATTTAAGGGGGTCTTACAATTTAATTCGCATCCGAAAGGGAGATGAGTGGAAAACCGCATTCAACACCTCATTGAGACATTTTGAATGTCTTGTCATGCCCTTTAAACTTTGTAATGCCCCCACGGTGTTCCAGGGATTTATGAACGCGGTCTTCCAGGACTTCCTGGGAGTATTTTTGGTCATATATCTCGATGACATTCTCGTGTACTCCCCAAACTGGGATTCACATGTGCAGCACCTGAGGCTGGTTCTGACTCGTTTGCGTGAGTACCAACTTTTTGTCAAGTTGGAGAAATGCATTTTTGGTACTAAACAAGTGTCTTTCCTTGGTTATGTGATTTCACCCACAAAGATTCAAATGGATATGGTGGCAATCTCCCAATGGGTCTGACCAGACAACCTGAAAGCTTTCCAGCGGTTTTTAGGTTTCGCAAATTTTTACTCTAAATTCATTAAGAATTATTCTGTTATTGCTCAACCCCTGACCGATCTTACCAAGAAGGGTGCCGACTTGGTAAGATGGTCACCAGAGGCCTTAGAGGCTTTTAGTCGTCTTAAAAGGGCGTTTACTGCTGCCCCGGTGCTAGTACAGCCTGACGCGCGGCAACCGTTCTTCATTGATGTCCATGCGTCTGAGGTGGGGGCGGGGGTTGTATTGTCTTAGGAAGTCAGCAGGAGATCTGGGTATAGTCCATGTGCATTCTTCTCGTGGAAGTTCAGTTCGGCGGAACGTAACTATGACGTAGGTAATCGTGAGTTATTGGCGATTAAGTGGTCTCTAGAAGAGTGGCGTCACCATCTTGAGGGGGAAAGGCATCCCATTACCGTCTATACTGATCATAAAAACTTGGTATATCTCGCCAATGCTAAGAGACTCACAGCTCGTCAGGCCAGGTGGGCGTTGTTTTTCGCCAGGTTTAACCTAGTCGTTACATATATTCTAGGGGAGAAGAACATGAAGGCAGACACTCTCTCACGGAGTTTCGGTTCGCCGGAAAGTGAAACAGTGGCCCCCTAGAATATCGTGGCACCTGGGGTGGTGGTGGCAGCTGTAGAATCTAATCTCGTGCCTGATCTACAAAATTCTCAGCAGGACACTCCCTCGGGAGTGCCGGGGGGCAGATGGTTTGTGCCAGAGATCTTACGTCTTAGAGTAATTGAAAAGTCTCATTTATCTGTTCTTGGAGGCCATCCACGGGTTATGGGGAATCTAGATCTTTGTACTAGACACTACTGGTGGCCAGGCATGTCTCAGGAGATTTGCGACTTTGTTAAGGGATGTGTTCGGAGGGGCCTCTGAGACCGTTACTGGTGCCTTCCCATCCGTAGTCGCATTTATTGGTAGATTTTATCACCGATCTACCTGAGTCTCAGAAGTTCACCACTATCCTAGTTGTTGTAGACCGTTTCTCAAAAATGGCACATTTCATGGCGTAATAGAAGCGTTCTGCGATAGAATTTTTAAAGATTTTTGTAAAAGAAATCATTCATCTACATGGGGTTCCCAAGAACATCGTATCTGCTTGCGGTGTTCAGTTTGTTGCCTAATTCTGGCGAGCCTTCTGTAGAAACCTGGGAATGTCGCTTTCCTTCTCATCAGCATTCCACCTGCAAACTAATGGTCAGAGAGGCGGAAGAACCAGGATTTAGTGCAATGTTTATGGTTGTTTGCTAGCAAAAAGGCTCATCAGTGGGCAAAATTCCTGCCGTTGGCAGAGTTTGCTCTAAAAAACCGTACTCGTTCTTCCACTGGGGTGTCTCCATTCCTTTGCGTATATGGTCAGCATCCTCGCTTCCTTACAGCTATTTCTACTCCGTCTGCCTGTCCTGCAGCTGATGTCGCCACAGATGCGCTGCAGGGGGTATGGAAAGAAGTACGGAAGAACCTGGAATCAACGGGGGCTCGTATGCAGTTGTGTAGTGGGAGGAGTCTGTCAGTATCTGAACCATACAGGATGGGACAGAAGGTGTATTTGTCTTCTAGAAATCTCAAATTGAAGGTTCCATCTTTGAAACGGGCTCCGTGTTACGTGGGTCCCTTTGTCATCATGCGTGTAGTAAACCCGCTTGCTTATGAACTTGATTTGCCAGCTACATGGAGGTTTCATAGGCTTTTTCATTAGTCATTGTTGAAACCTTTTGTCCCTTCGGTGCCTTCCTCTGGATCAACATTGGGGGGTAATAGGCTGAACTGGATGGACATATGTCTTTTTTCAGCCTAACATACTATGTTACTATAAAAATGCGCCAGACCAGAGAATAAGGGGCTGCTCGCTGAGAGGACACAGCCAAGGGCTTGGTTCATCCAGAGAAGCAAGATACCAGACTGGAACGAACCTAAGAACTAACAGCGGAAGCAGAGAGGATTGCTTCTGATCTCTAGGCAATGCTGTGGGTGACTGAGGTTGGTGGAAGCTGTAAGTGTGACTAGTGTGCACACCAACAGTGACACAAATAGTTTGTCAACAGGACTGTAGCAAAAGACACAAACTACACTAAACAAATTTGGACTATTTTGCAAACACTCTATGCTTTATCAACAACTGCCTGTTTACTGTGAATAGAGGCAGTGGCTAGAGCACCTCTGGCACACTTCACCTCTATTCACTGAGTAATCATCGCTTTTGTTTGAAAACACAGGAGCAATTATCGCTGGGATAACTGTCAGGCGCTTTAGCACCCAAAAATCGTCCTGCGTAAAAAGGCCTTTACTCTGTTACGTTCGTGAGGGCTAGTGAGCACCGGGCTCACACGAACATTACCCAGATAGAGAACACCAGGTAAAACAACCACTGATTAACACGTCTCCCTATGTTCTACAAAGGAAGATGACCAAGGAGCTACCTGAGCGGAGACTTTGCCCCAATAGGGGGCGGCCCAGCGGTCTTCGGATCTGGGCCCTTGCTGTCCCTAGGAACCAACGCACCCAGGCTAGAATGCATACACATGCCACCACTGACAGTGACAACTGGACAGGATAAGAAGACACAGAGAGCCATAATCACACCATACAGCAACCAATACTCAAACACTAGTAGCAGATGTAAATTCTATAAATGCCAGGTTTTTGTTGACATTTTGGCCAAAATATGGAAGCTAGTGGGCCACATCATGGCTCCTGGCAATACCACTAGTCCCTACAATAACAAGGAGTCCAGCGACATAACCAAACAAAACACAAAACACAAACCTTTCTTGCAGCCACCAAACATAAAACCTGCTCACGTGACACACAGAAAAAATCAGAACAGAGACAGCTGACCACACCTGGGAAGACAGCTTTATGTGTACTGACCTAGAGTGATTGGCTGACTGGAGACACACACATCCAGCAAGCACAATCCTCCACACCTGAGCAGGAAAGCTCCAGAGAACCTGCAGTACAACAGATCTCAGGAGACAGATGTGACATACCACTTCTGATGCAATGTATCCTGAGTCCTGCATCACATCTCTACACCCACAACAAGTGTAAAACTAATAATTATACACACATGGCAGAAATGCCCTTCTTTAGGTCCCAGTTGCTGTGGCATCCCATTGGTACCCAACGATCTGATCACAGGGGTGCTGATGCAGTGACAGAAGGAGCAATTCTCTTTCTCTAAGCATTTAGATATCATAGTCACTTTTGATTGAAGCATCTAAGGAGTTAAGGAGTTAAACAGCTAGGATCACAAGCAGATCTCAGCAGAATGTCAGCTGAAATGTGCTGCTCCTCTTCTTGCAGACTGCCTGCATAATAGATTTATGGTGCTGAACGCTAATTACAAAGCACCAGGGCTGTGAATATAAAATGCATATGGCTAAGGGGTTGTCTCGCGGCAGCAAGTGGGGTTATACACTTCTGTATGGCCATATTAATGCACTTTGTAATGTACATTGTGCATTAAATATGAGCCATACAGAAGTTATTCACTTACCTGCTCCGTTGCTAGCGTCCCCGTCTCCATGGCTCCGTCTAATTTCGCTGGCTTCTTGCTTTTTTAGACGCGCTTGCGCTGTGCGGTCTTCTGCCTGGTGAATGGGGCCGCTCGTGCCGGAGAGCTGGTCACCGCGTCGTCATCGTAGCTCCGCCCCGTCACGTGTGCCGATTCCAGCCAATCAGGAGGCTGGAATCGGCAATGGAACGCACAGAGCCCATGGTGCACCATGGGAGAAAACCGCAGTGCATCCCTGGGAAAGGACCGGCGGCCATCTTAGGCAGAAGATTTTTAAAACTTCACATTTCAGCACATCGGTGAGTAGCAAGCGGCTTAAAAACCGCTTTAAATTGGTATTTTATGCCAGGGGGGTGACAGGGGAATGGGGTAATGTAAAATTTTGATGTTTGCCGCGAGACAACCCCTTTAATAAAACATTTTAAAAAACTATTGCAAAAATGATTCTGGTAGCCCAAAAAATTAAACAAAATTTCTAAAAAGTGTCTAGTCATTTAGAACCAAAACACTGGTCATTAAAGGGTTAAAGTGGAGCTGTTGATTCTCTTGACATATCTGTCTTAGTAAATACTTGTAATTCCCCATGAGAAAACTATTCTAAGGCATCTTTTCTAGAAACTGTTCTGTCCTTCCTCAGATATTCTTCCTGTACAAATAGGGCTACACAGTGATTTCGTGCAGATGTCCAGAAGATTATCTTCAAAGCAGAAATTTAATCTAGCACTTTACAATAAAAGTTTTAGCCCTTACTTTAGATCATATAAAATCCAATAAAATAGTCACAGCCAAGGTCTGCAATGTACAAACATCCGCTTATACGTTTCGATGTCAATATATCACAGTATACTGAGGCATACAACCAGCTTGCTATTTAAAGCTAAAAACTAGAGATGAGTGAGCATACTCGCTAAGGGCAATTGCTCGATAGAGCATTGCCCTTAGCAAGTACCTGCCGGCTTGGGAGCAAAGATTCAGCTGCCGGCGGCTGGCGGGGAGCGGCGGGGGAAAGTGGGGAGGAACGGAGGGGAGATCTCTCTCCCTCTCTCCACCCCCCCCCCCCCCCCCGCTCCCATCTGCTTATGGCCTCAACTCACCTGTCACCCTCGTTGGCACCCAAACCTTTGCTCCTGAGCGGGAAGATACTCGCTAAGGGCATTGCTCGATCGAGTAATTGTCCTTAGCGAGTATGCTCGCTCATCTCTACTAAAAACACATAGACGAATGAAGTCCATTCCCACATTGAGGGCTTATTCTGACGTACATATATCAGCTGATATATGCTCTCTCTCTCTCTGCAGGGGGAGAAGGTGGGAAGGGACGGGAGCAGTGCACGGAGCTCCCGCCCCCTCTCCCCCCCTCACCACTATTTGCAATGGGAGGGGTTGGGAGGGGCGGAAGCTCAGTGCACTGCTCCTTGCCCGGCCCGCCTCCTCCCGCTGCAGAGAGGGACAGTGAATATCAGGCGGGCGTGGAAACCCAGCTGATATATGCACGTCGGAATAAGCCCTAAGGCTGGGTTCACACTGGGTGGATTCCGGGCGGAAATCTCACTGCGAGATTTCTGCCGGGAATCCGCTGCTTCAAAACCCGCGGCCCTTAGCTGCGGGTTATGAAGCGGCTTGGCCACACGCTCTTCCGCTGCTGCCGGTGCTCCTACAGAGGAGAGCGTGGCCGCAGTGACAGAAAGAAAAATGAACATGCTGCGGCCAGTGAAACCAGCTTTGCCACGGCGGATTCGCCGTCCCATGTGGACGAGATTTCTGGGAAATCTTGTCCACATGGCTGGCTAATCTCGGCATTAGCGTCCGCAGGCGGATTTGCGATGGCAAAATTCCGAAAGGAATTTTCATGGCAAATCCACCCAGTGTTAACCCAGCCTTAAGGGTATACAAACCCATCAAAGATTATAGGCACATATAAACTATTGAACACTATGTAACCCAAACAGTTAAGTATACATTATAGCATTTCTTCTATCAACTGTTATATTGATACTTAAAAAGCAACCGTTTGACATTCTGATTGTTAGAATGAGTAGGCTGCAGCGCTTTCCATAGATTTCTATGCAGCCATCTTCAGCTGCTGGGAGGAACTGAAAAGCAGCCAAGGGAAAACGGCACTCAGTGAGTGCTGAAACCCCCTTGTACTAGTGATCAGTGGGGATCTCAGCAGCAGGACCCCCACTGATCAATACTTTTGACATGTCTTTATGGCATGTAAAAAGTTACTTGAAAGTGCAGTTGAGGTAACCAGGTTTTATTGTAAGTCTGTAAAGGAAATGCACTTGGGGACATCAGGTCATTTAAAGCCCTCCCTCTTCTAGCCACACATCTAATGGCCCTTTTACACAGCACAATAGTCAATTAAATGACTGCATGAGCGCTGACATCACCGCTAAGGTGAGTGTTTAGACAGACATACTTCACCGCTGGATCGCTGGCTTCATCTTCTTGCTCAGCGCTTCATCTTCCATGTAAATGGACCATAACTCTTTCATCTATAATAAAATTACGAGTTTTGTTTTGTGTAAATAGAGGTAAATACTTACAAAAATGATATCCCTGGTTTCTCTGAAATTTCTCCTATAACCATTGGAAAATACTGTGTTCCACAGAGTGCTAGTTTTATCCCATCCTTCGTTTTCTAATAAAAGCATATCCCGTGCTTTGTGCGCAACCTTATTAGTAGCCCTTTTCAGGGTCCAATCTTTATAAGTGCATTACATTAAAGGTTAACTCGTGTCCCTATGTATTGCCCACTCGAATTGCCTTTACTCTATGATTCGGATATCAGCTCTGTGCACACAGTATGGTTTTACCAGTTTTGCAGGTTCCTTTAAAATCAGGTGCTCAATTTGCCATCTAGCCTTTTTAGATACTGAAAGTCATTTCAGTATATTCCACCTTATAAATTCCATAAGGTTATGTATGGATGCTACATAATGAAAGCTCACTAACAAGAGGTCATTGATGTAGCATCCATACAGAATGCAATCACAGAAGAGGTTGGGGGAAGAAATAGTTATCCTCCCACCACATCATAAATAACTTTTTGAGAGAGAGTGGGAGTCTATACTCTATTGTGGTACACCTTATTTGTAAAAAGTAATCTCCATTAAAGTTTAAAAAAAGTTTTTTTTAAGTAGATCAGTGTTTCCCAACTCCAGTCCTCAAGGCACCCCGACAGGTCATGTTTTCAGGATATCCTATAGTAAGAACCCCTGTGGCAATGTCTGAGGTATTCACAAGAATCACATCACCTGTGCAATACTGAGGAAATCCTGAAAACATGACCTGTTAGGGGTCCCTGAGGACTGGGGTTGGAAAACACTGAAGTTGATATTGCATAGTCATCAAGATAAATGTCGCAGCTTGTCAGTCTCGACAGTGTCGTGGCATGGTGGCCGCAATGCATTGTCAGACTTGTCGCTCTGCTATGCGGGACAAGGGTTAATGCACATTGTGCAGAGATTGCTTGTTGCTGTCTCTCTATATGCTGCATGGATGCATGCTGAGTTTTAGGGTGCGTTCACACGAGCGTAGGCGTATTTACGTTCGCACGAGCGCAGCGTATAATCGCCGGAAAGAACGTTTTTCGCCGATCACGACCAGAGCTAGAAAGCGTATTTTCGTTTGTTCCTACTTTTCAAACGGTCTTTTCGGCCATCGAATATTCGCCGGCACGTATTTCGGTCGCGTATGTCCGTTTTCCTGCGGGTTGCCGTTTTTACGCGCCGTAAAATCGCCCATGTGAACGAATACATTCGAAACCATAGCCTCAGATGGTCACGTATATACGTTTGGTCGCAAAAACGCGCCGTTTATGCGCTCGTGTGAACGCACCCTCAGTGATTCCTGGGAGAGGGTTGGGGATGTAGTTCTCTAGTTGTTCTTCCTATCAACAGGTGTGGAGAGCTTTATATTCATACCCCTCCCCTTACTCCTTGCTGCTTATTAAGTTTTCTAGAGGAGAGGTTGTGTTGGTGAATTGCTTCCGTATTCAGATAAGTGCTGCTGTATTCTTTCTGTTGTTTTTTGGTTACCTTTATTGTTTTGCTTTGCGGTGTCAATAGATCTCTCCAAAAGTTCCTATAGGGATAGTCAGGGCCCAGAAGAAGACAGTAGGGCTGTCTTTATCAGGACAATAGCTCTGCTTGCAGGCAGGGACTCTTCACCTCCCTGTTTGGTAAGGCACAAGTTTTCCATCTTCCTGGAGTGATGCTCACTGTCCTGCATTGCATGGTGTACTATTATTGCCTTCATTGTGAACGTCACCATGTGCCCGTGCTGAGCGTGGTGCTATTGTGCCTCAATTGTGCCTTGTTTTTCAATATAGATTTAAGTGATGCACTTTTCCTGCTGGTCTTCCAATTATTAACAACATTCCTATGGTAATTTCTCATATCTCTCATATTTAGCCTTTTTGACTTGCATTATGATGAATTTCAGTTTAAATACATTTGTTTTCACCTTCATATCCAAATCATTATAATCCAGCATGGACATAATTTGTCAAGAGAATGGCAGGTAGCTGCAATAGTTTTGTTTTTTTTATTTCACTGAGCTTTGTAGCTTCATATTCAATAATCAAATTCATCGAGGCTATGGAACATTTAGATAATATATCATTCCACATTTCAAGGAACTCAGAAGAATACACAGTTGTTGGAAGCTTTTTTTAAACTCATGTTTTGTTCCACATAGGTTTTAAATGTGTATTGATCCCACTATATTTTTTATTTGACAGACAATTAGACAGTGTCACAGTAAGTAAGGATGCGTGCCTTTGACAATGGGAATAGTTATACCCTGTTGCTATATTCATTCATTTTCAGCAGGAATAACAAAGAAAAGCACAATACAGACTTCTAAGAAAAAGTTCTCTAGAATTGTTATTTCATGAGTAATTCAAGTATTTGACAGACACATCAGGAGAGCTGACAGATGCTTTTAAACTCTTGTTGTGTGTTCTGACTGTGACAGCATCTGATTAGTACTATATTCCCTTGTGTGGTCTCAAGCATGGCAGTACTCTGCAGACCACCTGCGTAGAATTGGCATCTAATCACTGTTATGATCACTGTTAGGAAGTTATTATTGATTATATCGGAGCTTGTATAGTGGTGTAGTGACCTGGACTGGCACTACAGAATAGAAGTACTTTAACTGTACGTTAAGTGCAACTGTTCTAACTCCCAGTTCATTTAACAAACGGTAGTTATGCTGAACTTTATTTAATAAGAATAGGAAGTCAGGATAGGGAACTAAAAAGTTATGTTTGTTTAGACAGTTTACCATCGTAAATCACATAGCTGGAGCTGATCTGTGACAAGCCCGGAGGGAGGGTGTTTCTGGCTCATTTCGTGTGGCTGGTGCAGTTAGAAATTATAACAGTGTTAGGAGATAGAAGTCAGGGGGGTGTATGGAGTGAGTCAGTAAGGAGTTCAGTCAGAGTGGAGAGAGATGGAGAGGAGAAAGTCGAGGGGGAAAAATGGCTGCAGCCATGCTGTCCTCTCCTCTGTCCTGCTGTAATTACAGATGCGTTATGTAAACTTTCAAGCAATTTTGTGTGTAGCAGCTAATAAATCACTCCGACGCTGAGAAAAAACTGTTGGTTCTTCAAAACCTTCCAGCTCTGCTTTATACCGGACAGAAACACAAACACAAGCTTCAGACAAGCAGCAGAGAATCTTCATAGGGATTTTGTGAGTACTGAAGAAAACATGAGCACAGTACTTCATGGTGGGCAATTTACTGTTAGTCAGAAGGAAGGTGTTTTCAGATTTCATCAGTTCTCTCTTTGTAGCTCCCCCTTATCTCAGATGCTGCCTCCCCAGAGCCTGTTTATCCATGTATAAAGTTTTCAAGTGTGTACATGCAAGTTGTATATGCAATTTCTGGTGTTTAATATTATTGCAGACAACCACATGCCTGAAAGTAAATGGTGTGCCTGTAGTTTACTTACAAACATGGGTTAGTCTTATTTCGCTACCAAAAGCTTTTAAAGGAGATGTCCCGAGGCAGCAAGTGGGTCTATACACTTCTGCATGGCCATATTAATGCACTTTGTAATGTACATTGTGCATTAATTATGAGCCATACAGAAGTTATAAAAAGTTTTATACTTACCTGCTCCGTTGCTGGCGTCCTCGTCTCCATGGTGCCGACTAATTTTCGCCCTCCGATGGCCAAATTAGCCGCGCTTGCGCAGTCCGGGTCTTCTCCTCTTCTCTATGGGGCTCCGTGTAGCTCCGCCCCGTCACGTGCCGATTCCAGCCAATCAGGAGGCTGGAATCGGCAATGGACCGCACAGAAGCCCTGCGGTCCATGAAGACAGAGGATCCCGGCGGCCATCTTCAGCAGGTGAGTATGAAGACGCCGGACCGCCAGGATTCAGGTAAGCGCTGTGCGGGTGGTTTTTTTAACCCCTGCATCGGGGTTGTCTCGCGCCGAACGGGGGGGGGGTTTAAAAAAAAAAAAACCCGTTTCGGCGCGGGACATCTCCTTTAATCCAGGCACTGGCATTATAATTACCTAATTTCATTAGTCATCCAGATCCTGTTGTATACCTTCAATGGTGCACAAGATTACAAACAGCCTGCTGCACTCATTGCCACCGTGACACGGCTCCTCAGCCACATCTTAGAAGCCACTCAGAGAGTGCATCCCTCTTCCCACTTGTCGCATGTTGCAGTGATAGTGCACAATTGTCCCTGACTGGAAGAGCAAATATCTGGGTTTGTCTGTTCTTGTGATAAGGTTTTTCTATTTTTTTTACTTTTCTTTTCTTTACTGTGTTTATGGTGTGATTTACAATTTAAAAGATGGGAAGAGGCATGACTAAGCAAAGCAAAACTTGCCACAGCACACGATTGCTAATATTCCTTTCCTTTAGCCCTCAATTTCAATCCTAAAATATTAATGTTTGGTCAGGCTTCTTCATAATTTCTCAATGCCCATCGGGTAGGGTTATTCACCTGTTCCATCTTGGCATATGTTTATACAACTTTATCATTTGACATTTTTATCATCATACATTTGCTGTACAATTTCTTTTAGAAAACTTAAAGGGGTTGTCCCGCGGCAGCAAGTGGGTCTATACACTTCTGTATGGCCATAATAATGCACTTTGTAATGTACATTGTGCATTAAATATGAGCCATACAGAAGTTATAAAAAGTTTTTTACTTACCTGCTCCGTTGCTGGCGTCCTCGTTCCCATGGAGCCGACTAATTTTCGCCCTCCGATGGCCAAATTAGCCGCGCTTGCGCAGTCCGGGTCTTCTGCTGTTCTCTATAGGGCTCCGTGTAGCTCCGTGTAGCTCCGCCCCGTCACGTGCCGATTCCAGCCAATCAGGAGGCTGGAATCGGCAATGGACCGCACAGAAGAGCTGCGGTCCACGGAGGTAGAGGATCCCGGCGGCCATCTTCACCGGTAAGTATAGAAGTCACCGGAGCGCCGGGATTCAGGTAAGCGCTGTGCTGTTCTTTTTTTCAGTCCCTGCATCGGGGTTGTCTTGCGCCGAACGGGGGGGGGGGGGGGGGGTGGAAAAAAAAAACCTGTTTCGGCGCGGGACAACCCCTTTAAGCCCAGGCAAACACAAACAACTAGAACTCTGAGACCAATCAGTAACCACTTGGCCACAGGAAACATGCTTTCTTTAATGAAATTTCCTCTTGAAGCTTTGGACCAAAACAAGTTGTTTTTTTTTACTGTAAAACTTGTTATGTAGATTGGGGGTGACTTTTATTTGCTGTTTTAGCAACAGCATCATCACAGGAATAGAGGTACTCCTTTTTATCAGTCTTCTTCTGGGTAAATATGAATGGTAGGTACAGTTTCCTCTGTATCCACACTAATCCAAGAAAACGTTGAACTGCTGTTTTGATATTTATATTGCATGATGGGAAGGTGAGATCCATTTCTTTATTATCCCATTGGGTGCAAAGGGACCAATGTAGTTTACTTCATGTCATACCTGCAGCTGTTTCTGTATATCTTTCATCTGCTTCGTTTTTGTTTTTTTTAACTCACTTTATTGAAGTCTAAACATTATATATGCATACAAAACATAGAAAAAAGAAGAAAAGAAACTTGGTACATAATACATGACAGGTTGATGTACAAGATAAGCAAAGAAAAGAAAAAAGGAAGAAGCCTCTTCAATAATGATCATAACTGTGCAATCAGGGATAATATGAAAGGTATAAAAAAGATCACGAATCCCATCTCAGAAATAGACCAACTAGGGATAACCCCTTTGGAGTACTGATATTGATGAAGAAAGTAAGCATGGAGGATAGCAGGTGAGAGGGGTATTACACCACATACCCCACACCTTATTAAGTTTATAGGGACATTGACATTCTTTGAAAACTATATAGTTAAATGGTACAACTGGGTTAACCAACCTTCTCCACATAGATAAAGAGGTTTTTCACAATCCATCCAACACAGAGCAATTGTCTTCCTGGCTAAAAACAATGTTTCCCTCGGGAATATTCTTGTGTGGTATTGCGAGATCTCTTTATCAAGTACTACAAATAGACAGATTTCATGACAAATAAGTAAAGGAAACCCCAAAATCTCAGAAAGGAGATTCGTGACCTCCCCAAAAAATCTTGAATGGTTGGGCACTCCCAAATCAAATTCCAAAAATCAGCATAAATACATGAACATCGAATATAGTTTTCTGATGACACTTTCCCAATTTTTTTCTAGTCTTGCAAGGGTGAGGTAGCATTGGTGCATAATGTATAACTGTACCAGTTAATTATTTGCGGATGGAGACACGAATAAAGGTGATTTTAATAACTCATGAAAAGTGTCGTCCGTTAATGTGGGTATAAATATTCTCCATATTAATAAAGCTGGGGGTGTTGCATGAGATATTTTGGATGATATCAGATGGGAATATAATGTAGACATGAAGCCCTGGGGGCCCTGAGAACATAATATACCACTTAAGGGGTAATGTAATATGCAAAGACTGGGAGATGGGAATTGTGTATGCAATGCATGTCTAACTTGTAAACATCTATAAAAATGGGTACAGGGCAATTCATGCTTAGTTTGCAGTTTGTCGAAAGAAACTAGAGTGTTGAATGTATATAAGTCTCCCAAAGTCTGAGAATCCAGGGTTATGCCACAGGGGAGTATCTGGCACTATATCAGTAAACTTATAGATTGACTCGGACTGTCTCCAGATCTTTGAAGTCAGTTTATGTATAGGAAGTAGTTTACCAGATACAGTTGAGGGAGACTCTAATACTGGCCACGAGCTAGGAATTTTTAAGAAATGCATTAGGTGAGCCTCTGAATTAGGAAGAGAATTATCTCTAAGCCAACGACTCAAATGAGTAAGTTGACTAGTCACGTAGTATATAAACAGGTCTGGGAGTGCAGCGCCCACAGCTTGTATTGGTCTTTGAAGGGTAGAGATTCACAATTTAGGGTGTGAACTATCCCAAATACAGGACATTACAAGGGAATTCATTGACAAAAAATAGCACTCCACGGGTCATGTTTTCAGGATATCCTATGGTAAGAACACCTGTGACAATGTCTGAGGCATCTACAATAATTACATTACCTATGAAATACTGAGAAAATACAGAAAACATGACCTGTGTGGGTTCATGAGGACTGGAGTTTGAAAAACACTGCACTATCATTTTAATCCTGTTAATAAGACTGGTTTCTGAAAGTGGTACTGAACCTCAGATCTTGATTTTAGTTTGAAATTATCTATTAAAGAGTATATATTAAGAGAATGCTTATTATATAAGTGACTATCTGAGGAGGGGGGCATAAAAGCAGACTTAGCCCAGTTAATATGGAGCCCAAAAGAAAATGCCAAATTTGTTTCTAAGATCTATTGCATAGCGAAGGGATGTTATAGGATTCAATAGGAATAGCATGAGATCATCAGCATATAGTGCCATACGGCCCTCCTTATTCACCATGACTATGCCTCTATATGATGGGCTTACCCTAAGCATAATAGTCAACTGTTCAATAGACAGTAAAATAATAGAGGGGGTAAGGGGCATGCCTGTCTTGTACCTCTGTGTCGTGGCAAATAAGGGGAGCACAAACCATTGACTGAAACTGCTGCCAGTGGTGATTTATATAGTAAGGACATCCATTTGATAAAAACGTAGTCATCGGTTTATAGCCTATATTTGATAATGATATTGGCCGATAAGAGTCACAGCCGAAGGGATCCTTGTCAAGTTTTAGAAGGCGTATAATTGTGGCTTTAAAAGGAGGCAAACATCTCCTCCCTAAGCAACAAGATATGTGGCCAGGAGGCTAGGAAGCAATGCATAATGATACCTTGCATATACTTTCACTGGAAGGCAATATTGGATAGGCCCTCTGACAATTTTATCAGGATAAAAGGGCATCTGTAAATGGTTTTTTGAAGGGTGGCTGAAAAATATAGAAATATAGAAATTTTAGTATTGTTGAATTTAACCCCTTAACGACCAATGACGTACCTGGTACGTCATGGAGCGTCGGGGTATGTATGAAGAGAGGTTGCGATGCAACCTCTCGTCATACAGTGCGGGCATCAGCTGTTTATAACAGCTGACATCCGCGGGCAATAGCCGCGAGCGGCCTCGCGGCCGATCGCGGCTATTAATCATTTAAATGCCCCGATGTTCGGGGGTCCCGCACGGCCCCCCCGCGGTGAGATCGGGAGAGCCGTGCATGTGTCATGGCAGCCGGGGGCCTAATGAAAGGCCCCAGGGCTGCCTTAGCAGACTGCCTATCAAGCCGTCCCCGTGGGGTGGCTTCATAGGCTGCCTGTCAAAAAGCAATATGACGTAATGCTATAGCATTACGTCATACTGCAGGAGCGATCAAAGCATAGCATCTTAAAGTCCCCCAGGGGGACTTCAAAGTAAAGTAAAAAAAAAAATCAATAAAGTTTTTTTTTAATTGAAAAAAAAAAAAAGTTGTAAAAGTTTAAATCACCCCCCTTTTGCCATATCTATTATTAAAAAATCTAAATAATAAATTAAAAATATGTATTTTTTTGCATTTTTTTAGTTACCCTGTCTCCCAGAAAAAACGCAATAAAAAGCAATCAAAAAGTCGTATGTATTCCAAAACGGTACTATCAGAAACTACAGGACATCCCGCAAAAAATGAAACCTTGCTCAACTACATCGACGGAAAAATAAAAAAGTTATTGCGTGCACAAAATGACCGCAGAAAATAATTGAAAAAAATTTTATGTCTTTAAAAAAAAAAAAGAGGAGTGTAGTAAAAAAAAAACCTATACAAATTTGGCATCGTAGTAATCGTACCGACCCATAGAATAAAGTTATCATGTCGTTTTTGTTGCCATTTGTGCGCCGTAGAAGCAAGATGCACTAAAAGATGGCAAAATGTCGTTTTCTTTTCATTTTACTCCACTTAGAATTTTTTTTAAGTTTTTCAGTACATTATATGGTACTTTAAATAGCACCATTGAAAAATACAACTCGTCCCGCAAAAAACAAGCCCTCATACAGCGACGTGGATGGATAAATAAAGGAGTTATGATTTTTTTAAAGGGGGGAGGAAAAAACGAAAATGGAAAAAGAAAAATGCCCGCGTCATTAAGGGGTTAAAGTCTCTTTGCATCTAGACACTTGTAGGGTAGCATCTCTGTCTTTGCTTCTAAGTAGGCAGGGCAGCATTGGCATTGACAGAGTGCCCAAAGGCAGAAGGTGTGCTGAGACCCTACTTACTCATTCAATGGTAAATGCAGGAGAGAAAGCAGCTTCCGGAAGAAGATTTTAAAACTATTTTTCAATTAATTCACATGGATTTTGTCCTTTATATCGCTCTGGTAGACCAAGGATACAGAGATTGTTCCTGCATAGCCTATTCTCTAGGTTATTGGCTCTTTTAATCTACAAATTTCCTGATTTCCCTGTTCAGTTATTTTAGTAGGAATAGGAGCCATATTGTCCTCCACCTCACCAACACAGCCTCAAAGATTCTGCATGCCTTAGGATAACAGGCCCACATCGATTTTAACCACCTCCATTTTGCCCATCAGTGATGTTGTACTTGATTGTTTAGCTTCCAACAACTGAGCAGTGACCTGCAACAACTGCATATACGTCCAGAAACAGCTTGCAGTGTAGGGTCTTTAGTTCTTTAACCCCTTCCTGCCACAGGACGTAAATCTACATCCTAGGAGAGGGGTACTTAACGCAACAGGACGTACATTTACATCCTGGGATAACGCAAGATCATAGGAGATCCCGCGCTATATGGCAGCGGGAGCCGGCTGTCACAGATAGCCGGCCTCCCGCTGCAACAGCTGGGGTGAATTGGGACAGCGACCCCCACTGTTAATCCCTTCCCTGCCGTGATCTATGTAGATCACGGCATGTAAAGGGTTCACAGAGGGAGCCTGCTCCCTCTATGACGTCATAGGACTCTTGCGATTAAATGGTCAATTTTGGCCATGAGAATGCAACAATTTTTGGGGGATGTTCATCTCCACTTTTCAAAAGCTATACCTTTTTTATTTTTCCATCGACATGGCTGTATGAGCGCTTGCTTGTTGCATGGTGAACTGTAGCTATTATTGGTACAATATTTAATTATATATGGTGTATTGTAAAACTTTTATTCTGTTTTAGACATCAATTCTGCCTTTTTTTAACAGCATTAATCATACAGCATAAATGACATCATAATTTTTTTCTGCTGGTTGGTATGATTATGACGATACCAAAAATATCATAATTCTAAATTGGAAATTATTAGTATATTTACATTGCTACAGTCAAAGCCCCATAGCTTTTTTATCTTTCCATGGTCGGACCTCCGTAAGGGCTTAATTTTTGCGTGATAAGCTGTAGTTTTTATTTGAACCCTTTTGGGGTACATATGACTTTTTTGAACACTTTTATTTCCTTTTTGGGGGGTAAAACAAACAAAATAAGCATTGTGCCTATTTTTTGGGGGGCTTTTTAAGAGTTTTTTTGCAATGCAGGATAAAGAGTGTGTTCAATTTATTATACAGATCATTACGGACTCAATGACATTAATTATGTGTTTTTTTGTTTTTTTTTATTTTACATTTTTTATACACAAAAGTTTTTTGACATTTTTTTTTACACTTTTTAAGTCCCTGTAGGCAAACTATAACAGCTACGATCGCTATGATAATGCATTGCAGTACTACTGTACTGCATTGCTATTTCACTCACAATAGCAATCACAGGCAATGGTAAGCCGGGACACCAGTATTTGGCATCTTGTTGCCATGAAACCCATCTGCCCTCTGCAATTATATTGGGGTGTCATAGAGGGAGCATGCTCCTTCTGTGAACCCTTTACATGCCACGATCTATACAAGGGATTAACAGCGGGGATCTCTGTCCTTATGTACCCCCGCTGTTGCAGTAGGTGGCCGGTTGTCTGTAACAGCCGGCTCCCGCTGCAAAGCTGATCTTGCATCATCTACATAATGCAAGTTTAGGTCCTGTGGCGTTAAGAAATCCCCCAACAGCCAGGACGCAAACTTACGTTCTGTGGCATAAAGATGTTAAAGAGGTAGTGAACAACTGAAAAGATTACACTGAACGTCCACATAGATAATTCTTGCACTTACATAACTTGTAGATTCCCTTTTAGTAGCAATCAGAAAAACATTAATAAGAAAAGAGAAGTCAATAAACGTCCAGCTTTGATTTTTACATCATAGGTTATCATCACATTTAGGCCTTAGTCACACGGGCGTAAATACACGCGTATATATGCACGTAAAAAAAACGCGAGACCATGTCCATTGCCACCAATATGTTCTATCTTTTGCAGGTGCGTTTTTACGCGCGTATTTACGCTTGTGTGACTAAGGCCTTAGTGCGATCTGGCAGCTGATGGACGAAATCTCTACAGGCTATCCAACATCTTCTTATGCCAGGATGGTCTGCATAAACTTATACTCTATTATTTTTCAAAGGCCTTCACAATCTTATTATGTATGCCAGGGGTTCAGTTCAAAGTGAAGAAGGATTACTATACAGCATATGTATCTGATTATACATTTCTGTTGTCTTTCATTGCCATGATTATTATGTACAGTACAATGACTCTCAGAGAAAGAACACAAAAAAGTTCGTAATTCTACATTTTCCTTTTCCTGCAATCTGAATAAAAAGTGATAGCAGACACATACTGATACTGTGTTCATCTCTGTGCACAAAGTGGATAACATTAGGATACAGTGCTTTACCAAAGAGTCTTCTCAAACTTATGCTCAGAATGTCAAATAACTAAAATATACTGTGTCTAGTATTCTAGTAGTCTAGTATCCATTCTCAAATGACAAACCTGCTTGATTCCCCAATCCTGTCTATTTTGAGTGTCCTTATATTGCAGCAAGATATAAACAGGTAAGCTCTTTTCTCTTGACTTGACATACCCCGAGATGAGTGGTGCGACCTGACCAGCTTTAAAAAAAAAAAAAGCATGATTTCAGGTTACTCTGTCAGGAGATTTAATATAGAATTTAGCTTTCCTATAGTGTGAAGAGCCTAACAAAAATAAAACCATGTTTTTTGTGGTTTCAGTACTGAATAATAATTCACGGATTGCTGTTTCCAGTTCTCATTTATTCGTGTACTCAACAAATATTGAATTTATTTTACTTTTATCCATGCAATTAAAGCATCAAAACAAAGCAAAACTTAATATGGCACCATTTGGTATCATCAGTGCATCAATATTTGCCATTATTACATCATAAATTTCTAAATACAGTTCCTAAAAGCATAATAAATGTGAGAATTTGTCAAATACTGTTCCTGAAACAAATGGAAAATGGCTATTTCCAAACAACTTTAACATTTAAACACATCTGGGAAATTAGAAAGTAAGAACGACAGCGTACAATAGAATTTTCCTTACCGTTGAAGATTTAGAGAGATAAAATGAGTTTTCTTCTTCTCATATTTTTCTTATCTTAATCTTACTTAACTGCTTTCTGTGAGAGTCACTGGAGGCAGGAACCGCTGAGAGGGATTAGAATCTGTAGATCGCTGCAGAATATGTTGCAGCTATATAAATAATGGAAAACAATTATACAGGAACAAAAGCAACTTAAAATTTCATGATTGCCATTACCCTTCTTATTAACATTTTAAGGTACATATGAAATCAGGTGCCAAAATTTCATTACTCAAATGACAAAGGCACAAAATACAAAACAGAATAAGAGCCAAAACATGAGAGCGTGAGTTGTGGTGCAAAAGTTCTGCTTACTCTCTCCGCCCTAATTCCGTCATAATAAAAAACGGTAGCCTATGCACATGGTGGGTTTGAGGTGGTGCCTGTTCTCCACATGGGTACAGGACATACAGGTGAACCTGCACCTATCAGAAATTTACAGAATATCCTCTGGAAAAGCTATAAATGTCTGAGCTGAAATTAAGAGACAATACTCATCTGTTAAACCTCTCATCACATTAGCACTAGAGATGAGCGAGCGTACTCGGCCACGCCCCTTTTTCGCCCCAGCACCGCGATTTTCGAGTACTTCCGTACTCGGGCGAAAAGATTCAGGGGGGCGCCGTGGGTTAGTGGAGGGTTGCAGCGGGGAGTGGTGGGGAGAGGGAGAGAGAGAGGGCTCCCCCCTGTTCCCTGCTGCTACCCCCCGCTCTGCCACGCCGGCCCCCGGCGCCCCCCGAATCTTTTCACCCGAGTACGGAAGTACTCGAAAATCGCGGTGCTCGTTCGAGTAATTACTCGAAACGAGTAGGTTTGCTCATCTCTAATTAGCACCAATACTTCTGGGGTGCCCCATAAGATGCTATTTATTTTACAGCAGTGATGATGAGCGATTCCAGCCTGTGACTGCTGCAGTGAGTGACCATTGACAGCAGGTCAGGAACACTTTCTTTTCTCCTTAGGGAGAGCACCTAGAAGAAGATCAGTGAGTGAGGAGACTCATAAGGCCATTCATGCTCCTCTCGGTAATATGCAAATAAGAGAGATGGAACAATAGTGTGAGGTTTTTAGGCTAAGTATGAAGTGTACCATATACTTTCCCTATGCATTGTACAGAATACCTAGACATTTCACAGAACAACAAGTACTATTTAGGCAAAGTATTAAAAAAAGGAAGAAGTGAGCAAGAAGGTCTCTTTTTAAAAATCAAAAAGAGAAAGATCATGACAACTGATGTAAATGGTATAACCACCATCAAAATGAACAATGAAGAGATTGATGCTGTACCAGATTACATTTTTCTAGGCCTCAAGATAAATCGCAATGGAGAATGCAGTTCCACCATCTAACTGCTTCCAAGTTCCCTAACTGTAATTTAGCCATGCAGGATATTGTACAACCCTAACTATGAATGAGCGTGGCCACGTTTTTTCATATATAAAGGTCTTCACCAATGTTGATCAGGCCCTGGGTTTATGAATAGTGAAATCATCTGTTCCAAAAATCAGGTGCACGGCATGGCATAAATGGATCAAACAGTTTTTTTTTCTACTGTGATTTCAAATTTGATCACATAATGCTATAATAGAAACATGGCCGTGCACAGATATAGAAAAACACTGCGCCAAACCTCAGTAATGACCTCATGTGGTTCCTCGTTTAGACCATGTTAGCGTAGCAAGCACATCACAGTTATATGAATATTACATTTTCTGAATAGTCTGTTCGGTGTAATCTAATTCTTCCATTTATAGGCTCATAAATATAATCTGAGCCAAACTCACATTTACCTTTTTCACCCCAGGGAACAAACTTGGAATTAGAATAAAATGTTTATCAAATTAAATTACATTGAAAGCAGTAAGCAAGCCAATACTGCAAAACTGTTAAACACAATGTAAGTGCAGCCTTATATAAAAGCCGTTGACCAGCACGCTGCTTATACATTCAGATAGACAAGGGTTAATATATTCTTAATCTATGTTTCTTAGTGACATTAAAGCCTTCTAGAGAATCATTATCATTCAATAAACGAGTACTACCGACTGAAATATCCTTTTTTTCATATAGTAGGATCTAGTGTCCTGCTTCTGGTAGACTGGAAGAAGATTAAAGATGGCCTGGAATTAAAAACCATATTTATGATTTTACAGAGTAGAGAAGGGCAGGGTGACTGCTCATGAGTTATGGAGCAAAGGCCAGGCTGCCCCAGTAATAGACCATAATTCTTCAATGATAATAGGACTAGGACCACACATTAGATTGCATTTTATTTTAACCTGAACCTTCATAGAAAACCAGTTTGTAAAGGTCCTCTTAAAAATAAAATGAGTGCAAAACTGCAAAGCAAGTATGTCTGCTACACATAAATCTGCCATTGTTTGATAATCACATTAATCTTCCATCCATGTAGTCGGCTTTTCTGGGAATATTTCATCAGATGCCATATTATATTGTTTGCAGTCTTTTTGTGCATTTTTTTCTCTAGCAAACTCTTTGTTGCAAGCTAACAATATAATCAAGGTACATGTTGTCTCATTAAAGACTGCAGGCATCTGGCCAAGCCACTTCATTTGTTTTTGGCCCTGCTCTGTGACTGCCTGAAAATCATAGCAGAACCAGCAGTAGGTGAACGAGCCTGATGCTTTCCCAGTGCCACTTCACTGTAGTGATTGGTGGATTTTACAATGGTTGGACTTCAATGTTTGGACTTTAGTGACATATCCTAAAATATCTTCAACATTATAAATAAATAAATATAAATACACAAACATGGTGATTCAAAAATCAGAGCAAGGCCGCCTGCACACGAGCGGAAATCCCGCCGCGGGATTTCCGCCGCTGAAAGTCTGCATAGGAGTGCATTAAAGTACGCACTCCTATGCAGACGGCCGCGGTTTGGCTGCGCGAAATCTCCGGGTGCGTGGCAGCCGGCACATGAAAGAGCCGGGGCCGCCAGGCGCGGGTGAGTACGCGCTCGTCCCTGCAGGCGCTCGGGTCGGATCGCGCGGCGAGAATTCTCGCTGCCGGATCCGACCCGCTCGTCTGCAGGCGGCCCAACTCAGAAAATCTGCTGAGCAAAAAGAAATACAAGTTGACAACTTTGTAAAACACATAGATGGTGGGGGGAAACTTTTTGGCACTATGGGGGTGCCTATCACTTCTTACTCCTGCTTCTTCTTCTCTGGAGGAAGAGAAGGAGAAAAAGAAAGAGAAGAAAAGACCTTCCGATTCTTCTTGTTTTCTTTCTTCCTTTTCTCCTCCCCTGTCTTTCTACTTCTTCTTATACGTCTTCTCCTTTTCATTGTTCTTCTCCTTTACTTTCTTCCTCTTCCTATTCTTCACTGGAGAAGGAAGAATAAATTGTAGGAAGGAGAAAGAAAAATAATAAGAAAAAGTAAGCATGGTGGCTCAGTCATTAGCATTGTTTCCTTGCAGTGTGGGGTCTTAGGTCCAAATCTGTCTTTGTCTTTCTCTGACTTCTCTTCCTCTACAGAAGGAAGATCCAGCATAGTGGCTCAGTTGCTGTCCCTTCTGCCTTGCAATACTGAAATTCGAGCTTCAAATCTGTCCAAGAGCAATATCTGAATGTTTTTTTAAATGTTCTCTTTATGTTTATTCGTGTTGTTCTTCACTTTCTCCAGAGCAGAACAGACAAGTGTTGTGGCATAGTTGTTAGCACTGCTGCTTTGCAGTGCTTGAGTTGTAGGTTCAACTCCAATCAAGGTCAATAACTGGATGGCTTTTAGTGATTTTTGCAAAAAATTAGGTTGGGATGCCACAATGCAATTTTGAAAGAAAATCGGCATGATTTTACCGCACAACTTATCACGATGAACAACACTAATGAGGACAACAGTACAACTGTGAAGAGGCAAGGGGAGCAATTGGAAGTGGGGAGAATGCGGGAATTCTGTAAGTGGAGGTTATTCTCTGTGTGTAGGGGGACATTATATTGTCATGGGGGGGGGGATATTCTATGAGGGAAGTATGCACTGTGTGGAGTGATAAAATATGCTCTGTAGATATTGTGATCTACTGTGTGATCTTGTGTCTCAATTAATTTAGGGGTTTGGCTGAATTAATTTTGGGGTCTGTTTGGGGGTCTGAATTCAGCTGTCATTCAGCTGAAAGCTGCCCCTGATTGGTCCCTGCGCTGAGCCAATCAGAGGCAGCACTCACTCACCCATTCATGAATTCATGAATGCACCCATTCATGAATTCATGAATGGGGGAGTGAGAGCTGCCTCTGATTGGTGAGGCTGTGACCAATCAGAGGCAGCTCATTCATCAGGCGGGGATTTTAAATCCCCACTTGCTGAATACTACAGAAAGCAGTTCAGGAGAACTGCCGGCCAGACGCGGCTGAACTCCGGCTGCAGCGGAAAGGTGAGTATACTTTTTTTTTTTTTTTACACATTTTAGGATGATTTTCAGGTAAGGGCTTATATTTTTAAGACCTTCCCGAAAATTCATCCCGCGCTCGCCGGCAGCCGATTGCTTTCAATGGAGCCGGCTGTATTGCCGGCTCCATTGAATTCAATGGGCTAACATCGTTCTTCTCTGCCACAGCTGTTACAGCTGTGGCAGAGGAGAACAATCTTTATGCTGACAGTGCGGAAGGGGGGGGGGGGTCTCACTCTTGCCACTATTGTGGCTTAATAGTGAGACCTCGGAGCCCGAAATGCAACCCTGCTTGTTGCTCCTCGCCTGCCCTATCCATTTCTGTGTTTTTTACATGACTTTGGTGATTTGCTAAGATTTTCACGAAAGAAAACCTTAGCGGAGCACCAGTCATATACAAAAATGCTCGAGTCGCCCATTGACTTCAATGGGGTTCATTACTCGAAACGAACTCTCGAGCATCACTGAAAGTTCGACTCGAGTAACGAGCACTCGAGCATTTTGGTGCTTGCTCATCTCTAGTCACTACCTGAATATATATTCATCTGAATGGATCCTAATTTTGATGTTCCTCTCAGACTATAATATTCTGACAATACAAGAGACAGTAATAGAAATATGTATAGCTGTAAGGTTGGAGAACCTTTAACCTGACAAGTTCATGGAGCACCAGAAAAGAGGGTCCACCCACGGAATGATGGGAGCAGTGATGCAACTTCAGTGCCCTGGAAAACTAAGGCTACAATAGAGAAAAGTGCTGCACCTGAAGCTACACCCCTTTTAAGATGCAATTTGCTCATCAGAGAAAGAGGAGAGGCTTTATATTAAAACCTGAAGAGTGTCATTTTTTGAGTAAAGAAGTGGCGCAGTAACAAACTGCAGTGAGAGTGTGGTGTCATCTACATGTGTGGCCATGTCCCCATGCTAGGGAGTGTCCAGGAGCCCAGGAAGTAGTTGTGGCTGAGTGACCAAAATCCCAAGAGCTGAAAGCGTCCCAGGTAACAGATGAAGTGTGTAAAACAGATCCAGAGATGGGAACATGGTCCTGGGGTGACTGACCTAGTCCAAAAAGAACAAGTACGGAAGCACAATGTGCATGAATGGGCAGGAAGCCCTGGAGACTGGGAAGGTCAGGTACAGCCAAAAGCACTGTGCTGTGAGGTAGTCCCGAAGCTGCAGGACTGAAAAGTTAAGTAATACACAGAGAGAGAGAGTAGTACTCCTACATGTAAGAGAAAAAGGAGTGAACTTTGTAGCCATGATATGTATGCTGACAGAGAGTCATTGTTTGATTTCATGTAGTCCAGCAGCAGAGAGAATCAGCTGAATGGAGATGGAGTGAGGAAGAGTTACTACCACAGAAACTGTGAATGCTAATTTTCATGTGCTGTTGTATGCAGCCCCAGAGCTGCACTAGTCCTATGTATTGGAAAAGACCATATGTTGATTCCACCTGGGCAGTAAAGCTGCTACTATGTTACCAAGAATTAAAGTGTACTTGAGTTTTCAACATGTTTTTAAAATATACCAGATTCACCTCCTTTATGTATATAAGTTCTGATTTTCAGGTGGTCTTCCCTATTTTTCTGTAGCTCTGCTGTTTGCAATCCGCTTTCAAGGAGGGAGAGTTTAGCAAGCTCAGCATTCTGCCAGTAGTTCACTGTTCTGATTTCTTTTTCCTTACTTTCCATGCTGCATTGCACATTCCCAGGTCCAATCAGCAGGGAGGCCGTATCTGAATGCCCACCCTTCTGCTTTTCCAGGACAATTGGGTATTTAAAGACATTCTGGCCAAATGGTTAGTAAACCCATTATTATGCGTATATGAAATATGGGCACACACACAGACACATACCCACATGCTTTAATAGCAAGGGAGGCAGAGCCTATTGAGATCATTATCACAATGCCTGCAAATCTGTCAGCCTGCTGCTCTGAGTGCAGGGAAGCTGCCTATGATGATAGCTCCTCCCCCTGTTATGGAAACATCTCTGTGTCCTTTTACTAAAGAAACTCTGTACCTAACAACAGAGAGTGGATTGCACAGAAGCTGGGAGGACATTGGGATAGCCATTTCAAACATGATTTACAGTGTTAAAGCAACAAAAATGTTAATGCAAGTATATTACAGAAATGATTATTCTAACACAAGCTAGTAGATCAGCATAAGTTGTCTAAAAAGTTAATGCCCCTTTAAAGACTCTGTTACTAAGAGCTAGAGTTTGTGTTGCTAAGTTGAAGAGTGATGAAAGAATGTGTCCTTTTGGATGATAAGCCCAAGTGTGCAAGATTGTTCCAGAGTGGTTTCTTGGCCCATATGTTCTTCAGCCTGCAATGTTCAGGACTGTACGGTAATATGTTATGCAATGTGCAAGTGTTATGTTCTCCTATGGAGTGAATTAATGTGCTTAGTAAAGTTCTGCTTGCCTACATCTGTCCAGTGCTGCGTCATCAATTTACACTGAACCTGCATGTTACCTAGATTCATATGTAGAAAATAATGCTATACAAATGAGTGATTGAATAATGCCTCCACAGCACCACCTATTAGTAGGTAGCTACCCTGTTATTCAATGTCCAATCTTCTAACAAGCCTTGCAACATAACTAGGGATGTAAGCCAAACCAGAATACCCATGTACATACATCTGTTTTGGGGTTTTGGTTGACTGGGTAAAAGGCTATCAATGTGAGTCTAGGGAGGGGTTGTGTTTCTCTTTATGGAGAGCACCATGACAGTGTAGAGAATCCTATAGACCATGAAATGTTCTCTGAGAAAAAGCTATGCAAACAAGTGATGGATTAATGCTTCTGCAGCGCCACCTATTGGAAGGTAATTCCTCTATGAGTCAGCATTCAACCTTTTAACAAGCCTTGCAACATGACTAGGAATGTAAGCCAAACCATGGTAACATAATTGCAAATTAATGAAAATAAAATAACATATAATGAAAAAAAAATACTTTTTCAAATAACTCCATCAATGCTTTCCTAGCTGGTGATTTACTCAATTGAAATCCTGATTTTCTTGATTGCTTATAAACTATTAAAGCACAATAAATTATTAAAAATAACGTCATTATCCTTGCAATTGTAAGAAGCAATCATGTCACTTTTTTACATAAATTGCTTATTAATCCTCTGCGCTTGGAAAAACAAAATTGTAAATGTTCAAGCTTAAACAAGTCAACTGATTCCCCCAAGCAGTAAACAAGTAAACAATTATGTGCTGTGTTGTCATCTTATCTCTTTTGTCGACTTTTTATTTAGAGGGGGAAAAATGGATTATTGATACACTCTGCAGTCAAGGTCTTCTCGGAACAGAAATCTCAGCTGTCTCAGTGCCGGCAGGCAGCCAGCAGGGGGAGGAGTATGCTAGATTTCAATATACATAAAGGATCATCATGTGAGTAATGCTTTCAAGGTCGTTATATCTGCATGAACTGACTTCTCCAACTCTGCACCTCTGGAGGCCGCTTGTTCACAGTGAGCTATCTTTCCTGCTGCTTTTCTGAGACTCTGCAGCACAAACTATCACTGCATCAATGACAAAAAGATAAGTTGGCTCACATTTAGAAGCAGTGGGAAAGTTTAAAACTTTGGAGGAGCTTAGTTTGCTAGCTACTTGGTTGTTTTCTTGACAAGAATAAAGTAAAAAAAAAAGCACTACAATTTTAGAGTAACAGTAGGCAAAATAAAAATTGAAAACAGTGGAAAGTCTTGCAGTATGAGAAAATAATAGGAAATTCCATCCATAAAAGCACTATGAAACCCATTTCGACAGTGCCAAGTGGCTGCAGGCAAGAAGTATACTGGAGATTAATATTAGTTCATGGTTCCGTATATAGCTATGATTGCAGAACTGGCCAGTGCCCAAAGAATAAAATAAAGTGGGCAATATTGTCACAGGTTTCTTAACACTTTCCAATCCACTGCCTGACGTCTAAAGACATTCTGATTGAAGGCTGTACAGCTCCGATATCAGAAGACGTCCGGCAGGGTATTCTTACTGTATATTACTGGCTGCTCTGTTGTCGGGGGGGGGGGGGGGACTCTCTAGCATATCCCATACCGCAGTATTGGCTCTAGCCAGCAGATGGCGCCATTGTATAATGGCATAAAGAGTAAGCCCCCTGGGAAACCTTGAATCCAAAACTGGATTGCAAAGGGTTAATATTCCAATTTACAGTGCACAATAGAGATACAATAGATACATACATAGTATGTCAGTGCACCTTTGAATCAACATTGCAGATATATTATTAGATAGATTTAAGACATATGATGCACATAAGACAATGTTTAAAATCACTGAAAAGGGAATATAGAGAAAAAAATCAAAACAACCATATACAAATGTACTGATACAAGAGGGCAGGTAGGAGCACCACATCCCTCAACATGCAGACATCCAAACTGCTAAATGGAGGAGCCACTGCACAGGTGGAGGTAGTGATGAACAACAATTTGTACACCTTCCTAATGCTGAGAGAGGTGGCTGCTTAGTACTACACTTGCACATAGACAAAAGCATACCATTGGTGTCAGGCCGCATAGTACATGTAGTGCACCATGAAGACTTACAAGCTATTAGTAACAGCATATGCAAGTTCAACAGGCTGCCCCTGCACATCAGAGGTGAACCGCACAGGCACTGACACCCTGGACTACCCTAGCTTTCAAGACCACACTGCATGTTACTGATCAATATGAGGTATTTGGCTAAAATACACAAGCTCACAGGCCCACGTCAAGGGTCCTTGTTCTCTTGTGAGTCCCTACACTAACGTCAATTTAACTGTATATTCCCTTTTTCAGTGATTTTAAATTGAGTGGAACAGGTTATAATGGGAAGTGGTTAGTTCTCCTTCAATAGAAGTCTTCAAACAGAGAATGGACAGACATCTGTCTGGGATGATTTAGTGTATCCTTCACTGAGCAGGGGGTTGGACCCAATTGCACTGGAGGTCCCTACCAACAATACAATTCCATGATTCTATGATTCTACACTCTTTATTTGGCCATTAGCTATTATCAAATTCTGCTTCAAATAACACAGACCTCTTCCTGCCCCAAAGGGGGTATGTCTCCGAGACACCAGACATTCAAAATATCACAAATTATAATTTTCCTAATTCTCTGTCCTATCATGACTATTTTTTTCTCATACTGTTTTACTAGCGCCAGCTGCACCATTACAATATCAAGTCAGAGCAATCATGGCGCCTTACATGCATAGTTTGTACATCATGAATATTCTTTCCATGCCTTGCAGACCTGCATCAGCTGTCACTTACTACTGCTCCATGATCCCAGCTCTTTGCTCGTGTCCAAGCCCATAAAATATCACAGTCGCACTCATTATATACATTGGTGGGAGCCATACCCTTGACCGTATGTGATATCAGTTCTTCATCTTATTCAGTTGACTTTGCAACTTCAGCCCCAGCTCTCATGGTTCTCTGGGTGCTTCTCTTCACCCCTGATCTTTGGGGTCTTTTCCTGCTGATCTCGCCAACTTGGGGACAGTGCTGATTGCGCTGTCATCTGGACTCAATGGCACCGCCATGAACAATGCAGTACTTCTCTTATTGCTGCCCACGCTCACTGAAGCTGAGCAGCACATAGTGATACTCTGTTATCTGCTGCCTCTCCTGCTGTCTTCTTGATGGTACGGCTAGAGTTTCTTATATCCCCAAGATGGACGCAGGTAATCTCATGAGAGCAAGACCGGGCTCTACACTTGAAAGTGAATAGTCCCTTGGGTGAAGAAATCTTCTCTCTAACATTCGCCTGTACGCATATTTGTTTGCACCAATGAGGGAATCTACTTCCATGCCTTCGCATGAGCCTCTTCTATAAAGACTTCCAAATCCAACTTGTCTCTGCAGACAAGCACTGTTGCTACTCCCGGTGTCCCAGTCAGTACCCCCTCACATTAATAGTGCTCTCTGTACACCCAAAAGTAATAATACCCCTGCAGTCTCCAGACAGCACTGTATAGAGATTGTCATCTGTCCCTATCACCAGAGAGACTCATGATATAAATGGTTTATCTCACACACTGGGAACAGTTTCACAGAAAGACAATTAAAGGGGTTGTCTCGCGAAAGCAAGTGGGGTTAAGCACTTCTGTATGGCCATATTTATGCACTTTGTAATATACATCGTGCATTAAATATGAGCCATACAGAAGTTATTCACTTACCTTCCCTGCTCTGGCGTCCCCATCTCCATGGCTCCGTCTAACTTCAGCGTCTAATCGCCCGATTAGACGCGCTTGCGCAGAAGGGTCTTCTGCCTTTGGCTCGGTTCGGCAGCAGTGTTCTGGCTCCGCCCCCTTCTACGTGTCATCGCGTAGCTCCGCCCCGCCACGTGTGCCGATTCCAGCCTCCTGATTGGAGAAACCCACGGAAAGATGGGTAAAACATACAATCTCTATGTAGATGTTGTCCCTGGTTGGATTCAAACCCAGGACTACAATACTGGAAGACAACAGTATTAAGCATAATATTTAATCACAAAAAAGCAACATAGAAATACCAACTTCTATTCTGATTCTCTGTGTCTGTCTAAAATACAGAGTGGACACTATCATGACGGAGGCCGGGTGGGTGGCATGCTACACTTTAATGTGGAACTAGATGGGTATGAAATAATCAGAGGTGAGAAGCAGCCCCCCTGCTGTTGCTGGTGACACCATACAATTTCCCCACGCATCTAATAAATACTTGTCTCCGTATGTGTTAGACAAGGATTCCAAATTAATGGGATACCGCCTAGTCAGACTGCCTCACTAGAATACGTAAAGCTTTTTTAATCTTCTGGAAAGATGCAGAAATCACATATCACTCCGGGTGTTCAAGGAAATATTGTTTTCCTTGTGGCTTTATTGGGTTTTTGTGCTCCATTATGATCTGCCAATTAATTTGCATCTTGGTTCACAAATGTTTTCCTGAGTGAGGACTTGACAGTAAATATATTTCTAAGCTGTAAACCTTCTGGAAGCTACCTTGCCAAAATAATATCACTGTTGTTTTCAGGAATTTAATGCCTTTATGATTTGGGAACGTAATACAAATGTAAAGCGTATTTATTTTAAGCTGTTTATAAGGCTTGGGTCTTAGAAGTTATAAAGTTTTAATTGATATTTTGTGAAGCCAAAACTCTGTAAGTCAAAATATATGCTGCCACATAGTGTCACAGGAGGAGAGCAGAGAGATAATAATTACCTTCAGAGAAGTGTTTTCATGGTGGCATCAATAGATACATGTAGATATAATTGCATGGTAATTGAAGAGTTTGAGAAGTTTAGGTATATGGTGCTGAAGGGCATCGCTATGCCACAATATTGTGATTGCCACATGATACAACATTTGTGCTGGTGCCTATGAGCTTCTTCTTATTCTTCAGTTTTTATCCCAACAGCCCATTAGCCAGGGTTCTTTGTGTGTACATTTTAGCAAGCGTAGACCATCCGCTAGTTGAAAGGTATAGGGGAAGGATGTTTGTGCAGCAGATTTCTAATGAGAGAGGTAGGCACAGAAATAAAGAGAATATGTTACATAATATCTGCTCATAGGTTTCTTTTATGTTTCTGCCCACAGTAGAGAGGAGGTATCAATGTGAGATTACTATGAGCTCATCATTACTATGAAGCTGCCATGATAGACAACACTCTGACTAATGTCCATTTTTCCCTAACTACATGACCAGGAATGGCTTAGAAGGTGTAACCTATGTCATCAAGGGAGGTTTATGTCGGAAAATAACTGCTGTGGGACATTATATGTGATACAAGTGCCCATTTCTCTTTCCTATCTACAACTTTATGAGGCTAGCACCATATCACGTTATGCCTCACATAACAAAAAGGCTGCAATCAGTTAAACGTCTTTCCACATATATAATAAATTCACTATGATCTATGTGTTTCTCTGCATCCGGACCTAATGATATTTATCATAGGTTTTGTTCTAAGAGAGAAACACGTCACTCATACATGCTGACTTTTTTCTCTCTGCAGTGTAAAGATTATGGCCAGCATTATTCTTCCATAATACCTTGATTATAGTAGCATTTTCCCTTGTGCTTATATACAATGCCTATCTATATGCTCAATGCTTACCTTACAGGGCCGACTGATAAGTCCCTATTATATGATTGAACAGGATTGAGTGATGAAAGTTTATAACAGCACAGCAAGTTTGTATCATACAGTACTTCAAGCACTGGCATAACTATAGGGGATGCAGTTGTACCCGGGCCCAGGAGCCTTAGGGGGCCTATAAGGCCTCTCTTCTCCATATAGGGAGCCCAGTACTATGAATAAAGCATTATAGTTGCGGGCCCTATTACAGGTTTTGCATTGCTTTACATTACGCCTCTGACTTCAAGATCAAAGACAATATACATTATATTGGTTGTACCGTACAGTTATGCTAGTGCATATACAGTATACAGCATTTTTCTGTTAGCCTGCAGTATATAGGTTTACGTTCAGGGAAAATCAATGCATAATACAAGACATGCATACAGATACTTCAGTGATCAAAATGTACTGTACTGTGTACTCTAGAGAAGACATGCAAAACACATAGCACATGGTGCTTGCACTGCATTTTTGATTATACAGAATTCAGATTATGTATTAAGCCGGTCCTGCTAGTCATTATATTTATTCTCTTAGTTTCATGATTTTTTTATTAGTATCTGCAGCTATAAGGCAAAGAGCAGTTCAAGCTATTTAAATTTGTGCATGTTATGCTGAATAGTTCCTAGTAACTAATATTATACTGTCACACATATCGCCAGGAGCTCTGTCCATGGTGCTAGAAGTCAAGAGAGCATAGACATAGGTCTCTACTATTAGGACTCAATATTTAAAAAAATATATTAAAGGGGTTGTCCAAGTTATTTTTTTATCCAACTAGCCATGCAGAAAAAGAATACAATAGCCTATATTTACCCGTCTCAGATCCCTGTAACTCCAGCCCCTTATCTGCCGTTTTCCGTGCTAGCGCTCCGTTGGTAAGCTGCAGTCAGCCCGTATGAAGAAAGTCACAGACGGACTGCAGCCAATGACAGGTATCAGTCAAAACATCAAATTGCATCCCAATTTTTGTGTGGCCTTTGAAAGGGTTTTTCCAAGATTGAAAGTTAATCTACAATATAGGTGATAACTGTGTCATTGGTGTCATCTCTATGGGACAAGCACAAGATATCTCTAGCAGTCCCATAGAGATGAATGGATTGCATGCTCAGTCACTGCTCCTTCCAGTGGGGAATAAGGGACCCTTGCTGTTGCTATCAATGGGGGTTCCAAGTGTCGGTCCTCTCCGACAAGACAGTTATGTCCTATCGTGTGGATAGGGGATAACATCAATTTTGGGAAAGCTCAATTTAACCCATGTAACCATAAATATAGGATTAGACAAGACATCTCATTTTGGAGTGACTGGTGGTATGAAATAAAATTCCAGTATAGAAAGAAGTCACTTGTCTTCAGAAAAGCATTGCAATAATTGGTAGAGTAGCAAATGTATTTGTTCCACTGGAAAGGCATTAGTAAAATGGGAAAATTATAAATAAGCGTTTGACTAAACAAGATCCTTTGACAAATAAGACATCAGTGCTGCAATATTCATCTCTTTCCGAAGTGACACCTTAACAATGCCATATATTTCTATCTATTGTAACTTTTTCAGTGACTAGGGACAGAATTCACACTTCAATTATAGAAATGTAATGCTACAAGACATACATATAACAGCCTCACATAGTTATAATACCACTAAACTGGAACATGAAAAAGAAAAAACAGTTTCAACAAGTAATCATAAGAACAGAGTTTTTAGGTTTATAATCCTCATTTTCTAACTCACCATCCTTTCTATGAACACCATATATCACTGCTATATGGTCATGGCAGAAAGGGCACAACCTATTTGCCCCTTGCTATTTAGTAATTGTCTGTTACTATATGGCTTTTTCATTCAGATAACTTCATTGACCAGTCAGAAAAGCCAGCCGAGTCACTTAACATACAGTAAACCGAGTGGAACACTAATTATTCTAACAGACATATGCCTACTCTTACTGTATTTTACATTATACTTAAATGGAAACTGTGATCTTGAACATGCTCTTTAATTTGCAGGCAGCATGTTATAGAACAGGATGAGCCGAGCCATATATATATATATATATATATATATATATATATATATATATATATATATATATATAGGTGAAAACCCTCACTGACTGAGTAATTGCAATACAAAACAATAAAGTTTTGTGATTTTATTTCACCGTTCATGCTGCCACTTTTTTGCAATTACGTGGACTCCATCTTTCCACTTCATCCTATTGGGATTCTACTAATCAGTGAGTGCTGTTGATGAGACAATTTTCACATTCATGACTGGCTGACTGATTAACTGACTGGCTCGTCACTAATTCTCTAATTTCCCGATGTCGTACAAACATGAAAATTGGCACAACCATTCTTTAGGTCCTAAATAGGAAAAATGCGCGAGTCCCCCGTTGACTTCAATGGGGTTCGTTACTCGAAACGAGCTCTCAAGCATTACGAAAAGCTTGATTCGAGTAACGAGTACCCAAGCATTTTGGTGCTCGCTCATCTCTAGTCACAACTCGATTATTCAATGCTAAGTGCAAAAGTATTGGCACCCCTGTGTAATGTACCTAATCTAATTCTCTAACTAGCCGTTGTTGTACAAACATGAAATTTGGCAGGAGCATTCTTTAGGTCCTAAATAGGAAAAGTAAAGGTTCACAACATGATTATTCAATGCTAAGTGTAAAAGTTTTGCCACCCCTATGTAGTGTAACTTCCCGGTGTCGTACAAGCATGAAATCCGGCATGAACATTCTTTACGTCCTAAATAGGAAAAGTAAATGGGTACGCAAATTTTTTCTGTTACTTCATTCTATGTGTGCAGTGCATTAGGCAGACAGCTCATCGCTAAACGGTACGCTAATATTTCCTGGGCCACTGCAGAGCATTTCAGCTATACCGTTCTATGTGTGCAGTGCATTAGGCAGAGTTCTCATCACTAAACATTATGCTAATATTTCCTGGACCACTGCAGAGTATTTCAGCTATACCGTTCTATGTGTGAAGTGCATTTGGCAGAGTTCTCATCGCTAAACAGTACGCTAATTTTACCTGGGCCACTGCAGAGCATTTCAGCTATACTGTGCTATGTGTGCAGTTCATAGGCAAAGTTCTCATTGCTAAACAGTACGCTAATATTTCCTGGGCCCCTGCAGAGCATTTCACAGCTACCGTTCCCTGTGTGAAGTGCATTTGGCAGAGTTCTCATCGCTAAACAGTACGCTAATAGTCCATGGGCCCCTGCAGAGCATTTCACAAATACCATTCTCTGTGTTGGGTGAAGTAGCCACAGTTCTCAGCACTATCCACTGGCTTTAGAGTTTTCTGCCCCTGTGCAGAGCGTTTCACAATACCCTTTCCTGGGGTGCGGTGAAGTAGCCACAGTTATCAGCACTATCCACTGGCTTTATAGTTTCCTGCCCCTGTGCAGAGCATCTCACAATTCCCTTTCCTTGGTGGGGTTGAGGTACCCACAATTATCAGCACTATCCACTGGCTTTATAATTTTCTGCCCCTGTGCAGAGCGTCTCACAATTCCCTTTCCTTGGGGGGGTTGAGGTAGCCGCAGTTATCAGCACTATCCACTGGCTTTATAGTTTTCTGCCCCTGTGCAGAGCATCTCACAATACCTTTTCCTTGGGTGTGGTGAAGTAGCCGCAGTTATTAGCACTATCTACTGGCTTTATAGCTTTCTGCCCCTATGCGGAGCATCTCACAATACCCTTTCCTTGCCGCTAGCGTCTTGTCAGAGAGGGTGTTTAGTGCAGCTGGGGGGATCATCACGGATAAGCGTACCCGCCTATCAACTAACAGCGCAGACATGCTTACACTCATAAAGATAAACAAAGGCTGGATTTCCCTAGACTTCTCTTCTCTACCGGTGGAAAGCAGTGGATCCTAAAGATTCTTTTAGCTGCAACAGGAGAAATATGCATCCTCTATCACCACAAAAAAGGGGAGAAGTAGCTTGGTCTATCCCTCTCGGATATTACTCCTCCCCAAACAGCGTGTCATCAAGCTGAACCGCCAATTTTTCTGCAGGCCAAAAGCCTCTGTTGAAACCAATGTTTTGGGAACGCTGCCTTCAGGCTCTGTTACAAATTAAGCAACAACGAGCTGCATCTTTAAAAAATGTTTATGGGTTTCACCTGCCCTCGGGGTTAGGCAATTTTTCAGGGGTACACTTGTACTCTTGGTACACCAATTTTTCAGGCCCTCACCTATACTCTTAGGCAACTGATTTTTCCGGCCTTCGCCTATACTCTTAGCAAACAATTTTGTTCAGGTGTTCGCCTATACTCTTGGTACACCAATTTTTCAGGCCTTCGCCTATACTCTTAGCCAACTAATTTTTCCGGCCTTTGCCTATACTCTTGGCAAACAAATTTTTTTCAGGTGTTCGCCTATACTCTTGTGTGGGAGATGGCTGAGAGGTTCACTATTTTGTCTGTGTTTTCTGTATTTTTGTTAGCTGTGAAGATTCTAAAATGCTATATTGTGTCTCTAACCTAAACCTCTGGGCGAAGGGAACATCACCCCCCCACCTCCACAAGAATTAAAGGAGCAGTATATTGTGTCCAAAACCAGGTAAAACCAGTTTTGACTAGCAGAAGGCATCTCCAGGGATCGAGTTACAATTGCATGGCAAAAGGAATGTCTTTGTGTAAAGGGACAGGAAATAGCTGGCTAGAGAGAAACACAGGAAGTATTTCCTTTGGACAACAAGTCAAGAATGAATAGAGCATGCTCAAGAGAAGCTCCTCCCAGGTGAATGATCTCACAGCTACCTCACAAATACCTCCCTATGAGAATGACCTATCAGCAGACAAAATTATGTAACTGTATCCTCAATTACCTAACTTCCTGATTTGAAACCTTATATAAACTTTTACCCGCCTAAATAAAGGTTAGATCCTTTTTGGTGTACACAATGTAGATGTGTGTTTATTGGGAGGGTCTCCGGGCTTGTATATTAATAAAATCTAATATGGCACCCACAGTATATCGAATAGCGAAAATTGCACTAACACTTGCTACAGAAAAGTTTCAGGGGTCCGCCTATACTCTTGCTACAGAAAAGTTTCAGGGGTCCACCTATACTCTTGCTACTGAAATGTTTGAGGGGTTCGCCTATACTCTTGCTACAGAAATGTTTCAGGGGCTCGCCTATGCTGTGGGTGCACAAAGATTTCCCATTGCAGTGTTTTAGCTATCTGGCACCAATACACTGAATGACTTGGGTAGGGCAAAGAAGGCTTTCCCATTGCGGTGTTCAGCTATCTGACGCATACAAAAAATGAATTGGGCAGAAGTGTGGGCAGAGGCCGAGGTCCTTGACGGGGTGAAACTCTGCCATGTGTGGGCACTCTGATTTCTTCATATTTAACCCCTTAACGACCAATGACGTACCTGGTACGTCATGGAGCGTCGGGGTATGTATGAAGAGAGGTTGCGATGCAACCTCTCTTCATACAGTGCGGGCATCAGCTGTTTATAACAGCTGACATCCGCGGGCAATAGCCGCGAGTGGCCGCGCGGCTGATCGCGGCTATTAACCATTTAAATGCCGCTGTCAATTCTGACAGCGGCATTTAAATCCCGCGAACGATGTTCGGGGGTCCCGCACGGCCCCCCCGCGGTGAGATCGGGAGAGCCGTGCATGTGTCATGGCAGCCGGGGGCCTAATGAAAGGCCCCAGGGCTGCCTTAGCAGACTGCCTATCAAGCCGTCCCCGTGGGGTGGCTTCATAGGTTGCCTGTCAAAAAGCAATATGACGTAATGCTATAGCATTACGTCATACTGCAGGAGCGATCAAAGCATCGCATCTTAAAGTCCCCCAGGGGGACTTCAAAGTAAAGTAAAAAAAAAAATCAATAAAGTTTTTTTTTAATTGAAAAAAAAAAAAAGTTGTAAAAGTTTAAATCACCCCCCTTTTGCCATATCTATTATTAAAAAATCTAAATAATAAATTAAAAATATGTATTTGGTATCACCGCGTCCGTAAAAGTCCGAACTATCAAAGTACCACATAATTTTTCCCGCAAGGTGAACGCCGTTCGAAAAAAGAAATGAAGAACGCCAGAAATGCATTTTTTTAGTTACCCTGTCTCCCAGAAAAAACGCAATAAAAAGCGATCAAAAAGTCGTATGTATTCCAAAATGGTACTATCAGAAACTACAGGACATCCCGCAAAAAATGAAACCTTGCTCAGCTACGTCGACGGAAAAATAAAAAAGTTATTGCGCGGACAAAATGACCGCAGAAAATAATTGAAAAAATGTTTATGTCTTTAAAAAAAAAAAAGAGGAGTATAGTAAAAAAAAACCTATACAAGTTTGGCATCGTAGTAATCGTACTGACCCATAGAATAAAGTTATCATGTCGTTTTTGTTGCCATTTGTGCGCTGTAGAAGCAAGATGCACTAAAAGATGGCAAAATGTCGTTTTTTTTTCATTTTACTCCACTTAGAATTTTTTTTAAGTTTTTCAGTACATTATATGGTACTTTAAATAGCACCATTGAAAAATACAACTCGTCCCGCAAAAAACAAGCCCTCATACAGCGACGTGGATGGATAAATAAAGGAGTTATGATTTTTTTAAAGGGGGAAGGAAAAAACGAAAATGGAAAAAGAAAAATGCCCGCGTCATTAAGGGGTTAATACTGTCCCTGGGTTGCAAGGGCTCGCCTATGCTGTGGGTGCACAAAGATTTCCCATTGTGGTGTTTTAGCTATCTGGCACAAATACACTAAATGACTTGGGTAGGGCGAAGAAGGCTTTCCCATTACGGTGTTCAGCTTTCTGACGCATACAAAGAATGAATTGGGCAGAAGTGTGGGCAGAGGCCGAGGTCCTTGGCGGGGTGAAACTCTGCCATGTGGGGGCACTCTGATTTCTTCATATTTAATACTGTCCCTGGGTTGCAGGGGCTCGCCTATGCTGTGGGTGCACAAAGATTTCCCATTGCGGTGTTTTAGCTATCTGGCCACAAATACACTGAATGACTTGGGTAGGGCGCAGACAGCTTTCCCATAGCTGTGTTCAGCTATCTGACGCATACACAGAATGAATTGTGTGGGGATACAAGGATTTCCCATTACTCTGTAACTCACGGCACCTTGGGTCACACAAGGTGAAGGCTGGGACCAAGCCTGACCCTGGGCCCGCTCACATGCTTGAAACACAGAGTATTGTGGGTCACGGTTTCTCGGGCTTATTATGCCACCTTCTCCTCCTCCTTGGGGTCTGGGGATCAGCGTTGGTCAGCATGTATTATCTCTCGTGCTACAAATTACCACAGTTATCCGAGATACTGGATTGGAGAGTTCACAGGAAGCGTAACTGAGTTAATGAGACTTTCACAGGGTCACTGTATACCTGTGGTGGCTACTTTTGCGACACCTCCTGCTTCAAACCAATCTTTGGTGTTAGTATGCGCAGCTGCATTGTGGAGATGTGTAGAAGTGCTGGGACCTGAGTCCCCTTTATGTCCACATTTGCGGCTCCTGACAATTTTGTGACAGAGGTGGCACGGGATTGGAATTATGATCGTACGTCAATTTATTATCAATTCTCATCAGCATTGTGGGCTATCGCCCACACTTTCAAAGAGGGTCGCTGCCTGGCCCTGCCAACCCTCTGCAGTGTGTGTCTCCGGTTTCTCCTCATCCAGTACACACTTATAAAAAGACATGAGGGTGGTGTGGCTATGAAGTGAGCGTGTGGCATGGGGGCAGCTGAATGCTGCTCAGGGAAAATTTTGTGTGCGCTGTGGACACAGGCTTGTGCGGGGGGTTGGACAGCAATGCCAGCATGTAACCCAGGAGAAGAGGCAGCGGTGTCACCCGCAGGCAGTGATCGGCCTTGGTTGCACCTAGTGTAGTGCTTAGCTAAGATGTGCCAGCGCGTGTGCCTTGTTGCCTATGGTCTGTCCCAAGTAAATTGTTAGGGTGGTGACCGCCAGGCTCCTGCCCCCAATTTGGCTTAATAGTGGGACCTGGAAGCCTCAGATGCAACCATGCATGCTGTCCCTGTTGTTCCCTATCCGTTTCTGTGGTGTTTCCATGACTTTCTCATGTTTTCAGGTGTTTCACACAACCTCCCCCATGCGGAGCATCGGTCAGCTTGAAAAATGCGCGAGTCCCCCGTTGACTTCAATGGGGTTCGTTACTCGAAATGAGCTCTCGAGCATTACGAAAAGCTTGATTCGAGTAACGAGTACCCAAGCATTTTAAGGTGCTCGCTCATCACTAGTCACAACTCGATTATTCAATGCTAATTGCAAAAGTAAGTGCACCCCTATGTAATGCAACTTGTCGGTGTTGTACAAGCGTGAAATTTGGCACGAGCATTCTTTAGGTCCTAAGTGAGGAGAGTGGGAGGGGTTGCACATTCTACATAAGAACATCGGTACATGCAGCCTGAGGAAAATGTATAAATATAAGTATTTTATTCCTCGGTTCCTCTAAAGTAGCTTATGTTATTTGAGTAACCCGGCCACCATTAAATAACAATGAGCTACATAGTTAATGCAGTGCGCCAAATGAATATTCGATGCATTAAACAAACAGATGTAGCAAGTCGAACATTCATTTTCCGCTTGATACACCTAAATATGATTCTTCCCTCCTCCTTCACACTGCCTTGTATGTGCTTTCTTCCATATCAACAGCCTGCATGATCTGCCCTCTCTCAAAACTTTTATGCTTTCTCCTTTTCCACACTCTGACTTGAAATGTATGATCTCTTGCCCTACAGTTTCTTCAGACTGCATTATATTCTTCTTTAGATATTCCCTCTCTTTCCATTTGCTGAGCAGATTTTTCTTTCTTTTTAACTTACATAAATATCAAAAGGAAGAAAAATATGTTTATCAAATGGAAAGGGGGGGGGAATATCTGAAAAAGAATATACTGCGGTCTGCAGAAACTGTAGGGCAAGTGTCAGAAAAGCTAAAGCTAATAATGAATTGAGGCTTGCAACAGAGGCCAAAAGCAATAAAAAAGGATTTTCCGGGTATGTCAAAAGCAAAATAAAAGTCAAAGATGCTACAGGATGTTTACAGGATGAAAATAGTAAATTGGTTGAAAATGTTGAGAAGAACTTTTAAATTTCTACTTTGCATCTGTTTTTTCTCAGAAAGTAGATGTAACATCAGCTGATCTTTCCTGTGCTATCATAGGAATAAAAGAATGCAGGCTATCTATAAGCAGAGACATGGTGAAGGAACACTTAGCTAACTTAAATGAATTTAGGTCTCAAGGTTCAGATGAAATACATCCTGGGATACTAAAAGAAACAGCTAAGGTAATTGCTAAACCACTCTCCGTAATCTTTGAAAATTCCCGGAGTCCCAGAGGATTGGAAAAGGACAAATGTTGTCCCTATCTTCAAAAAAAGGAAGAAGGTGGACCCAGGAAACTATAGGCCTGTGAGCCTGACTTCTATATTGGGAAAGATCTTTGAACAAATTATTAAACAGCATGTATGCAAGTACTTGGATGAGAATGAAATAATTAACCAGAGCCAGTATGGGCTTTTAATGAACAAGTTATGCCAGACAAATCTAATTTTCTTCTATGACAGAATCACTGACTGGGTTAATCAGGAAAATTCAGTAGTATATTTTGACTTTAGTAAAGCATTTGACAAAGCATCTCATACCATACTTATTAAAATAATTATTGGCAAGGCAACTGTTAGGTGGATTCACAACGGGCTAAGTGATTGTACTGAAAGAGTGGTCATAAATGGCTGCACATTCAATTGGAAGAATGTGTCAAGTGGGGTATCACAAGGCTCTGTCCCAGTGTTGTTCAACATTTTTATAAGTGATCTGGAGGGGGGAATTGAGGGTAAACTGATCAAATTTACCAACGACACAAAGCTAGGAGGGATAGCTAGCTAACACTTGAAAACAGAGGGAGAATATTCAAAAGATCTAGAAAAGCTTGAACAGTGGGCGGCGACTAACAGAATGGTATTTAACAAGGAGAAATGCTATATCCTGGCAAGAAAAATGAAAAAAGCACATACAGATTGGAAGAAATTGGGCTAAGTAGCAGCACATGTGAAAAAGACTTAGGTATACTAATAGATCACAGATTGAACATGAGTCAACAACATGATGCAGCAGCAAAAAACCCAAACACAATTCTGGGATTTATTAAGAGAAGCATAGAGTCTAGATCACATGAGGTAATTATCCCCCTCTACTCTTCGTTAGTCAGACTTCATCTGTAATACCGTGCCCAGTTCTGGGCACCCCAATTTCAAAAAGACATAGACAAACTGCAGCAAGTTCAGAGCTACCAGGATAGGGAGGGGTCTATTTCCTCCTTTTTCCTGCTTCTATCTCTAAGGCTGAAAGACTAGAGGGGAAGAGAAGATAGACTTGACATAGTTAGTAGTGTGTTCTCAGACTTATATAAGAAGCAACAGGACAATTACCTATGTGAAGGCATTAGACAGACTCTACAGCAGCAAAATGGTAGGAAATGTTAGAATGGAGAATATTTAGAAGCAAATGAGCTAAGTGCAAAAGGTGTTTGAAGTTTATATTCATATTGCTATCATTGAACTAAAACATGACCTTTATTTTTTTGATAAAAAAAACATTTGTTTGTGGGAGTGATTCAAAGTAAAGCAACATGACAAACACAGAAAGATGAAAGCATGCTGGACTATAGCCTCCTATAGGAGGACCTACTATCAAAAATTGCTACTCACTCAAGCAAATGAATGAGTTTTTGTACCTAGTAAAATGGTTATGCTTCAGTTTACTGATAGTTGTTCAATAAATATTAAAAAATTGTAAACAATGTAATTTTATTACACTCACTGGTCCAGTTTTCAGCCTAGTGAAAGTAGAAGATGCATATTGATGCAATCAAAAATTATATCTCTTTAAATATATTAAGTAATGTAGAATATGTCAAAATCTCCATAGGGGATGTTTAGTAAGATTGATGTTTCATACACTGGTCTTAAACTGAAGTTTGTTGGGGTGAATTAAAACACATTTACTAAAAGGTACACACTTCTTAATAAATTTGGTGCATCTCACCTAAAGACAGAAAGTGAGATTTATGCCTGCTACAGGATAAGTATCCATGGGTTCGTACTATAATTTACACCATTAATTTCTCTAAAAATGATAAATTTTTGGAAAGTTTCTGGCCATACCCCTCCTAGATAACCCTGTCACTTTATTGACACTTTTGAAGAGTGGTGAAAGGCGAGAAAAGTTGCAAAATATAAGCACCATTATTTGTGACTTTTCATTGCCATAATACTGGTGCAAATCAAATGATATGCTCCACACTTTCAGAAAAGTGTGTGTGGACCCACTGTGCCACAAACTGAATTGGCTTGAGGCTACTCCGGAGTGCAGCACCTGTGGTCTTCTGGTTCTCACCCTTTAATGTCTCCAATTAGGATCTGGTCTTCACTGATGGGACCCCCAGGCTGTTACCCCAGGAGTAGTCACAGAGGACATGGAATACATAGCACTGTCGAAGACTGAGAACAGGAGGAGGTAGAGGATGTTGTCAGCTGCAACCAGCTGCCATAAAAGTACCCCCTCTTCTTAGGTCCAGACTGCATATGGATCATTTAATAAGAGTTGGTGCATTGATATTCTCCACTGGCTCCAAAGATCTCTTTTTCCAGTCCCCTGGGTAATGTAGTCTAATTTTTTAGCATCCAGGATTCCTTTAACCTAAAATTCCTTATCTGGAGCAGCAGACACAGGAGCCAAGACAGAGGTCTTGAAGAAAAGGTTAAGAATTAATTACTTCAAGAGTGAGACAAGAAAGGAATTAGGAAAATGCCAGGAGATATGTGGGTGCAAATTTGAAGAGGGCATTTTTTAAGTATATATCCTTGGAGGACAGCCAAACATGGTTCCCAGGGAAGCAAAGAGGAGGTCTCCGGTTCTTGTCCATACTTTGCATCATCCAGATGACTGCATGGAACAATAACTTCTTGATTTCCTGTCAATTTTTAAAGAACTTTTGGGGGGTTGTATTGGCTACTGGCATCTCTGAAGCTCTAGCTGTGGAAAGTGTAACTGGCAAATTATGTCTTTAGACAGAAAAGAAGGGTAGGACTCCTGCAGATTCACTGGTTATATTATTATAAGAAAACGTCTCCCAAGGCAAAAGCAAGATTCAGTTGTCTTGATGGAAAGACACAAATTCCATAAGTACACTTCTTGCGTCTGCTTTAAACGTTCCATCTGCCCATTGGACCAGATGTGGTAGACCGAGGAAAAGTCCATTTTAACACCTACCAATCTGCACAGTGCCCTCCAGAAGCGGGAGATGAATTGTATGTGCTAAGGAAGTCCACAAAGCTGTAACATGTTGCAAAAATAAGTGAGCCAGTTGAGCAGGTCATGGAAGACCAGGCAGAGGGACAAAATTCACTATTTTTTAAAAACAGTCCCCAACAACCTAAATGGAACAACTGGAGGAACATGGAAGTCCATTGATATGTATTGCCAAAGAGACTGGCAAAGGCAACACGTATCCAGTGGGTTGCTAGTGGGTATGTCTCTGGCCCTGGTCTGGCAAGCTGGCACATATTTTCATTTGCTCTTGAGCAAGGAAGATCACCAGTAGTAGTAAGATGTGAAATCTACTGTCATTTTCACTCCAAGATGTCCAACCAATCTGGAATCATGACCCCTGGATAGAATCTGGTGGTACCTGGCAGATAAAAAGAAGGTCTTTCCAGGTGGAATCTCATGCAGGTGTACAGGGTCCATAGTAATGATTTAGGCTGGATTATTTATGTGCCATGGCTCAGTGCAGAGATAAGTTGCCTCAAGATCAGAAGTAAAAATGAGGATATTATCCAGGTAAACAAGAGCATAAGTGTGCAGCAGGTATGGAAGAATGCTGAAGGGCATAACCAGGTACTTGTAGTATCTATCAGGGGTGTTGAAGGCAGTCTTCGACTCATCATGCTGATGAGTGCAGATCAGGTTGTATGCACCCCCACAAGTCTAGCTTCATGTGGACTTAGGCTCCCTGGATTCTGTCAAACAGTTTCATGATCAGAGGCAGAAGGTATTTGGTCTTCCCAATGACTGTATGTAGACCATGGTATTCAAAACATGGGCAAAGAGACATATCCTTCTTTTTAATGAAGATGAAACTCACTCCAGTGAGTAAAGATTTTCAGATGGAACCTTGTTCCAGACTCTCATTGATGTAGCATGATATAGCCTCAGTCTCAGGAAGGGACACCAGATGGACATGGCCTCTTGGAAAAGATATTCCTGTAAGTAGATTAATAGGCAATTGTATGATCTGTGTGGTGGTAATGTCTCTGCCCCTTTTGTGCTAAAGACATCAGCATAAACAACAACTCCCAGACTGGAAAGATCTTGCGGTACCAGGATCTTCTGAACTCAAGAAAAAAAGCCAAGCAATCTGAGTGAGGGTTTGCAGCCCAATGAGAAATTTATCATTAACCATGATCAATCAGAGGAGAATACAGGTAAGGCCAGGGAAGACCGAAAAGTAGCGGACTAAGAGACTTTTTGGTAATGTTACAATTTGCACCTGTGGCCATCATCTTGCCTTATCTATCTGTGGATAGATGGTACTGTGCAAACAACTGCTGCCTTATAGGACTAATGTGCATTCTGCAAATCTGTCCACCTCTAATTCTTGTCTACCTATGCCTACATCTAGCACCTTTAGCCTGAGGAAGGTGCCTAAGCTTTGACTTGGAGCTACTCCTGAGGGAATCACTTCTGGCTTTCATTTTTATCCCACCGTTCAGGATCTGATCTTTGCTGCAGAGAACCTCTGATCATTACCTAGGAGTAGTTTTGGTGTTGTGGCAGCTGCCATAAACTCGTCAGGGTAACTGTTGCATCGTACTGGAGCAGCAGGTAGAGATATGGTCACGATACACAGCCAATATTAGGTCAGGCAGAATTCTTGCATGATGGCATTGTTACGTCTGTGCTGAGCGTAAACACACCATGCCTAGCATGGACACAAGGCAATGTTCACACAGGACAAATGAACAGTGGTAGGTCCAACATAAAACAAAAAAAAACACAACTAAACACAAACAAGGGGGGGGGAGGAGAAATCAAGCCCTAACAGCTTGAAGAGGAAAAACTCCTGCCAGGGAATATCTATAGACAGGTGGAAAAAACTATAGTTAGAAGGAGCGAAGGCAGAAGCAACTCCCATATACAAATAAATACACCAGTTACTTAACTGAATCAGGGTACCAACACCAAGGAAAATATGGACTAGATCATGTTCACCAAACGAGAGATGAATAATCAGCAACCAGTACGAGCAGGTGATAGAATTAGAGATGAGCGAGCACCAAAATGCTCGAGTGCTCGTTATTCGGGACGAACTTTTCGCGATGCTCGAGGGTTCGTTTCGAGTAACGAACCCCATTGAAGTCAATGGGCGACCCGAGCATTTTTGTATTTCGCCGATGCTCGCTAAGGTTTCCTTGTGTGAAAATCTGGGCAATTCAAGAAAGTGATGGGAACAACACAGCAACAGATAGGGCAGGCGAGGGGCTACATGTTGGGCTGCATCTCAAGTTCACAGGTCCCACTATTAAGCCACAATAGCAGCAAGAGTGGGCCCCCCCCCCCCTCCCAAAAACTTTTACTTCTGAAAAGCCCTCATTAGCAATGCATACCTTAGCTAAGCACCACACTACCTCCAACAAAGCACAATCACTGCCTGCATGACACTCCACTGCCACTTCTCCTGTGTTACATGCTGCCCAACCGCCCCCCCCTCCCCCCCACAGCGCACACCAAAGTGTCCCTGCGCAGCCTTCAGCTGCCCTAATGCCTCACCACCCTCATGTCTATTTAGAAGTGCGTCTGCCATGAGGAGAAACCGCAGGCACACACTGCAGAGGTTGGCACGGCTAGGCAGCGACCCTCTTTAAAAGGGGCGGGGCGATAGCCCACAATGCTGTACAGAAGCAATGAGAAATAGAATCCTGTGACACCGCCATCAGGAGCTGCACACGTGGGCATAGCAACGGGGAACCTATGTGTCACACACTATTCATTCTGGCAAGGTGTCTCTGCATGCCCCAGTCAGACTGGGGTTCTTTACAAGTGGACACAGATGCATTTATAATTCCCTGTGGACCCACAGCATGGGTGGGTGCCAGGAAGCCACCGGCGGTACATAGAAATATCCCATTGCATTGCCCAACACAGCTGAGGTAGTAATGTCGTGCTTAATGCAGGTGGGCTTCGGCCCACACTGCATGCCCAAGTCTGACTGGGGTTCTTTACAAGTGGACAGATGTAGGTTAAACTCCGTGTGCACCTACAGCATGGGTGGCTCCCTGGAACCCACCGGCGGTACATAGAAATATCCCATTGCATTGCCCAACACAGCTGAGGTAATAATGTCGTGCTTAATGCAGGTGGGCTTCGGCCCACACTGCATGCCCCAGTCAGACTGGGGTTCTTTACAAGTGGAAACAGATGCATTTATAATTTCCTGTGGACCCACAGCATGGGTGGCTGCCAGGAAGCCACCGGCGGTACACAGAAATATCACATTGCATTGCCCAACACAGCGGATGTAACGTCAGCTGTAATGCAGGTGGGCTAAAAATTCATTTGATTACACTGTAGGCGAGGGCCCACAAAAATTGCTGTATCAACAGTACTAATGTACATACAAAAAATTGGCCATGGCCAACCAAGAGGGCAGGTGAAACCCATTAATCGCTTTGGTTAATGTGGCTTAAGTGGTAACTAGGCCTGGAGGCAGCCCAGTTTAACGAAAAATTGGTTCAAGTTAAAGTTTCAACGCTTTTAAGAGCATTAAAACATATAAAAATTGTTTACAAAAATTATATGAGTGAGCCTTGTGGCCCTAAGAAAAATTGCCCGTTCAGCGTGTTTACGTGAGGTTTCAGGAGGAGGAGCAGAAGGAGGAGGAGGAATATTAGACACAGATTGATGAAGCAGAAATGTCCCCGTTTTGGATGGTGAGAGAGAACGTAGCTTCCATCCGCGGGTGCAGCCTACGTATTGTTTAGGTATCGCTGCTGTCCGCTGGTGGACAAGAAAAGTCTGGGGAAATCCAGGCTTTGTTCATCTTTATGAGTGTAAGCCTGTTGGCACTGTCGGTTGACAGGCGGGTACGCTTATCCGTGATGATTCCCCCAGCCGCACTAAACACCCTCTCTGACAAGACGCTAGCCGCAGGACAAGCAAGCACCTCCAGGGCATACAGCGCGAGTTCAGGCCACGTGTCCAGCTTCGACACCCAGTAGTTGTAGGGGGCAGAGGCGTCACGGAGGACGGTCGTGTGATCGGCTACGTACTCCCTCACCATCCTTTTACAGTGCTCCCGCCGACTCAGCCTTGACTGGGGAGCGGTGACACAGTCTTGCTGGGGAGCCATAAAGCTGGCAAAGGCCTTGGAGAATGTTCCCCTGCCTGCGCTGTACATGCTGCCTGATCTCTGCGCCTCCCCTGCTACCTGGCCCTCGGAACTGCGCCTTCTGCCACTAGCGCTGTCGGATGGGAAGTTTACCATCAGTTTGTCCACCAGCGCCCTGTGGTATAGCATCATTCTCGAACCCCTTTCCTCTTCGGGAATGAGAGTGCAAAGGCTCTCCTTATACCGTGGATCGAGCAGTGTATACACCCAGTAATCCGTAGTGGCCAGAATGCGTGTAACGCGAGGGTCACGAGAAAGGCATCCTAACATGAAGTCAGCCATGTGTGCCAGGGTACCTGTACGCAACACATGGCTGTTCTCACTAGGAAGATCACTTTCAGGATCCTCCTCCTCCTCCTCTTCCTCCTCCTCAGGCCATACACGCTGAAAGGATGACAGCCCAGCAGCATGTGTACCCTCACCAGTGGGCCAAGCTGTCTCTTCCCCCTCCTCCTCATCCTCCTCATGCTCCTCCTCCTCCTCCTCAACGCGCTGAGATATAGACAGGCGGGTGCTCTGACTATCCAGCGACATACTGTCTTCCCCCGGCTCTGTTTCCGAGCGCAAAGCGTCTGCCATTATGCTTTGCAGGGAACTTCTCAAGATGCATAGCAGAGGAATGGTGACGCTAATGATTGCAGCATCGCCGCTCACCACCTGGGTAGACTCCTCAAATTTTCCAAGGACCTGGCAGATGTCTGCCAACCGGGGCCACTCTTCTGTAAATAATTGAGGAGGCTGACTCCCACTGCGCCGCGCAAGTTGGAGTTGGTATTCCACTATAGCTCTACGCTGCTCATAGAGTCTGGCCAACATGTGGAGCGTAGAGTTCCACTGTGTGGGCACGTCGCACAGCAGTCGGTGCACTGGCAGATTAAACCGATGTTGCAGTGTCCACAGGGTGGCAGCGTGCGTGTGGGATTTGCGGAAGTGTGCGCAGAGCTGGCGCACCTTTCCGAGCAGGTATGACAAGTGGGGGTAGCTTTTCAGAAAGCGCTGAACCACCAAATTAAAGACATGGGCCAGGCATGGCACGTGCGTGAGGCTGCCGAGCTGCAGAGCCGCCACCAGCTTACGGCCGTTGTCACACACGACCATGCCCGGTTGGAGGCTCAGCGGCGCAAGCCAGTGGTCGGTCTGCTCTGTCAGACCCTGCAGCAGTTCGTGGGCCGTGGGCCTCTTCTCTCCTAAGCTGAGTAGTTTCAGCACGGCCTGCTGACGCTTGCCCACCGCTGTGCTGCCACGCCGCGTGACACCGACTGCTGGCGACGTGCTGCTGACACATCTTGATTGCGAGACAGAGGTTGCGTTGGAGGAGGAGGAGGAAGGTGCTTTAGTGGAGGAAGCATACACCGCCGCAGATACCACCACCGAGCTGTGGCCCGCAATTCTGGGGGTGGGTAGGACGTGAGCGGTCCCAGGCTCTGACTCTGTCCCAGCCTCCACTAAATTCACCCAATGTGCCGTCAGGGAGATATAGTGGCCCTGCCCGCCTGTGCTTGTCCACGTGTCCGTTGTTAAGTGGACCTTGGCAGTAACCGCGTTGGTGAGGGCGCGTACAATGTTGCGGGAGACGTGGTCGTGCAGGGCTGGGACGGCACATCGGGAAAAGTAGTGGCGACTGGGAACCGAGTAGCGCGGGGCAGCCGCCGCCATCATGCTTTTGAAAGCCTCCGTTTCCACAAGCCTATACGGCAGCATCTCTAGGCTGATCAATTTTGCAATGTGCACGTTTAACGCTTGAGCGTGCGTGTGCGTGGCGTCGTACTTGCGCTTGCGCTCAAACTGTGGCACTAGCGACGTCTGGACGCTGCGCTGAGAGACATTGCTGGATGGGGCCAAGGACAGCGGAGGTGAGGGTGTGGCTGCAGGCCAGGAGACGGTAGTGCCTGTGTCCTGAGAGGGGGGTTGGATCTCAGTGGCAGGTTGGGGCACAGGGGGAGAGGCAGTGGTGCAAACTGGAGGCGGTGAACGGGCATCGTCCCACCTTGTGGGGTGCTTGGCCATCATATGCCTGCGCATGCTGTTGGTGGTGCCTCCCCAGCTGATCTTGGCGCGACAAAGGTTGCACACCACTGTTCGTCGGTCGTCAGGCGTCTCTGTGAAAAACTGCCACACCGTAGAGCACCTTGACCTGTGCAGGGTGGCATGGCGCGAGGGGGCGCTTTGGAAACAGTTGGTGGATTATTCGGTCTGGCCCTGCCTCTACCCCTGGCCACCGCACTGGCTCGGCCTGTGCCCACACCCTCACTTGGCCCTCCGCGTCCTCGGCCGCGTCCACGTCCTTTAGGCCTACCCCTACCCCTCAGCATGCTGTATTACCAGTGATTTGATTTCCCAGGCAGGAAAGAAATTGGCGCAAGGCTGCACTCAACCGTAGCTGGTTGCGTCTGATTTTTGTACGTTGTCCACGCAGCACACACGTACACGGAGACCTTAGGACTGACACAGGCAGGCCAAATATAATTTCTTTTCCTTTTTTGCAAAGGAAAGGACCCACTGCGTATATTCAATGAACAATAACTTTTAGAACTGTAGTGTGGCCCTGAAAAAGTGACACACAACTTTAGTGTAGCAGAGTTATTAACTCTAGCAGAGCAGGTATTTGCCAGTCAGGAAAGACAATGGCGCAAGCCTGCAGTAAACCGTAGCTGGTTGCGTCTGATTTTTGTACGTTGTCCACGCAGCACACACGTACACGGAGACCTTAGGACTGACACAGGCAGGCCAAATATAATTTCTTTTCCTTTTTTGCAAAGGGAAGGACCCACTGCGTATATTCAATGAACAATAACTGTGTTGTGGCCCTGCCTACACAATTCTGTCCCTGTAGTATCAATGGAGGGTGCAATGCTCTGCACAGACGATTTTTAGAAAAAAAAAAATATGCAACACTGCTAACAGCAGCCAGCACAGTACTGCACACGCTTAAATTTGGCCCTAGAAAGGACCGTTGAGGTTCTTGAAGGCTACACTCACTCCTAACACTCTCCCTGCCTATGCACCACTTCTGTCCCTAATGCCAGGTGCAATGCTCTGCACTGCCGATTTTGAGAAAAAAAAAACACTGCTAGCAGCAGCCTGCACACAGGTAGATGTGGCCCTAAGAAGGACCTTTGGGGTTCTTGAAGCCTACACTGACTCCTAACGCTCTCCCTACAGCAGCACCAGCACGATAGTACTTTCCCTCAGCTAAGTCACAAGGCATGTGTGGCGAGCCGCGGGAGGGGCCGACTTTTATACTCGGGTGACATCTGATCACCCCAGCCACTCACAGCAGGGGGGTGGTATAGGGCTTGAACGTCACAGGGGGAAGTTGTAATGCCTTCCCTGTCTTTCAATTGGCCAGAAAAGCGCGCTAACGTCTCAGAGAGGAAACTGAAAGTAACCGGAACACCGCGTGGTACTCGTTACGAGTAACGAGCATCCCGAACACCCTAATATTCGCACGAATATCAAGCTCGGACGAGTACGTTCGCTCATCTCTAGATAGAATATATAACCCCCCACTCTAATAGATTGATCAGCCAGGGAAAACATATAAGAAAATATCAACACTCAATTCCCAATGACCATTTAGCAATAACAAGGGAATCCAAGGGATAATAGACATACGATCAAGAAAAGTGTCATAATGTGGCTCTCGTTGACACACAGCCACTGCGGCTATTATGCCATGAACCTGTCACAGCTGTCGAGCCACGACCGGTATGATAAGCCAAGGGTCAGGGCAGGCAACAGATAGATATAGCATGGTCCAGAAACTAGCTAAGGTAAGAAATGGGGAGGGCAGGAAAGGGGAGTAAAAGGGGCCCAGGGCAAACCAGGAATCAGAAACAGAACCATCAGAGAATTGACCACTGAGCTCCTCAATGGCAATCCTGGACAGTAAGTGCAAACGCTTTAATCACTGTGGAAAAAAGATGGCAGGACAATGCCTTGCAAGGCCAGATGGGCCCAGTCATCAGTTAAGTTACCAGTGGCAGAGGACATGGCACTGTTCCTTACACAGCTACAGATAAATACAAAATATATATTTTTTTTTTTTCTTCTATCTAAGTGCATTATTTTACATTTGAAAACATTGAACTGCAGTTTTCAATATTTTGACCATTTATCCAATTAGGCTAAACCTTTCTCCATGGTTCGGGTGGCAAAGACAGGTTCTCTTTAATGAATACCAGATTTTTTTGGTTCAACAGAAAGCATATACTATCTCTATTTTATATTACCTCTTCAAGTCTCCTGTGACCAATGTAACATTCTCCAGTCCCTATTCTTGACTAAAGTGAGAAAAGCTTGTGAAAACAAACAGTCACTTATTTTGGGTTACAAAAAAGGAAAGTGTTAACACTTCAGCGCTCTCTAGTGTGAAATCAATTAAGCGACTCGTTGGATTTGGCTATTAGAATTTTTTAATTACTTGGAAAAATTGATATAGATAAGAAGCATACTTATAAGAATCCAATAATTATCTGATTGTAATTTTGTTAGAGGCTCGAAAAAATATCATTGAGAGAAGCCATGATTAAAGCATGTGTTGTTCGGGAACAGATAGTGTCAGAAAATGCAGGATAACTCATAAGGAATAATGCAAGGAGGTCAGAGAATCCATGGACTGTTGGATATTATCTCACAGTGCGTGTAAGTCAAATACACATAAAATGAAGGAGAACTGTCAGAATTATTCTCTGTATACCAGCAAAAAGAGAATAGTGTTCCCACAGCAATCATTTCCTGTCTATGGTCAAGTGCCTATTAGTAATTATTAAAGCAATCCTCCTATCCCAGGACACAATTTGTCCAGGAGCCAGAGTGTGGCTGTGGGGAAAGGGGGGAATTACATTACCTGGTGTCCTCCATTCTCCCAGTTCTGTTATTGATTCGTCTGTTGCTGGGGCACCTCATCAGTCTTCCAAAACGGCTGTGGTACTCCTGTTACTACTGGATGCACGGTGTGCATCAGTAGTCAAACACGACATGCTGCTTTTGTATTGGTGAGCACTGCTCATGATAGTAGTGGTGGCCAATCAGAGTAGTGTGCTATGTCTTACACTATCAATGCACCACCTCTGCTTAGTGTGCATCAAGTAGTCTAAGGATAGCATGCCCATCTGGGATGAATGAAGAAACACCACAGGAACAGCCAAATCAACAGCAGAATGGGGAGAAAGAAGGGAGGCAGGTAACGTAACTGCCTTCCTCTGAGCCCTGGACAAATTTTGGCCCAGGAACAGATTGTGGCCGCCTGCATACGAGCGGATTTGCATTGCGGAATCTGGAGTGGGCGTCCACCTCTGGATTTGACAGCAAATACCGCCCATAGCATGCTATAGAAAAGCGTTTTTTCCTGTCCATGTGCGGAGATCACTCGCGATTTTGCAGAAAGGTCGCAGGATCTGCATCCTCGCCTAGCAACATTTCGCATAATCTGTACTGTGCATGTGTGCCAGCACATCCACAGCACAGATTATGAAGACTGTGGACAGGTACATAAGGTTCCCTGGCCAGGCACATGGTCGAATTTCCGCTGCGGGGTCCCGCATGCGGAAACCGACCTGGCCGTGTGCAGGTGGCCTATCCCTTTACTAAGTGCGTTATCTTGTTCATCTTCCCAACATGTCTCTTCCAGAGAAATCACATGCCTATTGGAACAATACACTCAAGACATCTTTTCTTCTTCCAGGAATATGGGAATTCTTAATAAGCTCTATTTGATGATTTTAATAAAAAATACACATAAGATATCTTGTTAAATAAGTGATATTGTCAGAAATGTGGACCAGAGATTTTATCAATATAAAATGTAAAAAATCACTGTACATGGGAAAGTTATACAAGCGAAAAGGAGTAATGAAGGATTAGAAGCCGCTGCCAACAAAAAGATCTACAACTCAGATTGTAACAAAAGTAAATTAATTAGTATGTAATCACTAAACCACTACCTTCATCAAGCTCCAAGCTTCTCCTATTTGAATGACGTGGGACTAGTGTAAGACTACTTGCTTTTACAATAATTACGCCTTCTAATGGCACAACTTAAAGTGAGTAAGTTTCCTGCCATCGTTATACTCTGTTGAGCACCTCAGCCATATTAGGGTACATGGTCAAAAAAAGTGTATTGATGCACAGATAACCATTGTCATTAAAAAGTTTGAAAAATTATAAACGAGTAATAACAACCAGAAATATAAAAACATTGTATGTATTTTTCAATAATTTGGCTGTATATGATTTCCATTAAAAGGGCTGAATGTTGAACATATCATTGTCTGGCAGAAACAAATAGTCTGCCTCTGGTAATAACAAGTGAAAAAAACAACCATGTTTGTGCTTTTATGCAAGAACTCTCATCTTTCTAGTACAGGACTAACTTTAGAATAAAGCACTCTTGAGACAGCAAACATCATATTCTTTGTGTCCAGTGATTTCAAATATCAACCGTTTGATTCACTCAAAGTTAATCATAAAAAGCCTATTAATGTGGGAATTTTCACAAAGGAGTTTCTCCATAGTGCTAAGAAATCTTTATTCTGCGTTCCCGGTCTCCAAGGACCTGGTGAGAGGTTTCTAACAAGTAAAACACATTATTGTTCCCTTGTATCACTGTCTGGACTATTTATCATTCTAAGTGTATTGTTACCTCAACCACTTGCTGCACGTTTGTAAGTATCATCCTGGGGGGATTGGGTTTTAAGCAACCTTGCCAGGAGCACATTGAAATTCTCCATCAGTCTCCATGCCGCAGGAATGCATCAACTGAGCGTGATTAGATTACAATGTCCTACGAGCGGTGTTTACCATACAACGGATGCTTTTAATTCAGTTTTTAAAAGGCCATTACATCCCAAATTATGAAGTCAATTCCAGAAGTGACTTATGATAGGCTTGTAAACTTTTAACACTTTCAAACACCATTATGAAATCAAACAACAATGGTTTTTTGCAGAGTGTTGATCTTTGCTTCTCTGCTCTCATGCCCATGCACGTCGATTTATTTTTTAATTGAGAATTTCATAAGGAGGAGAGTTTATTTCCCCCTTGAGTTGAAGATGCTCCCTGATACATATTCAGCACAGCGCGGACAGGTGTTTTTGGAAAATCAGAATTTGAAATTTTAAGATTATGTTGTAATGAAATATAGAAAAGGCACATACTTTATTTAAATTATAGAACTCATCAGCCACAAGATTGTAATTTCAAAAAAGTGATTAAAGTTATTTAGTCATTGCTTTCTTGACTGGAGCATAACTCTGTTCCCATGGCAGCCTAGTATTGCATATCATAATCCTAACAGATTGTTCATTTGTTTTCTTCTTTATTGGTTTCTTTGCAGTCACAAACAAAACTTCTCTAACATTAGATCAGAAATTACAGTTTAGCGATAGACAATGCTCTTAACTACAGCAGGAATATAGTTTGCGCAGAATGTTAAAAACCTACAACCTCAGCTCAGAACAGTATATTAATATGAAATGGGATCTATCCAGGTAAGAGAATGTATATCTGGAGACTTTAATTATTAAAAGCCGTATTCAATCTCGCCAGTTAGTGGAAAAGAGCAAGTGAAAACAGCCTGAGACTCTGCAATTCTCATCTATTAATGCAAATGATGTTGGAAATAGAAAGAGTCTTTATTTTGTGAAAAATGCTGAAGTTTTTCCTCTAGAATGAGATCAGGGAGGTTATAGCTACCCTGACAAATAATTCCTCAATACTGTATACATTATATTGTTCTATTTATATATGATAGGGTTCTTCTACTGGTTAGTATAAGAGCATGTAGTTTTTATTTCAGTAATAAAAGTTTAGATTGCAGTCGTAATTATTCTTTACTTATTCCTAATGCGTTTGGTAAGCATTAGCATATTTGTCCTGGTTGTAGTATAAAAGTTTAATAAGAGACAGCAATCATAATCATAAAAAACTCACTAATAAAACTGTGGTCCAGATGTATGTCTACCTTCAACCAACGGCAAGCTTTGTGTCTTGTATCTAAGCAAGATGAGTAAATAGGTTCATGGACTGGCAGACATATACTTTGCTTCATTCTGTAGGTTCCTTCTCTACTTACTGCTGGTCTTTGTCTATCTACATTGTGCGTAATAGAACATTTATGCCTCATGCACTCAATATATGTTCCTCAACTGGCATGCATATATATCTTTATCCTGCATGTTCCTTCTTTACCTATTGCTGCTCTTTGTATATTTCATATGGAATGTAACAAAAATAAACCTATATATGTCACATATAATCTGAGGCATAGAGAGGTACAGGAAAGCCCCATGCACCTTTCTGAATGCCATATTACGGCTCTGTGCAATACAAACCAAGAATACAGCCTCATGCAAAGTTTCAGAACAGAGCTGTCACACTGCAGCCACACTCATATTTATCTTCTAGTATAGTATGCTGTGTGTACAACTTAGTAGTTCCAAGAACAGCATAAGCATTTTTTGATTTTACTTTTAAGTTAAAAGGTGTCCTACGTCAGACTGTCAATAAAGTATGACATCACCCATGGACAGCGACCAGTGGGGACCACTCACTTGACACATTGACAGCTCTGGGGGCCAGAGCTAAGAAGAGCTTGACTGGGTGATTGGAGGTATGAAATAAAAGATGATAGAGTCAGCAGAGCAACAGTGGCAGAGCTATGGAACCATGCCTGCTGACTTCACCCCATGACAGATCCTCTTTAATATATTGAACTATTTTAAAACAAATACTGAATTTATTTTTTCTTTGTTAATGCCAGTACTGACTAGAATGTTCTGTTCATCCTACAAAGACATCCTACAGTGAGTGAGTCAGTAAGTGAGAGCTTTTGCCTTTCTATATATATATAAAGACGAAAGCTCTCACTTACTGACTCACTCACTGGTTCACTGACTGACTCGCCACTAATGCTCTAACTTCCCGGTGTCATACAAAAAAGAAATTTGACACAACCATTGTTTAGGGTGGGTTCACACGAGGGTGTTTTTGTGTGTACTTAGTTGCTTACATACGTGCGCACCTAGGTACGAGCAAAAACACGCGTGAACACAGTTGAGTGCTTGTTGTCAATGGAGCCGTGGCTGCTGCCAGCAGCTCCATTGCAAAAAAAATGCTCTGCCGGCACCCCTGCATTCTTTTTTAGGGAAGGGCTTTACATATAAGCCCTTCGCTGAAAAAGAAAAATTTTAGTGTAAAAAAAAAAAAAAAGCAGGCATTCTCTTCAATGGAGCCGCTTCTGCTGCCGGCAGCTCCATTGAAGACAATGGTCTGCTAGCACACCTAAATTGTTTTTCAGGGAAGAGCTTTACATATAAGTTCAGCCAATCACAGGCAGCTCTCCCCGAATGAATGACGGTTGAGAGCTACCTGTGATTGGCTGAGCACCTCAGCCAATCACATTCAGCTCTTTCAGCAGGCGGGGATTTAAAATAGATTAGCACCACAGTGCAGGGGACAGCAGGAGAAGACACAGCTGTGCCCCAGCAGCTGAAGCAAGGTGAGTACCTATTTTTTTTGTTTTTTTTAAACCACTTTTACTTGATTTTCAGGGAAGGGCTTCATCCCGTAGGGGTCACAGCAGCGACAGACAGGTAAGTATATATATATATTTTTTTTTACACTAAAATGTTTCTTATATGTAAAGCCCTTCCCTGAAAAAGAATGCAGGAGTGCTGGCAGAGCATTGTTTTTAATGGAGCTGCCAGCAGCAGCTGCGGCTCCATTGAAGAGAATGCCTGCTTTTTTTTTTTGCTTTTTTTCACAGTAAAATCTTTCTTTCTCAAGAAAGAGCTTATATGTAAAGCCCTTCCCTGAAAAAGAATGCAGGGATGTCGGCAAAGCATTGTTTTCAATGGAGCCGCCGGCAGCAGCCGCTGTTCCATGGAGAACAATGCATGCATTCCGAATGGTGCACGCATGTCCTCTCTTTGCAGGCACACGCCTGTAAAGCACGGACATGTGCATGCACCATAGGGAATGCAATGTTACATGAGATAGTTCTTTTCTCAGAAACCATAAAACCTAGTGAAACGATTTGAGGAGAATCTACCTCACTACAATGTGTATATATTGAGGAGAATCTACCTCACCACAATGTGTATACTGAGGAAAATCTACCTCACTTCTATGTGTATATACTGAGGAAAATCTGCCTCACTTCTGTGTGTATACACTGAGGAGAATCTACCTCACTTCTATGTGTATATACTGAAAAGAATATAACTGACCTCTGTGTGTACATACTGAGGAGAATCTACCTCACCTCTATGCGTATATACTAAGGATACTCTAATGCTCCTCTGTGTGTATATACTGAGGAGAATCAACCTCACCTCTATGTGTATATACTGAGGAGAATCAACCTCACCTCTATGTGTATATACTGAGGAGAATCTAGCTGACCTCTGTGTGTATATATTAAAAGGCTATAAAGTACATAAGAAATCAGCCATGGACTGCAAATATGGACATGCCTTTAAGACTATAAAGGGGCTGCAACATCCAGTCTGGGGCTAAATTTGAATAAAAAGGGTGTTACCTTTAAGGGTAAAAAGGGAGGAGAATGGGGGAGTGGCACATTCTGCAGAGGGACATCAGTACATGCAGTCTGAGGAGAATCTAACGCTCCTCTATGTGTATACATATGTTATTACTCATTTGCTCTGAAGTAACCACGACTTCATAAAATTGTACCAAATTAACTCGGGTAAATTCGGATATATTAGCTAGTTATATCATATGGACATCATAGATGGGGATCCCCTGCTTGATACTCTTTTCCAAGAATCATAGCAGAAAGGCACTCTGCACAAGCAGCTTCCATTCTGGCAGCTTCTAAACATTTTTACTCTGCATGTCATATAAATCATTATCTGAATGTCCACATGTACTACTACATTTCCTCTGCAACAGCTATACAGGCAAAATGCCTAACAACTATAAATTTGACTTGCTTCCTGAATGTGTGATACCATTGCATAATATTACTCTTTGATGTACACTCTTTAGTTAAAATGCAATATATAACTGAGATGTCACTACAAATGCTGATCTATGACCTATGCCTTTTTTAGAACATTGGAGCAGATTCAGTAATCTAATTTCTGTCTTAGGGCCCTTTTACATGGAATGATTATCATTCCAATAAATGTCGAATCGTGTGAAAATGAACCATATTGTTCAGTGTAAACATGGTCACCGCTTGAATGATGAACAATAATTGCTTATAGTTCATTGTTTATTTTATGGAGGCATAAAAATCATCACTTGTTGTTTGCAAGTTCTTTCATGTAAAAGGCGATCATTCAGCCATTCGCAGACCATTCCCGCTCATTTTCAGATTCCCCTAACACACCAACAATGGACTGAATGAGCTATGGCAAATTGCTCATTGTAAAAGGACCCTATCGAAGCCTAGGATGTCATGCCAGTGTGGCGCACTGTGGCGATACAGGGCAACCCATTGCTATCTGCAGTTACTCCTCCCCAAATCTTGGGTTGAGTTGAGTGCCTGAGCATTAGTCTGCACTGAACATTAAACCCCTTCATATTGTAATCTGGCTTTCAGCATGTCAGCATGCTTCTAGGGGACATGGTGATTGAGCCTGCCCTGCAGTATCAGAGGATGCATATTTGGCTTCCTTTTCTGTGAGTTATGTCTTTGTACATTTTTCTCTCACCTCTGTGATTTTACTTGTTATTTTTTAGGTTCAAGGCTCTGTGTTAATTGAATCATTTATATTGTTTAATATTACTTAGAACACAAATTCCTTCCATGGACAGAATTAAATGAATCAATTTTGGTTTGATATAGTCACCACTAAGGAAAACTTAAAAGTTTAGTACATATTGTTACACATCAAACTCAATAATAACAGTATGTAGGTAGCTCCTAAACACCCTCATATGGTGGCTGCAAGCAACCTGTATTTTATTATTTACGCAGGGGATCTGGAGCTCAGAAAAACAGAGCTCTGACTGATATAAAGATATATACAAACATTTTTAAATCTTGTAAGGAGGTAGCACTGCTGCACTTTTTTCTTACAGCAAGTGGCTTATAGCTGCTGCCACTGGCAGCTCAGGAGCCATTAGATATTAGAAAAAACGTAATTACAGTCAGGGTGATGAATGAGTGGAACAGGTTGCCATTGGAGGTGGTGAGTTCTCCTTCAACGGAAATCTTCAAACAGAGGCTGGACAGATATTTGTCTGGGATGATTTAGTGAATCCTGCATTGAGCAGGGGGTTGGACCTGATGACCCTGGAGGTTCCTTTCAACTCCAGAATACTATGATTCTATGTGAGGCTGAAGAATGGAAATGTCTGCACATCAGCATTGTGAAGAGTGGCCATTGGCAGGTCAGTGCAAGAGGGAAGGGGGTTGCATCTTCCCTCTCGGGAATGTTCAAGATGTCTCAGGTATCCTATATATACGAAAATGTAGCTGTGTCACTGGTGAAAGCAAGCTAGTGAGCAGCAGAGTAGCAGCAGTATCAGCAGCTGTGTGTGTAGTGAGCCACACACAGAGTGGCCTGTAAAGTTCCCAAAGCCGTCAAAGGGAGAGCAGAGTGAGTAATGCAGGCTGACAATGTGAGAAAGCCCTGATAACCTGGGAGTCAATGAATATGGAAACAATCTACGTGGAAGGAGAGGAAGGTTCCCTTCCCACAGGGTACTCGGTCCCGGAGTTAGCAGACATCACCATAAACCTAGATTTGACGACAGTGCCAGATGCGACAGAGCAATCTGAGTGATCGTACTCAAAGAGTGGTCATAAATGGCTGCACATCCAAGTGGAAGAATGTATTAAGTGGAGTCCCACAAGGCTCTGTCCTAGGCCCAGTGTTGTTCAACATTTTTATAAATGATCTGGAGGAGGGAATTGATGGAAAACTGATGAAAATTTGCTGATGATACAAAGCTAGGAGGGATAGCTAACACTAGGGAAGAGAGAGAGTATTCAAAAAGATCGAGAAAAGCTTGCACAGTGGGCAGTTACTAACAGAATGGTATTTAGCAAAGAGAAATGCAAAGGCCTACATCTGGGCAAGAAAAATGAAAAAAGCACATACAGAATGGGAGGAATTGAGCTAAGCAGCAGCAAATGTGAAAAAGAATTGGGTATACTAATATATCATAGACTGAACATGAGTCAACAATGTGATGCAGCAGCCAAAATAACAAACACAAATCTGGGAGCTATTAAGAAAAGCATAGAGTCTAGATCACAGGAGGTCATTATCCCCCTCTACTCTTCCTTAGTCAGACCTCATCTGGAATACTGTAAGCAGTTCTGGGCACCCCACTTTAAAAAAGATATAGACAAACTGGAGCTAGTTCAGAGAAGAGTTACCAAGATGGTGAGCGGTCTGCTAATCATGTCCTATGAGGAACGGTTAAAGGATCTGGGAATGTTAAGCTTGCAAAAATAGAAGGTTGAGAGGACACTTAATAGCGGTCTACAAATATCTAAAGGGTTGTCACACTGCAGAGGGATCAGCCCTATTCTCAGCACAAGGAAAGACTAGAAAGGGTTGTCACACTGCAGAGGGATCAGCCCTATTCTCAGCACAAGGAAAGACTAGAAGCAATGGGATAGAACTGAAAGGGAGGAGACACAAATTAGATATTAGAAAAAACTTTTTGACAGTGAGAGTGATCAATGAGTGGAACAGGTTACCATGGGAGGTGGTGAGTTTCCCTTCAATGGAAGTGTTCAAACTAAGGCTGGACAAATATATATCTGGGATAATTTAGTAAATCCTGCACTGAGCAGGGGGTTGGACCCAATGACCCTGGAGGTCCCTTTCAACTCTACCATTCTATGATTCTATAATTAGACATGTAAGACTGATTCAGCAAGATGTTAGTGTATGCAAACTGTGACTATAACAGACTAATATGAACTGTGGGAGTACCTCTACTAAAAGACTTAAATTAGTCCAAAATTGTGACTCTTTCTTATGAGTTTGATATTTGTGTTAATAAGTGACATGATGTGTAAAACATGGTGTAATGGGAGTTGGTATATAAATGACAATGTGATGAAGTGATGCCATGTACCTATGTGATATTTAGAGATTGTACCAGGAGAACAAGGCACTTCAGAGTAGCAGCACCATGCCCCAGTAAGAGAGAATCTGAGCTGTAAGTGAACAAGATATGTCTGTATGCACCTGTGGTACATTGATTCTGCAGTGATGCAGGACTCCGAAATGTATTATGTACTTTAGCACCTGCAGTACCTGAAGCCATGATGTTGCCATACTGCAAGCCTTCGAGAATATAGTACAGAGTACAAGTATAGGTACTGAGTACTAGAAAAATAGTGGTTAGTCATGACAGAGGTTCGAAGTGCCTTGTTTCACTAAGGTGTCTCCCTGACATGGAAATATAGATACCGCATTTTTCATTCTATAACACACACTTTTTTTTACCCCAAAAGTAGGGGGAAGTCAGTGCATTTTATAAAGTGAACGTGTCGAAATTCGCACATCTGCAGATCTGGCCGGATGCGCTCCATAGGCAGGGAAGGAGAGTAGTTCTCTTTTTCCTCTGCACTGCCGGCCATACGTACCGCTGAATGTTGGTGAGGGCTGGTGGGAACTGCTGCTGCTCTCTCGTCTCCACCAATCAGCTTACTCCTTTCCTCCCACCGTACCATGAGCACCGCTGTTACAGAGATCACCGCTGTTACAGAACTCTGTGAAAGAGAAAGGAAATGTTATAGTGGCTCTCCATCGCCCAGTACTATCCCCTGCACTGTCATCTAAAGTCCCTGGTCCGAGTCCCTCCTCTAAAACCTTGGTGCGTCTCATAGAGCGAAAAATACGGTATATATTGTAAGTGTGAATTTCTGTTAGACATACGTAACATTCAAGTATAGTACCTCCCATGGAGCGAAATAGCGTTTAAAAGCTTATTGTTCAGGAAAGCATATTTTTGTAAAAAAAAACTGCCTCCGCCTCATCGTAACACACAACCTCCCACCTGCTTCAACCTATTAAGACAAAAAGCTGTTCAATTGTGAACACTTTACATGTTACAGAAAAATAATGTTATAATTATGATTACAATATTAAACCTCTAAAATGTATATTAATCATATGCTGCTGAATGTGATTGTGTTCTAAGTAATAATTGTTGACAGGATACGCTGTATAGGGATAATATGAATGATTGGTGTGCACTCTACCAGTCACTGAGACTAAATGTTAACCATGCTATATACATTATTCTCCTTTATGTTTCATTTGGTAAAAACAATTTACTATAATAAAAGTTGTCTAGAAAAAAAGAGAAAAAACAGGAACACTTCTTTATGCCTCTGTCAGTGGCCCTGAGGCACCAAGACGACTTCAAAGGCAATTGTCAATAAAGGAGAATTTACAGCTTTATAAAGTTTCTTTTTAGGTGATTCAATCAATTTCTGTTTCTGATTCTCAACACAGAAGAATACAAAAGACACGCACATTAGCATATATTCAAATGAGATGGCTGCATGGTCATTAACACAAATGCACAAGAGTTCTGTGTACAATACACTATGTAAGCATAGCCGCAGTGTTAAGTATAGCCTATGTTAGTCTGCCCATATAGGTGAGAGAGCTATCAGCCAAATGCTCATTCGCTACCTCTCCCCACCCACCCATACACATGCTCAGCTGAACCCAGAGCCTTATTAGAAGCTGATCAGATAGCACACAGAATTTTATGCTGTCACATACCGATACCCTTAAGACATCTGTAAAGTTAAAGGGGTTTTCGCATGACTTAAAATTGCTTCACAACCACTTTGTCCTTCCTGGTTGCTGCTGACCAGGACAAGTGACTGCAGCAGCCAATAATTGACTATAGAAGCTTACTGCTGCGGCCAGTGATTGGTTACAGCAGTCACATGTCCTGGTAACTAGGAAGGACAAAGTGGTTGTGAAGCAATTTTAAGTCGTGGGAAAACTCCTTTAGCCCCTTAGTGACAACGCCTGTCTGTGCCGTAACCTCTTCAGTAGCAGGTTTCTTACCACCCTGTCAGACCCACCAGGGCAGGTTTTTTTAAATGGGCCAACCAGTTAATTTCAACTAATTTTGCAGTCGCGTTCCAAGAGCCATAACTTTTTCATTTTCCCATTGACACGGCCATATGAGGGCTTGTTTTTTGAGGGAAAAGTTGTACATTTTGATGGCATCATTTTGGGGTATATATGATGTGTTGCATAACTTTTGTAAAAAAAATTGTAGGGAGATTGGGGGAAAAAAACAAAATTCTGCCATTTGTTTTTTGGATTTCATTTTAACGGCATTTAGGCCTCATGTCCACGGGCAAAAGAAGAATTAAAATCCGCAGCAGATTTTAACTCTTCTCCTGCCCGCGGATCCGCACCCCATAGGGATGCATTGACCACCCGCGGGTAGATAAATACCCGCGGATGGTCAATAAAAGTGATTTTAAAAAAAATAGAGCATGAAAAAATCTGGACCATGCTCCATTTTCGTGCGGGTCTCCCGCGGGGACGGCTCCCGCGGGCTTCTATTAAAGCCTATGGAAGCCGTCCGGATCCGCGGGAAACAAAAATCAGATTTTACTCACCCGCTCCGTTTGTTCTCTTCGCCGCGGCGCCATCTTCTCTCAGTTACGGCCAGATCATTTTGCTTCGGGCCGGCGCATGCGCGGGGCACGTCACCGACGTCATCCTGCACATCCGCCGGGCCGAAGAAAGAAGATCTGGCCGCGACGCAGAGAAGATGACGCGGCAGCGAAGGAAGGATCCGGAGCGTGCGAGAGGTGAGGTAATTCTGATTTATTCTTATTTTCAGCGCTCATGTCCGCGGGGCAGGAGGGACGCGCTGCAGATTCTCCATGCAGAATCCGGAGCGGGCCTGATTTTCCCCGTGGACATGAGGCCTTAGCGTGCAGAACAAATAATGTGATAACATTATTCTCTGAGTCAACGCAATTCCGGCGATACCAAGTTTATACAGTTTTTTTATGTTTTGCTGTTTTTGTACATTTAAACCTTTTTTATTTTCTTAAAGGTTTGCTTTTATGTCGTTGCATTCCAAGAGCCATATTAATTTTGTTTTTCCATTGCCAAGGCTCTAGAAGGCCTTGTGTTTTGCGGGATGAACTCTAGTCTTCATTTATCTAATTTTTAGGAACATGTAAAATTTTGAGCGCTTTTTATTAAATTTTTTCTAGTGGCAAGATTAACAAAATCTGTAATACTGGCGTGTTTTTTATATTTATTTTTCACTGCATTCTCTAAGCAGTATAAATAATATATTAACCCCTTAGTGACGAAGCCTGTTTGCGCCTTAGTGACGGAGCCAAATTTTGGAAATCTGACATGCGTCGTTCAACGTAGCATAACTCCGTAAAGGCTTTACATATCCAAGTGATTCTGACATTGTTTTTTCACCACATGTTGTACTTCATTTTGGTTGTAAAAAGAGACCGATATAATTTGTGTATATTTATTAAAAGCGCCAAAATTTGGAAAATTTTGAAAATATTGTCATTTTTTCACATTTTCAACTGTAATATCTCAAATATGTCCAAACATACTGTACAAATTTTTATAAGATATATTTCCATCTGTATACTTTATTCTGAATGCACATTTGAAAAACTTTTGGTTTTTTTAACCATTTAGAGGACATACAAATTTAACATTACTTTTCAGCATTTTGAGGAACACTTTGTTTTCCTGCACCAAGCCAAGTTTGCAAAGGCTCATTAGTGTCAGAATAATAGATACCCCCCCAAATGACCCCATTTTAAAAAGTACACCCCTTAATGTATCCACTGAGGGGTATCACGAATATTTTGACCCCCACAGTTTTTTTTCAGGAATTAATTAAATTTAGAGGAGAAAAAATAAAATTTCATATTTTTGCAAATATGTCATTTTAAAGACATATTTTTTCCTATAGTGCCCATGAAAACGAGGATTTACACCCCAAAATGGATACCCCCATTTCTCCAGTGTTCAGAAATATACCCATTGTGGCCCTAATCTTATGTCCGGATGCACAACGGGACCCAAAATGAAAGGAGTAGTCGGTGTCTTTCAGAACATAAATTTTGCTTGAAGGCGTTTTAGGTCCCATAGCACTTTTGTAGAACTCTTAAGCGGCCAAAACCAAAGAGAACCCCCACAAGTGACCCCATTTTGAAAACTAGACCCCTTAACGAATTTATCTAGGGGTGTACTGCCCATTTTGACCCCACAGTTTTTGAATGAATTCAAGCAAAGTAAAAGGAAAAAATTGTGATTTTCGTTTTTTTGTCAATTCTGTCATTTTATAAACAGCTTTTTTTGTACAGCACACACATGAATGAAGCCTTGCACCCCGAAATGGATACCCCTGTTTCTCCCGTGTTCAGAGACATACCCAATGTGGCCCTAATCTTATGTCTGGATGCACAACGGGGCCCAAAACAAAAGGAGTAGTCAGTGTCTTTCAGAACATAAATTTTGCTTGAAGGCGTTTTAGGCCCCATGGCACATTTGTAGAGCTCTTGAGCGGCCAAAACCAAAGAGAACCCCCACAAGTGACCCCATTTTGAAAACTAGACCCCCTAACGAATTTATCTAGGGGTGTACTGTGTATTTTTACACTACAATTTTTGAATAAATCTAAGCAAAGCAGTAGCAAAAAATTAAAATTTTCATTTTTTTGGCAGTTGTATCAGTTTAAAAACTGTTTTTTTTGTACAGCACACATAGGCATGAAGACTTTCACCCCAAAATGGATACCCCTGTTTGTCCCGTGTTCAGAACCATAACCCTTGTGGCCCTAATCTACTTAAAGGACACATGGCTAGGCCTATAATTGAAGGAGCACCCGTTGGATTTCAGGGTACAACAGAATAAATTCCAGGCCCCATCGCCCACTTATAGAGCCATTGAGCGGCCAAAACGATAAAGAACCCCCACAAATTACCCCATTTTAAAAACTAGACCCCTTAACGAATTCATCTAGGGGTGTGCTGCGTATTTGAATAAATCTAAGCAAAGCAGAAGGAAAAAATTACGATTTTCATTTTTTTTGGCAATTTCGTCAATTTAAAAACTGTTTTTTTTTTGTACAGTGTACATAGGAATGAAGACATTCACCCCAAAATGGATACCCCCGTTTGTCCCGTGTTCAAAAACATGCCCATTGTGGCCCTAATCTACTTACAGGACACATGGCTAGGCCCATAATGGAGGGAACACCCGTTGGTTTGCAGGGCACAACTGAATAAATTCCAGGCCCCATTGCCCACTTTTACGGAATAAAAATTGACACCTTAAAAAAATATCCCCTCCCCCACACACTCCGCACCCTTTTTGGCGTTCCCTAAATCTTAGATAAAAGTAATAATGTTAACTGTGTAGTATTTCCAAAGACAGGGGTAATTACGGAGGCTGGTTGGGATGGGTACATGGGGCAATAAAACTGTGTATCCCCCTCCTCTCATGCTTTTTGGGGGTATTTTGTGACCTCAGTAGCGGGTATGCGGTGTAAAAAGTGGTGTTCCGTGAGTCTCCTTAAGCTTGATGAGGTGCGGCGGTCTCACACAGAAGGCGCTCAACAAGCTGCTCCTGGAACTGCATGAAGGCAAGCGTTCCCGGGGCTTCTTGTAAATTGCGTATTACAGGTAGCGGTCTGAATAACGCCAGGCTCACGCGGCCGTAGGTGGAATCCGCTTGCGGAGGCCCGCAGCGGATCCCACCCTGCGTACGGCCTCGTAATGTACTGCGCATAACTGCCTACTCACACAGGCGGTCATTCGGAGTATAAATTATTATTTTTTGTTTGGATTTTCCGCACCGTTGCTTAGCGTAGTTGCGTATGGGCCGCGGGTATATTCGCGACCATGGAGCACAATGGGCTCTATGTTGCGGATATCCGCGGTAAAATAGAACATGCTGCGTTCTCTTTTCTGCGAGTGGATTACGCAATTCCGACCCACTAATGTGAGCGGAATTGTGTAATCCAATGCGATTGATCTGCGTAATCCCGCGGATCAGACACATGCGGAATCCGTAATTCCTATCCGGTCATGTGAGACCGGCCTAAGGTAGATCGCTACCTTTTTTTCACGTGACCGGGGAGCGCTCAACAAGGCCACCCGTCACTGCTCTAGGCTCATTGGTCGCCTGGGAGCAAGGAGATTTTAATTTTCCTGGGCTCCCCAACTCCTGTGTTTTGCCGGCGGTCGCATGTGCAGAATCCGGGAAAGTTCACGGAGGAAGATCGCGTCGGGGTGCAAATACGGAGGCTTCCGGTAAAAAGTTTCATCTCCTCTCACCTCTCGCATCGGTGAGGGGAGATGATTGAACCTTCACCTTTTTTTTATTTTTACGTGATCGCCATTATCCATTGGATAACAGCAAACACGTGATCAGGAACCGCTCACCGCGCCCCCCCCCCGTAAAATCTCCAGGCCCTCGGCTAAGTTTTATAGCCAGGAGCAGGGAGATTTTAAATTATCACAGCTTTTGTGCATGCTCCTGCCATTGTGGCGACGGCGGCGTGCGCAGAAGCTGGGGTAAGGTCCGCGGATAAATCCGCGGGCCTTAGGTACGTCATTTCATCCTCCCTCACAGATATGATCCGTGGGGGGTGATAAAATGCAAGCTTTTTTTTTATTTTTTAAAACTTTTTAAAACTTTTTTTTTTACTTTTTACCCTTTTTTTTTTTACTTTTTACACTTTTTTTTTTTACTTTACATGATCACTGTCATCCATTGGATGACAGTGATCATGTCCCTGGGGACATCTCTCTGCTCCTGGCTACATATGGCAGCCTGGAGCAGAGGGATTTTAAATTTCCCGGGGCTCGAGCCCCTTCGTGCATGCGCCCGATGTCAATCATCGGGCGCCCATGCGCAGACGGGCACTTCGGGTCCTGGGACATCGGGACATTGCAGAGGACCCGAGGTGAGTATTTTCACCTCCCCTCATGGATCCGATCCATGAGGGGAGGTGAGACTTTACTTTTTTTTTACTTTTTTAAACTTTTTCGCGATCGCCACTATCCAGTGGATAGCGGCGATCGCGTGCCCGGGGACCGCTCGCCGCGATCCCCGGTAACACTTCCTGGTTCCCGGCTACTTTCAAGAGCCGGGAGCTAGGAGTTTTTAAATTTGCCGGGGGCTACCGGGCTTCTGCGCCTCATTGTCTGGCGCGCATGTGCAGAAGGCCGGCGGCGGGTCCGGGAGGACCAGATCTTCAGCGGGCAGCGGGGAGAAGGTGGGTGAGTATTTTCAGCTGCCCTGATGGATCCGATCCATCAGGGTAGCTGAATATCTAACTTTTTTCACTGTTTTATTTACTTTTTTGCGATCGGCACTGTAGCGCCGATCGCAATACCGGGGGGGACTGCCCGCATCCTGGGATGACAGCTCCATGCTGTTGGCTACCTGCGGGCACCGACAGCATGGAGCTGTCACGTCCTCAGGCAAGTGGGCATTAATTCAAAGAGGATACATAAAACTACATCCTCTAGGATTAAAGCCCACTTACTGAGGACGTAGTTTACTGATGGGGCAGTCGTTAAGGGGTTAAAGTAAATCTACAGGCCAGTACGATTATGCCAATACCAAATTGTAATACTTTTTTTCTTTTTCGTGACTTTTTCACAGTTTTAAAATAAAACAAAGTAATAAAAGTTTAAATCACCCTCCTTTTGCCATATCTATAATAAAAAAATCTAAATCATAAAAGAAAAATACACATTTGGTATCACCACGTTTGTAAATGTCCGATCTATCAAAGTAGTGCATTATTTACCCTGCATGGTGAATGTCGTCTGAAAAAAATAAATAAAGAACGCCAGAAAGGCACTTTTTCAGTCACCCTGTCTTCCAGAAAAAATGCAATAAAAAGCGATCAAAAAGTCATACGTATTCCAAATTAGCACTAACGGAAACTACAGGAAATTCCGCAAAAAATGAGCCCTCGCAGAAATACGTCTACGGAAAAATAAAAAAGTTATTGTGTGCACAAGATGACCGCAGAAAATAATTGAAAAAAAATTAAATATCTTTGAAAAAAAAAAGAGTAGTAAAGTAAAAAAAACTATACAAGTTTGGTATCGTAGCATAGTACTGACCCATAGAATAAAGTTATCATGTCATTTTTGTTGCATTTTGTGTGCCATAGAAACAAAATGCACTGAAAGATGGTGGAATGTCATTTTTTTTTCATTTTACTCCACTTAGAATTTTGTAAAAGTTTTTCAGTACATTATATAAAATAGCACCATTGAAAAATAGAACTCGTTCCACAAAAAACAAGCCTACATACAGCGACGGCAATGGATAAATAAAGGAGTTATGATTTTTTAAACGGTGGGAGTAAAAAAAGTAAAGAGGAAAAAAAGGGGGGGGGGAGCGTGTCATTATGGGGTTAAATAATGTACCAACTTCCTCCTCTAGGTCATTACCACGCAGGGAATTTGTTTTTAATTTTTTACTGAGTAAAGGGAGAAAAGTGTTTTAATTTTTTTAATAATTTTTAAACTTTTTTTTTGTCCCTTTAGGGGCCTTCCACAGAGTGCCATCAGGCCCCCCTGATCACATTGCAGGGGTCTGATGGTGACAGCCCTTAAATGCTGCAGTCGCATAGACCGCGTCATATAAAGGGTTAACACAGCAGAGATCAGAGGTTTTCTCCATTCTCTGCTGTGTAAGAGCTGGTACCTGGCTATCCTCTGACCAAGCACTGACCAGCTCTCCCTGCCACAGAGACCATCAGCTGGCTTCTGACAAGCCAATGGTCTCCATGGCAACCTGTAAACACTGCAGGAGGTTGAAAATAGAAGCGGGAGGTTGCTGACAGATCGGTAATATCCTCCTGCTTCTTTTTAGAAAAACGTCCTGCACTGCTCTGTGTGGGACCGTGCAGGCAGAGCACACTGCCACAGCTTATGGCATTGTGCTCTGCAGGTCCCATAGTGAATCATAGCCCGGGAATCTTCTGGGCTATATCGCTATAGGCAGTGGAGCTTGTCCCGGAAAATTTCCGGGCGTGCCACTGAAGGGGCTAATGGCCAACTAATTTTTCAGTTGCATTCCTAGAGCCATAAATATTATCTTTTTAAGTCAATGTAGCCACAAAAGAGCTTTTTTTTTTGCATGACAAGTTGTATTCTTAATAGCATTATTTTGGGTTACATAGAGTATTGTATAACTTAAATTTTTCTTAGGGGGATTGGCAGAAAAAAAAGAAATTGTTTTTTAGATCAAATTTTTCTGGCATTCAGCATGAAGAATAAATAATGTGATAACATTTTTCTCTAGGTCAGCACGATTCTGGCTCTACCAAGTTTTTTATGTTTTGCTATTCTTCTACACTAAAAGCATTTTTTTAAGATTTGCTTTTGTGTCGCCGCATTCCAAAAGCCATAGCATTTTTATTTCCATTACTGCTTGTTTTTTATTCCATTTTTTCAACAGGTATGATTAACAAAATCTGCAATTCTGGCATGTTTTTACTTTTGATGGTGTTTACTGTGCAGTATAAATAATATGTTACATTAATTCTGCAGGTGGAGGATCATGGAGTGTTACCCATTGTTTTTAATGGGAAACCTCGCATCGCACTCGCGTGCATCTCATATGCCATGCAATGCTTTGCTGGCCCAAGTGAAAACAATGGGTGATGCGAGGCATTGCAAGGGAAAGCCTAAAGGTAGGTCATTACGCAATTTTTTTCCCACACCGCGATGGTCATTTATGACCCCATTCAAAAGAATAAGGTTCATAGTCGCGATAGATTTGTGCGTCTTGCAATGCACAAATCTTGCACAATTTTCTCGGCCGTGTGGAAGCGGCTTTAAGGGTTAACAAGCATTTTAAATTACACATTTTAAGTTTTCTTTTTTTTTAAGGCTGGATGCTTGTTTAACTTTAGAGGCATCATAAAAGTTTAAAAAAATGTGTCAAATATTTTTGACAACTGAGTCATATTGTTAAATTATGTCAAGTAAAATCTCAAATGCTAGTCCACAGTTGGGACAGGTCAAAGCTTCACGACTGAAATCCAGAATAGTGCCTTAGGCCACATATTTCTCTCTTTTAGTCCTACTGAAATGCAAAGACCCTACTGGCCTCAGTAGTTGCTTTTGGGAACTTAGAATAACTCCAAGTTAGTATTTATTTCAGTAATTCACAAGTTTATTTGTATTATTCATTCGTTATGCCAAATCCCCAGTAAAGTTCTGTGAAGTTTCCCTCAGTGTTAATGTTTCATAAATAGCCTGTATTCTTTTACAAAGTTAATGTTGACATATTTAGAGTTGGCTATGTTTCATATGAGCATACATTTATGTTAAGAGCACGCAAGCTAAAACGTGTGAAGATAGATAACAAAGTACTGTATATACTCTAGTATAAGCCTAGTTTTTCAACACATTTTTTTGTGCTGAAAATGACCCCCTCGGCTTATACTCGAGTCAGGGAAAGCTTAAAAAAACCCTCCATACTCACCTCCCAGCCGCTGTCTGTGTCTTCGGCGGCGATGGGGCAAGCTGCTTGAATTCTCTCCGCTGTCATCCCCCACTGTCCTCTTTGCTCAGCTCTGTCATTCCCCGCCGTCAGCGCTGTGTAAGTAAGAGCTATGATTGGATCGAGCGTCAGCCAATCACAGCCGATGCTCGATCATTCACAGCCAATCAAGCTGCTTTAGAATTCTCTCTACTTGGCTTTCAAATCCCCTGCTGTCAGTGCTGTGTAGGTAAGTGCTGTGATTGGATCGAGCACCAGCTATAATTGGCTGGCGCTCAATCCAATCACAGCACTTACTTACACAGCACTGACAGAGCCAAGCAGAGAGGACGGCAGGGGATGACAGCAGGGAGAATTCAAGCAGCTTGTTGCACAGACACAGACGCCGGCTGGGAGGTGTGTATGGAGTTTTTTTTTAACCTAGTATATACTCGAGTATAGCTAGGCTTATACTCGCGTCAATAAGTTTTCCCAGTTTTTTGTGGTGAAACTTATTGTCTCGGCTTATACTCGGGTCGGCTAATACTCGAGTATATACGGTAATTCAAAGGGACATCACACACTGCCACTGGAATGGGTGCCAGGTAGACCTAGTTCTTATTCTAGCTGGATACACTCTTCATGTCTTAATAAGGGTGAATACCCACTTGCGTTTTTTTACAGGATATCGTTGCATTTTTTTAACTTGATTGTCAATGGGACTTTCTAATGTTAAAAACGCATCGCAAGTTGGTACTTGGCAATTTTTGTGCGATGCGTTTTTAACATTAGAAAGCCCCATTGACAATCGCGTGAAAAAATGCAGCGATATCGCGTGAAAAAAAGCGCAAGAGAAACACAAGTGGGTATTCACCCTAAGGCATATATAATTTATAAATAGCTGTGGGAATGGTAAATGTGTTCGCTGCTTATATTTACGTGATATTATCAGTCCAATTGTGGAGGTGTAAGAGTTCTTTTTAGGCAGATGCAGATGTTTGTCATTCTTTTTCTTCTACATTGAGTTCGTGGATCATTTTAAATTGCAGCAATGTGAAATGATCTCCTAGGTGACACTACTTAAACTTCTCAACAGAAATAGAATCATCTCTAGCTATTCTGCAATATGTCTGATCATGATTACTCTGGGCATTGGCAGACAATAGCGTCGATCCAGCGTTCTTGTACACTTATCAAATCATTGTACAAATCATTAAAAGGGAACTTGTGGTGTTAAACATGCTGTACATACTGCGAGTGGCATGGTATAGAACAAAATGCAAGAGTAGAGGAGCAGATTGAGATATAGTTTTGCAAGCCTTTTTATTCTTGGCTATTGTTGGGTTTGTCCTGAGGATTTTATACATTTCAGGGTAAGATGAAGAATATATGCACTGCTTGAGACAGCAATACAGTAGGTTAGGGGTGTTCGGAAGCATCTCCTAAGTAAATGGTGAGCAAATTATAACAAATGTAGCCGATGCTCATCACACCTTCTCTCAGAAGTTGCTATCCTCACTCAAAGCTGTCAGTATAGCAGGATCACTGTACACTCAGCTCCTGCCAGCCTAGTTGTAGACCAATGGATCCTGAGGAGCTAAATAAACCACTGGACACCATGCACTTCACTCACAAATGTGTTTATTAACTCAATCACTTCTATAGACCACTAGGGATGTTTCCATTAACCTCTTCTCTACCAATGACCCATACACAATCATTATGATTTCATTTTATGGCTTGGGGGGTCGATTTGCCTTATCAGTGTAGGGCATCAAAATGCCTTGTCCCAGCCATGAATACACTGCACAGCTACAGCGCACAATGCATTGTGCGCTATAGCTGTGCGGTGTGCTCAAACAGAGGCTGGACAGACATCTGTCTGGGATGATCTAGTGAATCCTGCACTGAGCAGCGTGTTGGACCCAAAGATCCTGGACGTCCCTTCCAACTCTACCATTCTATGAGTGCACCTGTGTGGGCACTCAGCACTGGATAGACAGAAGAAGAATTAGAGGAGCACACTGCAGCACAGCTCTGCAAGAGACACACTAGCCCTGCCCATGTACTGTTATATACAATGAGTCTTACAGAAAGCAGATATTGTATACTGTTTAATACATCAGTTTAGCATTTGCCAGCTTCTACAAGTCAGGGGCGTCGCTAGCACTGCAGATCTGGGGTATATGCCCTGGATCTCTAGTGCGGTAGCCCAAATCTCCTAGAGAGTGCTGACATAGGTGATAACAATGGTAGACAGCGGAGTCAGAAATTGCCTGCTTTATCGCTGTTAAAGTAATTCTGGGAGATCACATGAAGATCTGCCCTGACATTTGTTTACCTTGTGTTCTGAAATAAGCAGTTAAACCTCAGCTGGTGAAGAGCAGGACATATATTCTTTCAGTGCTGTGAAATTGCTCTAATGTAGTTCAGGGCAGTCAGTTTATTTTATAACCTTTTACAATAGGATTACTTAAAAGCATCCTCTACCGTATCACTCATTATCATCACGTGGACAAGAGGTTGCCCCAATCATAACAAAGACCAGCTTACATCAAGAATACATTAAAGATTCATTTGTAGCAGGAAGTTGCCCATTTAAGGTATTATTAATCACATGACCCATTACATTGTACATTCTTATGAATGCAGTATAGACTGGCTAAATCCACTCTGTACACCTTCTTAATGACTCACAATAACCTTTCATTGGGTCTCATGGTTACCTCAATAGTTTTAAATAAATACACACTTAAACAATGATAACAATTATTATAATTACCTTATCATTTGCCCTCCTATTTGTTATATTTTATTCATTTTGCTGAACACTTGTGTGTATCTGCCAGACAGACAGATATGGATCCACCTTACCACACATCAGTTTGGCTGTGGGCAAACTGAGGTGGCAGCACCTGGGGAACCCTGGTTTTCATGGTTGACCCCTCCAAGTGGGATGCTTATTTTGCTGCAGGGTCCCCAAGCCATTACACACACAAATAGTCCCGGTTGTGTGGCCGCTGATGCTGCACTGGGCCCAGGCAGGGTATCCTTCTGGGGGCAAACAGTAAATCAGTAACACATATAACAAAATTTGCAAACCTACCTGCAGGGTTCCACTAAACTATCAATCTATGCCCTAAGGGCTCAGTCACATGGGCGCATCGGCACCCGTACACCGGCGCCGATGCGCCCATGTGACTGAGCCGTTACTGCAAAAAGAAGATGTCCGTACCTGAAGACAGATGTCTCTCTGCAGCGCTGATGAAAGAACACATGACCGGCAATGAAGCCGGTCACATGTTCTTTCCTCCGGCGCTGCAGAGAGACGTCCATCTTCAGGTACGGCCGTCTGCTACCTGCAGTAACAAGGGGGCCGATGTGTCCGTGTGACTGAGCCCTTAAACTAAGTTTCAGAATTCAAAAATAAAAAGCATGAAGTGAAATCATCAGGCACCATTCTTCTTGTGTTTGCTCTGCTTTGTCTACTGGTACTCCTATTTGGACAGCTATCTTTGCATCTATACAATGGCAGCATGTGGGGTACTCACAAAATATTTTGATTTCTGATCTGGGGGCACTAACACTGATTTGCAATTTTCCTTCAGGTCTGGTCTCTACATTCATAAAAAGAATTAGACATAGTTACAAACTACTGAATTAGATAGAATTAATGGGGTTATCCGGGACATAGTATTCTGTAAAACCTTGATCAGCTTGCAGTATTAAGATAACAGAATACATAGTTCTGCACTGCTGTCTCACCGGCTCTCAAGTCCCCACTGAATTTCACTAGGATAGTGATAGCCACCCAACAGGGAGTCGCCACAGCTATGCACCAGCTGAAGGGAGTCGGGGGTTAGCTGCAGCAGTCACATGCCCCTTTTGCCTGGGACATCATTACTGGTTCCCTGCACCAAGTAGTGAAGGGCAGCGGAGAGCCGGTGAGATGACAGCAGCCGGAGTGCCGAAGTGTGAGTATGTGTTCTGTTACTTTATTACTGCAAACTGAGCAACGTTTTGCAGAATGCTATGTCCCTGGATAACCCCTTTAGGAAACAAATATAAAAGCAAATATATTTTAACATTGTTTTCTCGTCTTCTAATTCTAATAGATGTCTCAGTCCTTGTGCAATCATTTTTCCAGCTGTGCCAACCCTATAGTGGGTAAGGATAGACTTAATGACTCTTACGATCATCCATTGGAAAAGACTACTTTGTTCCATAAGATTGCTTTATCAGACAAACTCTCAGACCATCTTAGACTGTGTCTCAAGACATAAGGTACATTTGGCTGTCTCTCTTTGTTGGAGAAGTGTTGTCTTACTGTCATATTATAAAATGAAGGAGAATATCATTGTCTTTATGTATAGTATCAGGCCCTTACTGGGTACTTGGGTGGAAAGAAAGAGAATACTAGTTGATAAATACCACTTGTGCATATGTGAAATGATGGACCCTTGTACCTTCCATGCAACAACTACAGAGAGGGTGCCAACTGGAGCCTGTAGTTGAGTTTGGGCCATTGAAAGAAGTACTTCCTTTACTGCCTTCATGTTGTCACATTTGCTCCTGAGAACCTACAGGACCACAGGTCCCAAGAGCATACACTGCTGCAGGTGTGGTTGATTTGGCTGGCTGAGGGCATGGAATTCTCCAGCCAGCCAATCTCCACCGGTCTGTTGCATATAAATACCAGGCCTTCTCTGTAGAGGGTGCTAGTCATTTACCCTTTATGCTATTTTCTTCATTCCCTCTCAGAACCCTTGTGCTTGGAGTCATGCATATTCTGCTCTGCTGTTGCTTGCATTCGGTTCTAGTGGGGATTCCCTTGTCTGTTTGTTGGTATGGACAGTGACATGTTCAGTGTCTGTTGTAGGTGACTAGACATTGGGTGTGAACTGTCCTGTTCAGTATGTGTGTTTGTTTTACCTTGTGTTGTGTTCCTGCCTGTCATCTAGGGTAAGCCAGGCCCATAGGTTCCAGCATGGGCCATCCTTATTGGAATAATCTCCCTGCTTTCAGGTAGGACTCCCTTTGGGTTTTAGCTGTCTTGTTAGACTAGGGACTCACAAGGAAATGAGGACCCTTGAGGTGGGCTTGTGAGCTTCTGTACTTTAGCCAAAGCTCTAATGCCTCTTATTTATTAGTTATTTGATCTGCTGATGTGTGTTGGTGTTCTTGGTAAGTGTTTTGGCGTTTGGCGTTTTGGCAGTCGTTGTTGGATGTCTGATCACACATACATTTATCTGTTGCAGCAATACAATTCTGTTGTTGTTGGTTGTTTGCATGCAAATTCAGGTTATATTGTCATTGGTGTCCTGCGTGTATGCACATGCCATTCCTCTCTCCTTCCTTTACATCCAGCCCTTGTTTGGGTGGAGTCTGTGTAGGTCGTTGTCCCCACGTCTTGCACAGACATAATACATGGCATCCCTGGTTCTGTATCTTCCAGTTAAAGGATGCAAAATATTGAAATGAAGGGTGAAGCTTCTAACCTAATCAGCAGTTTGTAAGTGTGAAAACTACCCTTTCTTCAACTGAAGGCATTAGTGACTGCAGTAGCTTCAGAGACTGTGCAAATAGTGTGAATAGACATCTCAGAAGTCATGGCCAGAATCTGAATTTTGTTTTATCTTTGGTAGATTTATGTCCTATTATTTCTACTCTGGGCCTATATATTTGCTTTGTACAAGAGACCAACCCTTCAAGGATTACTTATAGTGGCCCTTCTAGAAACTAATCAACAGTTTGTCAGTCTGGGCTTGCTTTTGACGTTTAAATTGCATTTTTAAAACCAATATACAGACATATTTCAATATGCTATTCTATTATGCCTGTACATAATAGGCCAGTGTCACTATATGTAGACGAATCCCATTTAACATTGACTGCTGACGGGGATAAATGTGTGTGATCTGTCACTACTGTACGAATGAGATTGTCAATCATAGCCTTCTTCCCTCTGATGATAATGCTGGCGGAGTAGTAATGTTTGAACACTCATCAGAACAGGAGCTACCCCTTACTCCTGTTTTAGAGTACATCAATAAAAATATGCAGAAACAGGTTAAAGCAATGATTACAATATAAACCTGACAGTACTTTGTGTTGCAACTGTTTGTAGTTGTTTAATTGTAAAATCTAGGTCCAAAGTTGCTTTATTCAAGTTCTACATGTTGTCTATGCTGATCACTACAAATCTTGCTAACCTTCATTTTCTTAGTGTTATGAACAAGGCCAAAGTGTGGTTCATTGTAAGAGTCCACACATATGAATAAGAATGCATATGCCTCTTATATGTAGATCAGATTTTTACAACCTGTACCTCTCCAGTTGTTATGAGGGAAAAATTATAGATGGTGAAAGCAAATCTAAATAGTTTTTTTGACTGCATTTACAGAGGAAAATTAAATGTCAGGTGAAATGTAGAGTGATGAAGTAAACTCTCCATTAAATGTTATCAGTCTAACGCAGGAAGAAACACAGATCCATCTAAAGAATATTGAAATAGACAAGTTGCTGATTATCAATGGCATGTACTCCTCTGCTCTAGGGGAAATAGGTAATGTGATCGATACGCCTTTGTTTCTTATATTTAAGGGCTCTTTAGTGATGGGGTCTGTTTGACAGGATCAGCGAATAAGAATTGCGATGCCAATATTTTTTAAAAAGGGTCAAAAAGTGAACCTGGAAACTACAGGACAGCAAAATGTTTGAAGGGTTTCTAACATACCGTATGCTATCCTTGAGTAACTCAATGAAAATATCCATATAACTCTATATTAGCATGGGTTTATGAGGGATTGGTCCTGTCAACCCAGTCTGATCAGCCTATACTAGGCTGTAAATTCTAGACTGGACAAGGCAGAGTCTTTGGATCTTGTATATCTCATTTTTTTTCAAAGTGTTTGATACTGTACCACATAAAAAATTTGTATATAAAATTAGAATGCTTGGTCTGGGTAAAAATGTGTGTAAGTGGGTAAGTAACTGGCCCATTAATAGAAAGTCGAGAGTGCTTATTAATGGTACATACTCTGGTTGGGTCACCATTACTAATGGGGTACCACAGGGGTCAGTATTGTGCCCTATTCTTTTTAATACATTTATTAATAACCTCATAGAGGATTTATACAATAGAATATCAGTATTTGTAGATTATATAAACCTATGTAAAGTAATTAACACAAGAGAGAACAGTATATGGTTGCAAATGGACCTGGATAAGTTGGGGGCTTAGGCAGAAAAGTCGTAAATGAAGTTTAACACTGATAAATCTAAAGTTATACACATGGGCAGAGGAAATACATGTCATCATTACACACTAAGGCCTTAGTCAGACGGGCGTTTTTAGCCGCTATTTGCGCATGCGCATGCGTCCGGCGATTTTATAAAACCATTGCTTTGCAATGGTATCGGACACATGAGCGCTTTTTATGCGCTCGTCCGATAAATTATAGAACAAAAAATCGCACCTATCTGCGATCTGCGATTCCTGTTCTCTTCTCTATATGCGCTCAATGGGGCCGGCGGCAGCAGCGCCGACCCCATTGAGAACATATAGAAGACAAATCATTCTTCTCTGCCACAGCTGTAACAGCTGGGACAGAGAAGAACGATGTTTGCCCATTGAATTCAATGGAGCGGCAATACAGCCGCTCCATTGAAAGCAATGGGCTGCCGGTGTGCGCGGGGTGAATTGTCGGGAAGGGGTTAAATATATAAGCCCTTCCCTGCAATTCATCCTAAAATGTGTTAAAATAAAAAAAAATTGTATACTCACCTTTCCGCTGCAGCCGGAGTCCAGCCGCGGCCGCTCTCAGTTCTCCTGAACTGCTTCTCGGCACTATTCAGCCGGCGGGGCTTTAAAATCCCCGCCTGCTGAATGATCTGCCTCTGATTGGTCATAGCCCTGACCAATCAGAGGCTGAAAACACTCACACACCCATTCATGAATTCATGAATGGGTGAGTGACTGCTGCCTCTCAGCGCTGAGCCAATCAGGGGCAGGTCTGACTCACATCCATTCATGAATTCATGAATGGGTGTGAGTGAGGCATGCCTCTGATTGGCTCAGCGCTGAGCCAATCAGGGAGCAGGTCTGACTCACACCCCCTTCACACCCACTGCAGGACGGCCGCGCGGAGCTCCGGCTCCCGGCAGAAGGTGAGTATACAATTTCTTTTTATTTTAACACATTTTAGGATTAATTGCAGGGAAGGGCTTATATATTTAAGCCCTTACCGACAATTCATCCCTGGCTCGCCCGCAGCGCATTGCTTTAAATGGAGACGGCTTTATTGCTGTCTCCATTGAATGCAATGCGCTGGACAGCTCCGGCCCGTTTCTAATGAAACGCGGCTAGGAGCAGATTTTCGGGCGATTTGCGGGCAACTTGCGCGCACCGGTCACGCGATTTGCGGATGCGCATCCGTCATGCGATCCGCAAATCGCGCGAAAAAACGCCCGTCTGACTAAGGCCTAAAAAGGAAACCACTGAAAAACACTGACATAGAAAAGGACTTGGGGATTTTAGTTAACTGTAAACTTAACTGGAGCAACCAGTGTCAGGCGGCTGCTGCCAAGGCAAGTAGGATCATGGGGTGCATCAAAAGAGAAATAGGGGCAGATGACAAGAACACTGTTCTTCCATTTTACAAGTCACTGGTTAAACCACATATAGAATATTGTGTACAGTTTTGAGCACCGGTACTCAAGAAAGACATATCAGAGCTTGAGCGGGTACAAAGGCGGGCAACTAAAGTAATAAATGGAATGGACGGACTACAATACCCAGAGAGGTTATCAAAATTGGACTTATTTAGTTCAGAAAAAAGATGGCTGAGAAGTAACCTAATAACTATGTATAGTTATATCAGGGTTAGTATAGAGATCTCTCCCATTATCTAAGTATACCCTGGACCAGAGGCGTAACTTGAAGCTTCCGGGCCCCGATGCAAAACTTGTAACAGGGCCCCCAACTATAATGCTTTCCCTATATGGAGAAGAGAGGCCTTATGGGCCCCCTAAGGCTCCTGGGCCCGGGTGCAACCGCATCCCCTGCATCCTCTATAGTTACACCCCTGCCCTGGACAGTGACTGTGTTCTGTCCTCTCTATGAGTGGAGCATTAGTAGACAGGAAGATAACCTTCCCTGCAACACAATGACGATGGAGCAATGTCCGCTTTCAACTTTATTACAAGGTAGAGGTAAAACTGTAGAACGAAGAAATAATGCACTTAGCAATGTGCACTAACATAGCAGGACATAGAATACATTACATACATGAGAAAAGACAAGAAACATGAAATACAGCCATGAGAGATGATAAGCGAGCATGTGGAATAATGGAACAGGAAACATAATATGCAAAGATGTAAAAGCCTGGATAACGAAGATTTCCTGAGGGTATCTAGAACAGTCCAGACATGAAGAGAATATACCTAGAAAATGGCTACTGTGGGCTGAGCTGATGATGTCATCAAGGTCATGGGTAAAAGATGCAACATCCCGCGGAGGACAAAATAGACTGAGGCTCAGTATATAAATGCCCACTAGATGGAGCCCTAACAGAAAGTCCAACTAGTAACACTAGAAATAAACCAATACCATAATACATTATACAGTACAGACAATCTTATTGAACAAAGACTGCTGAAGGCACGACAGACTGTAACAAGGGGGCATCCTGTAAGTCTAGATGGAATTATTTTTTCCCTAAATTGAGGAAATTGTCTCCTATCTCATAGGGTTTTTGCCTACCTCTGGATCAACATTGCAAAATAATAGGCTGAACTGGATGGGCATGTTTTTTTTTCAGACTTACATACTATGTTACTATTTTATGAAACTGCGAATCTTATCAAGCCATGCAAGCTGCACACTGTTAAACAATGCAAAATACAAATTTTCACTTATTAACAGTTAAATATATACAAAGAAGATAAATGTTAGTATTGAAAGCATGCTCTGTAATATAGAAACTAGGGCATTATTCAGATGGCTAAGTGCGAGTTGCGTATGAGAGTCTTGGGTGCAACCTGCATCGGCTAGCACAACAATCTGTCCGTGTATTGTTTGAGCAACTTGGACAGTGCACATTACATCTCTTATTCTCCCCAAGCTATCACCGAGTCTGCCATCTTGGATTTCGGCTGCTAAAATAGTTTGATCCACCAAAATCGGGGGATCAAATTGAACCTAGATTTGGTCCATGGTCATGGACTAAATCATGTTGGTGAAAAATTTTTCCACTTGGTCTTAGATCAATTCTCGTTGATCTCAGCTCAAAACTTTGGTGCAATGGGCCCTAAAAGAAACAAGCATTGTATGGTAAAGATATGCAGGATTTTTTACTGTCCTGACATTAATTTTGTCAATGGTGATTTTATGTATAATTCCATAACTAATGTCAACCGTTACTAACCACTGTCGGATTAAAAGCTGAGGAGGAAATCCTGTGTGCAGGCCAAATTATAAAGTTTAAAAAAAATGTCAAATGTCCAAGAAAAGGAAACTTGAATCCCTCATAAGTAAAAAAAAAAAATATACCATGCACAACTTTTAATACAAAATAGACAGTAATATGGTCTGATTGCACTGTAAATTATGTTGGTATGTGTCTACCGCAAGGAGCGCATTTAACCTCGTACTGAATACTGAATCGGGACTGCAGGCAAGAGAAAATTATTTTCTTTTAGCTTAAGAAATATTAATAAAAAACAGTTATTTTCTCACTTTAATTTGTCCCAAAGCTCCAACAGTCAAAGTCCGCAGCTCTAATTGGCTGTCCCACTGAGTCCTACCACCACTTTCTCTACAAAATTGTACACAATTGGTCCACCACAAGGGCATAATTTGTCATGGAAATAGGTCCAGAGAGTGAATATAGATGTAATTATGGCACAGCATGCAAGAAAAATAACATTCACTATTATTTTTTCAAAGGGAATAATCATGTTGTTTTACATTAGTGTCGGACCAGTCACTGCAGAATGGAGATACCCAAAACAGCATAAATAATTACAGAACAAGCCTCTGCAATTAGCTGTCCAGTTAGAGTTTTTCTGTGCTGCATTTTATTTTTGTAAATTTCATGAAAGTCTGTCTATGTAGACCTAAAAATTAACCTCTTCTAATTAAAAGCAGCTACATTATACAAGCCAGGAAGTCAGCGCAAATGTCAGAGACAGTGTTTAAATTGTATCTTCATTTCAAAGAGAGATTGTACAGTAATTATAAAATGTATTTCACCAAGACTAAATACAGTTGGTTGTATCGAACATGATGACCTTTTTGGGGAACAGATTTCTGAAAAGCACATTTATCTGTAAGTACAAAATTAGAGAACTAATGAAACACCCCTCCTACTCCAGGATAGATACATGCTTTCTAGTCATAGACAGTGTATATCTATCTATCTATCTATCTATCTATCTATCTATCTATCTATCTATCTATATGTATAAGGATTTCCCCTGACCCACTTCTATTTATCACAGGATGCTGAAACTGCACATGTGTAATGATATGTCTCTATAGGTTAGGTGCTAATGTGCAACTCTGAACTGATAACGGCATTTCTTTTACAGGTGCTGAAGTGGTGCGAGGTCGGAGCCAGTGGAATACAGAACAGTCATCAAGTTCTTTTAGTTGAAAGGCCGAACAGCAAGGGAGATGTTCGATGAGATGAAAGAGGTTTATGGGGAGGATTCCCCATCATATGATGTAGTCAAGAACTGATATTTTCAATCCAAATGGGGTTGGACTTTGGTGGAAATGGCTCCAATTCCAACTCCGCTATCAATGAACTCACCATCCAGCAAGTGGAGGCTGCCATTTTGGAGAATCACTGCGTAACTAAATGTCAAGATTTGTGTGGGGTCAGTGGGAAAAATCATCCAAGACCATCTTCACAAGCATAAGGTATCCGCTCGCTGGGTTCCCTGGCTGCTCACACCTGAGATGGAAATCTCGCAGAACGTCCGCAGCACGATTGAACAGAAATTCTGTGAGATTTCAGCTGCGGAAAGGCTGCTTCAAAGCGGTTTTGAAGTGGCTTTTCAGTCTGTATTCCACTGCAGAAATCTCTCTCCATGAAGAGAAGAGAGTCTGCAGTGGAAACGGCGCCAAAATTGACATGTCGTGGATTTGAATTTTATACCACATGTCAGTTTTCGCGTGGCTTGCCCACAGTGAACTGTTGGCAACATGTGCTCGAGATTCTTGCAAATCTTGTCTACTTTGCTACTTAGTCTCAGTCTTAAAAATGCAGCAGAATTTCCAAGTGGATAGTCAGCATGGAAATTCCACGGCAATTCTGCCTTATGTGAACCCAGCCATAGGGTGTCTTCTGTGAAGGGCATAATCATAGACAGGGTGTAACGATAGCCTAAAAATCTCTCTGCAGCATAACAAGACACCAGTATTATAAATTGCACATAGTAGTTTGGGGTACTGTTACAGATTTCGTATTGGGGCCCACAACCTTTGAGTTTTGCCTCAGATTGGGGAGAAACCACCCATATCAGCTGTTCAGACCCTTAAGCATCACATATATGCCTCCTAACTTTCATAGATTCTGCAGGACTATCCCAGATTTGGGACGCTGTCCCGCAGTCCTGGGAGGTGGGAGGCATGAGGCATGCCTCCCCCTAGGCCCAGACGGATCATCACTGCACTGATAATGCTGATCAGTGGATTAAGTGGATGAAGAACTTGCAAAGACATCCAAGTCACATGACCATCGCAGTTCCTTGATCATGTAATTTGCCGGAAGTCTGCAGTGGAGGTAGGAGAGGCGCCAGTACCGCTCCTTCCATCTCCAACAGGGGAAGGGACAGGGGAGTGAAGGGGATGATGCTTGCAGAGGAGGGATGATTAATAGAGATGAGCGAACGTGTTCTTCCGAGCTTGATATTCGTGCGAATATTAGGGTGTTCGGGATGTTCGTTATTCGTAACGAACACCATGCGGTGTTCTGGTTATTTTCACTTCCTTCCCTGAGACGTTAGCGCGCTTTTCTGGCCAATTGAAAGACAGGGAAGGCATTACAACTTCCCCCTGTGACGTTCAAGCCCTATACCACCCCCCTGCTGTGAGTGGCTGGGAAGATCAGGTGTCACCCGAACATAAAAGTCGGCCCCTCCCGCGGTTCGCCTCAGATGCGGTGTGAGTTAGATGAGGGACAGTGCTGTTTGTACCGGAGCTGCTGTAGGGAAAGAATTGGTAGTTAGTGTAGGCTTCAAGACCCCCCAAAGGTCCTTATTAGGGCCACTGATAGCTGTGTGTTGGCTGCTGTTAGCAGTGGCAAATTTTTTTTTCTCAAAATCGGCTCTGCAGACCGTTGCACCTGGCATTAGGGACAGAAGTGCTGCATAGGCAGGGAGAGTGTTAGGAGTGAGTGTAGCCTTCAAGAACCTCAACGGTCCTTTCTAGGGCCATATTTATCCGTGTGCAGTACTGTCCAGGCTGCTGTTAGCTGTGCTGCATTTTTTTTTGCTTCTCAAAATCGCCTCTGCAGACCATTGCACCCTCCATTGATACTGCAGGGAAAGAATTGTATAGGCAGGGCGACAACACAGTTGTTATTCATTGAATATACGCAGTGCTGCCTTTTGGTGGAAAAAAACTGAAAACAAATCTATTTGTCCAGCCTCTGTCCGTCCTAAGGGCGGTGGAGACGTGTGAGCTGCGTGAACAACATTGCTAAATCAGACGCACCCAGCTACGCTTTACTGCTGGCTTCGCCATTTGCTTTCCTTAATTGGGAAAAAAATACCTGCTCTCCAAGAGTTATAATAACTCTGCTACCCTCACGTTCTGTGACACATAAGCAGGGACACAGCACAGTTATTAAACTTCTCATGTTCATTGAATATACGCAGTGCTGCCTTTTGGTGGAAAAAAACTGAAAACAAATCTATTTGTCCAGCCTCTGTCCGTCCTAAGGGCGGTGGAGACGTGTGAGCTGCGTGAACAACATTGCTAAATCAGACGCACCCAGCTACGCTTTACTGCTGGCTTCGCCATTTGCTTTCCTTAATTGGGAAAAAAATACCTGCTCTCCAAGAGTTATAATAACTCTGCTACCCTCACGTTCTGTGACACATAAGCAGGGACACAGCACAGTTATTAAACTTCTCATGTTCATTGAATATACGCAGTGCTGCCTTTTGGTGGAAAAAAACTGAAAACAAATCTATTTGTCCAGCCTCTGTCCGTCCTAAGGGCGGTGGAGACGTGTGAGCTGCGTGAACAACATTGCTAAATCAGACGCACCCAGCTACGCTTTACTGCTGGCTTCGCCATTTGCTTTCCTTAATTGGGAAAAAAATACCTGCTCTCCAAGAGTTATAATAACTCTGCTACCCTCACGTTCTGTGACACATAAGCAGGGACACAGCACAGTTATTAAACTTCTCATGTTCATTGAATATACGCAGTGCTGCCTTTTGGTGGAAAAAAACTGAAAACAAATCTATTTGTCCAGCCTCTGTCCGTCCTAAGGGCGGTGGAGACGTGTGAGCTGCGTGAACAACATTGCTAAATCAGACGCACCCAGCTACGCTTTACTGCTGGCTTCGCCATTTGCTTTCCTTAATTGGGAAAAAAATACCTGCTCTCCAAGAGTTATAATAACTCTGCTACCCTCACGTTCTGTGACACATAAGCAGGGACACAGCACAGTTATTAAACTTAGATAATTCATTCACTAGAGGCAGTGGGGCCTTTCGTTTTCCAAAAAGGGCAAAAATTATATTTGGCCTGCAGTCTTGCGCCAATTTATTTCCTGCCTGTGAAATCAAATCACTGGTAATACAGCATGCTGAGGGGTAGGGGTAGGCCTAGAGGACGTGGACGCGGCCGAGGACGCGGAGGGCCAAGTCAGGGTGTGGGCACAGGCCAAGCTCCTGATCCAGGTGTGTCGCAGCCGACTGCTGCGCGATTAGGAGAGAGGCACGTTTCTGGCGTCCCCACATTCATCGCCCAATTAATGGGTCCACGCGGGAGACGGTTATTAGAAAATGAGCAGTGTGAGCAGGTCCTGTCCTGGATGGCAGAAAGTGCTTCGAGCAACCTATCGTCTACCCGCAGTTCTGCGCCGTCCACTGCTGCCAATCCGAATCCTCTGTCTGCTGCTCCTCCTTCCTCCCAGCCTCCTCACTCCACTACAATAACACCTGCTCAGGAGCGGGAACACTCCCAGGAACTGTTCTCGGGCCCCTGCTTAGATTGGGCAGCAGCGGTTCCTCTCCCACCAGAGGAGTTTATCGTCACTGATGCCCAACCATTCGAAAGTTCCCGGGGTCCGGGGGAAGAGGCTGGGGACTTCCGCCAACTGTCTCAACAACTTTCTGTGGGTGAGGAGGACGATGACGATCAGACACAGTTGTCTTGCAGTGAGGTAGTAGTAAGGGCAGTAAGTCCGAGGGAGCAGCGCACAGAGGATTCGGAGGAAGAGCAGCAGGACGATGAGGTGACTGACCCCACCTGGTGTGCAACGCTTACTCAGGAGGACAGGTCTTCAGAGGGGGAGTCAAGGGCATCAGCAGGGCAGGTTGCAAGAGGCAGTGCGGTGGCCAGGGGTAGAGGCAGGGCCAGACCGAATAATCCACCAAGTGTTTCCCAAAGCGCCCCCTCGCGCCATGCCACCCTGCAGAGGCCGAGGTGCTCTAAGGTCTGGCAGTTTTTCACAGAGACGCCTGACGACCGACGAACAGTGGTGTGCAACCTTTGTTGCGCAAAGCTCAGCCGGGGAGCCAACACCAACAGCCTCACCACCACCACCATACGCAGACATATGATGGCCAAGCACCCCACAAGGTGGGACGAAGGCCGTTCACCGCCTCCGGTTTGCACCCCTGCCTCTCCCCCTGTGCCCCAACCTGCCACTGAGATGCAACCCCCCTCTCAGGACACAGGCACTACCGCCTCATGGCCTGCACCCACACCCTCATCTCCGCTGTCCTCGGCCCCATCCAGCAGTGTAGTTCAGCGCACCGTTCAGCCGTCGCTTGCGCAAGTGTTCGAGCGCAAGCGCAAGTACGCCGCCACGCACCCGCACGCTCAAACGTTAACCGTCCGCATAGCAAAATTCATCAGCCTTGAGATGCTGCCGTATAGGGTTGTGGAAACTGAGTCCTTCAAAAGTATCATGGAGGCGGCGGCCCCGCGCTACTCAGTTCCCAGTCGCCACTACTTTTCCCGATGTGCCGTCCCAGCCCTGCACGACCACGTCTCCCGCAACATTGTGCGCGCCCTCACCAACGCGGTTACTGCCACGGTCCACTTAATTACGGACACGTGGACAAGCACAGGCGGGCAGGGCCACTACATCTCCCTGACGGCACATTGGGTGAATTTAGTGGAGGCTGGGACAGAGTCAGAGCCTGGGACCGCTCACGTCCTACCCACCCCCAGAATTGCGGGCCCCAGCTCGGTGCTGGTATCTGCGGAGGTGTATGCTTCCTCCACTAAAGCACCCTCCTCCTCCTCCTCTGTCTCGCAATCAAGATGTGTTAGCAGCAGCATGTCGCCAGCAGTCGGTGTCGCGCGGTGTGGCAGCACAGCGGTGGGCAAGCGTCAGCAGGCCGTGCTGAAACTACTCAGCTTAGGCGATAAGAGGCACACGGCCCACGAACTGCTGCAGGGTCTGACACAGCAGACCGACCGCTGGCTTGCGCCGCTGAGCCTCCAACCGGGCATGGTCGTGTGTGACAACGGCCGTAACCTGGTGGCGGCTCTGCAGCTCGGCAGCCTCACGCACGTGCCATGCCTGGCCCACGTCTTTAATTTGGTGGTTCAGCGGTTTCTGAAAAGCTACCCACGCTTGTCAGACCTGCTCGTAAAGGCGCGCCGGCTCTGCGCACATTTCCGCAAGTCCCACACGGACGCTGCCACCCTGCGCACCCTGCAACATCACTTTAAGCTGCCAGTGCACCGACTGCTGTGCGACGTGCCCACACGGTGGAACTCTACGCTCCACATGTTGGCCAGGCTCTATGAACAACGTAGAGCTATAGTCGAATACCAACTCCAACATGGGCGGCGCAGTGGGAGTCAGCCTCCTCAATTCCTTTCAGAAGAGTGGGCCTGGTTGGCAGACATCTGCCATGTCCTTGGTAATTTTGAGGAGTCTACCCAGGTGGTGAGCGGCGATGCTACAATCATTAGCGTCACCATTCCTCTGCTATGCATCTTGAGAAATTCCCTGCAAACCATAAAGGCAGCTGCTTTGCGCTCGGAAACGGGGGCGGGGGAAGACAGTATGCCGCTGGATAGTCAGGGCACCCTCCTGTCTATTTCTCAGCGCGTACAGGAGGAGGAGGAGGAGCATGAGGAGGATGAGGAGGAGGGGGAAGAGACAGCTTGGCCCGCTGCTGACGGTACACCGGCTGATTGCCTGTCATCCTTTCAGCGTGTATGGCCTGAGGAGGAGGAGGAGGAGGAGGATCCTGATAGTGATCTTCCTAGTGAAGACAGCCATGTGTTGCGTACAGGTACCCTGGCACACATGGCTGACTTCATGTTAGGATGCCTTTCTCGTGACCCTCGCGTTGCACGCATTCTGGCCACGACGGATTACTGGGTGTACACACTGCTCGATCCACGGTATAAGGAGAACCTGCCCACTCTGATTCCCGAAGAGGAAAGGGGTTCGAGAGTGTTGCTATACCACAGGACCCTTGCGGACAAGCTGATGGTAAAATTCCCAGCCGACAGCGCTAGTGGCAGAAGGCGCAGTACCGAGGGCAAGGTAGCAGGGGATGTGCGTAGATCGAGCAGCATGTACATCCCAGGCAGTGCAACAGTCTTTAAGGGCCTGGCCAGCTTTATGGCTCCCCACCAAGACTGTGTCACCGCTCCCCAGTCACGGCTGAGTCGGCGGGAGCACTGTAAAAGGATGGTGAGGGAGTACGTAGCGGATCGCACGACCATCCTTGGTGACGCCTCTGCCCCCTACAACTACTGGGTGTCGAAGCTGGACATGTGGCCTGAACTAGCGCTGTATGCCCTGGAGGTGCTTGCTTGTCCTGCGGCTAGCGTCTTGTCGGAGAGGGTGTTTAGTGCGGCTGGGGGAATCATCACAGATAAGCGTAGCCGCTTGTCAACCGACAGTGCCGACAGGCTAACACTCATCAAGATGAACAAAGGCTGGATTTCCCCAGACTTCTGTTCTCCACCAGCGGACAGCAGCGATACGTAAGCAATACGTAGGCTGCACCCGCGGATGGAAGCTACGTTCTCTCTCACCATCCAAAACGGGGACATTTCTGCTTCATCAATCTGTGTCTAATATTCCTCCTCCTCCTGCTCCTCCTCCTGAAACCTCACGTAATCACGCTGAACGGGCAATTTTTCTTAGGGCCACAAGGCTCACTCAAATAATTTTTCAGAACAATTTTTATAAGTTTCAATGCGCTTAAAAGCATTGGAACTTTAACTTGAACCAATTTTTCGTTACACTGGGCTGCCTCCAGGCCTAGTTACCACTTAAGCCACATTAACCAAAGCGATTAATGGGTTTCACCTGCCCTCTTGGCTGGCCATGGCCAATTTTTGGGATGTACATTAGTACTGTTGATACAGCAATTTTTGTGGGCCCTCGCCTACAGTGTAATCAAATTAATTTTTAGCCCACCTGCATTACAGCTGACGTTACCTCAGCTGTGTTGGGCAATGCAATGGGATATTTTTATGTGCCGCCGGTGGGTTCCAGGGAGCCACCCATGCTGTAGGTGCACACTGAGTTTTTAATACATCTGTACACTTCTAAAGAACCCGTCTGACTGGGCCATGTAGTGTGGGCCGAAGCCCACCTGCATTAAGCACGACATTACTACCTCAGCTGTGTTGGGCAATGCAATGGGATATTTTTATGTACCGCCGGTGGGTTCCAGGGAGCCACCCATGCTGTAGGTGCACACTGAGTTTTTAAGACATCTGTACACTTCTAAAGAACCCGTCTGACTGGGCCATGCAGTGTGGGCCGAAGCCCACCTGCATTAAGCACGACATTACTACCTCAGCTGTGTTGGGCAATGCAATGGGATATTTTTATGTACCGCCGGTGGGCTCCAGGGAGCCACCCATGCTGTAGGTGCACACTGAGTTTTTAAGACATCTGTACACTTCTAAAGAACCCGTCTGACTGGGCCATGCAGTGTGGGCCGAAGCCCACCTGTATTACGCACGACATTACTACCTCAGCTGTGTTGGGCAATGCAATGGGATATTTCTATGTACCGCCGGTGGCTTCCTGGCACCCACCCAGGCAGTGGGTCCACAGGGAGTTTAACCTACATGTGTCCACTTGTAAAGAACCCCAGTCTGACTGGGGCATGCAGTGTGGGCCGAAACCCACCTGCATTAACCCTTTCCAGTCCACTGTGTGACCTGTGAAGACATTAGGGTTTAAGGCTGTACAGCTCCGTTGTTGGTAGACGTCCGTCGGGGTTCTCTTACTGTATATTGCCAGCCTCTCTGCTGTCGGAGCCTATCCTACGTGTCAGCTCATGCAGTACTGGCTTTAGCCAGCATATAGCGCCGTTGTATAACAGCAGAAAAAGAGTAAGCCCCCTAGGAAAACCATATACAAATTGGATTGGAAAGGGTTAAGCACAACATTACTACCTCAGCTGTGTTGGGCAATGCAATGGGATATTTCTATGTACCGCCGGTGGCTTCCTGGCACCCACCCATGCTGTAGGTGCACACGGAGTTTTTACTACATCTGTACACTTATAAAGAACCCCAGTCAGACTGGGGCATGCAGTGTGGGCCGAAGCCCACCTGCATTAAGCACGACATTACTACCTCAGCTGTGTTGGGCAATGCAATGGGATATTTCTGTGTACCGCCGGTGGGTTCCAGGGAGCCACCCATGCTGTGGGTCGACAGGGACTTCACAATAGGGAGTTGTACCTGCCTGTGTCTATGAATTAAAAAGCCCGGTCTGACTGGGGCATGCAGACACCTTGACAGAATGAATAGTGTGTGGCACATAGGTTCCCCATTGCTATGCCCACGTGTGCAGCTCCTGATGGCGGTGGCACAGGATTCTATTTCTCATTGCTTCTGTACAGCATTGTGGGCTATCGCTCCGCCACTTTTAAAGAGGGTCGCTGCCTAGCCGTGCCAACCTCTGCAGTGTGTGCCTGCGGTCCCTCGTCATGGCAGACGCAATTCTAAATAGACATGAGCGTGGTGTGGCATGAGGGCAGCTGAAGGCTGCCCAGGGACACTTTGGTGTGCGCTGTGGGGGGGGAGGGGGGGCGGTTGGGCAGCATGTAACCCAGGAGAAGTGGCAGTGGAGTGTCATCCAGGCAGTGATTGTGCTTTGTTGTAGCTAGTGTGGTGCTTAGCAAAGGTATGCCATGCTAATGAGGGCTTTTCAGAAGTAAAAGTTGTTGGGAGGGGGGGGGGGGCCCACTCTTGCCGGTATTGTGGCTTAATAGTGGGACCTGTGAACTTGAGATGCAGCCCAACATGTAGCCCCTCGCCTGCCCTATCCGTTGCTGTGTCATTCCCATCACTTTGTTGAATTGCCCAGATTTTCACACATGAAAACCTTAGCGAGCATCGGCGAAATACAAAAATGCTCTGGTCGCCCATTGACTTCAATGGGGTTCGTTGTTCGAAACGAACCCTCGAGCATCGCGGGAAGTTCGTTCCGAATAACGAACACCCGAACATTTTGGTGTTCGCTCATCTCTAATGATTAAGTGTAAAATGCTGCTGCTAATGGGGGAGGAATGGAATGGGGGGGGGGGGGGACAAAATGCTTCTGTAGCCAGCAGTGGGGGATAAAATGCTGCTGCTGTTTGTGCTGCACTGTGGTAATTCTCTGCTGTTTCTGAGGTAATACTTTATGCTGCACTGTGCACAATAAAAATCCTTTTTTTTAAATTATATTTGCATCATCACATTCAATATTTATATTTTTCCACCAATTAAGCTGTGTTAGGTCTTGTTTAATGTGGGACGAATTGTAGTTTTTATTGGTACTATTTTAGGCTGCATATCACTTTTTGTTGACTTTTTTGGGGGAGGCAAATTAATAGCAATCCTGGCAAGTCTTTTTGTTACACTGGAAACTAAAGGTCTGCCGGAGCCGGAAGCCCGCAGGGCGGTAGGAGGAAGGCAGCATGATAGGGTTAACGGGGAGGAGGGGGGTTAATTAGAGTAGAGGATGCCGGGAGGGGGCGGAGCTTAGGAAGAGGGGGTTAAATAGAGGGGTTAGCGCAGGGAAAGGCCATTACAGCGTCCAGAAGAAGAGGAAGAAAGAAGCTGAAGTTAGAAGAGCCCAGCGGACCGAAGACCCCAGCGGACCGAAGACCCCAGCGGACCGAAGACCCCAGCGGACCGAAGACCCCAGCGGACCGAAGACCCCAGCAGTCCCAAAGAGCCCAGCAGACCTGAGGTGCCCGGCGGAGCTGAAGAGCGCGGCAGACGGCAGCGAGGCAGGGAGACTGAAGACCGGAGACCCGAGGTGCCGGAAAAGAAGCAGCGGAGGCAGTCCCAAAGAAGAAGAAAAGAAAAAGAAGAGCCCGAAGACCAGCCACTTACCGGGAGAAGATGGAGGCGATCCTCGAGAAGATCCGGGCGGAGGCAGAAGAAAGGGGGCTGGACTGGCTTGTCCAGCTCTCCGGTGAAGCCCTGGGAGCAGCGGCGGTATCCACGGCAGCGGCGGCAGAAGCAGGAGCAGCGGGAGCTCGAGCGGAGGCGGCGGGAGGTGCAGAGGTGGCGGCAGAGGTCCGGAGTCGGAGGACAGGTGCGGGGCCGGCGGCGGCAGCACCAGCGGGGCTAGCAAAAGAGCGGCCGCGGAGGGCGCGTGCACCAGAGAGACTGAGCCCCGAGCACGCTCCCTCACGCAGGCAGAGGCTGCGGAGTGCCTCTCCGGCCCCCCCCCCGTAGTAGGCTCCCCCCGGCAACACCAACAGGCAGGGGGAGCAGGGCGGGGAGGACTCCCGCCAAAAGACGAGGTGCGGCGGGCAGCGCGAGGCCCCGTGCTGAGAGGGGGGCGGGGCCAAGCGCTGCACAGAAAGCAAAGAGCCTGGAAGGGGTCGGGGGCTGCTCACCTGGAGGTGCATCGAAGGGGGAGCAGCCCTGCAACAGTTCAAGTGACGGGCGGCCCACGGTTTCTCGGGGTCCGGCGGCGGAGTCATCCGGAAGGCGTGCGACGGCGACAGAGGTGGCCTATGTTTCTTCGGCACCAAGAAGATCGGAGGCGGTTGCGGTCCCAGCGGAGCGGTCACAGCCCGGCGTTAGCAGAGTCCAGGAGGAACAGCGACAAGACTGGTCGGCGGCTGGTGGGTCCACAGCCCCTACGCAGCCAGGTGAGTCATGCTCTATGTCTGGTGTGTCCAGCAATGTTAGCCGCGTGGCGCATGCGGGGTCTAGTAGTGGGGTATTTGCGGGGGGTAGCGCTGCATTAACTAACGCGCTAGGGGTAGGCGGCGAAGCAGGTGCATTGCTGGGGGTGGTATTAGAATTGTTGAGGAGGCAGGGGGTAGGTTACGCTCCGTCGCCTGTCACAGCATGGAGCTCACCATGCAGTGCGTCGTCCAGCATTAGGGACGGACCGGGAGGACCGTTTGCTGGTGGGACTGGGGTAGGACAGGCGGTTGGGGTGTTACAATCTGCCCCGCTGGTAGGACAGATGTCCACGAGCGGGTTACAGACGGGGGCACAATCCACTGGGGAAATCTCTCAAGTGGGGGGTGCAGCAGGTACGTTGGAGTCAGGGGGGTCGGCCGGGGTGGCAGTAGCGGTCCAGACAGAAAAGGACGGGGAGGGGGTGCGGCTAGACGATAAGGCAAAAGGCGAGGTCTACGTCTGCTTTGAGGGCCCGTTGGGGGCCCACCTAAAAAAAGAGGTGAGGGAAAAGATTTGGAGGGACGAATATGTCGAGATATTCTCCCTCCTACCCTTGGAAAAATTTAATTTAGACAAGGGAAAGCGGACTGAGTTTAAAAAAGAGGAGGAGGAGAAGCGTAGGTGGCGCCTTATACCCCAGACGTTTGCGAACTGGCTGCAGGCGTTTGCCATTCTAGCGAGCGTAATCGGAGAAAAAGCGCCGGACAATTGCTCCGGCCTTTTCTGTTACATGGACTCCATTGGTGAGGCCTATCGAGTGTATGGGGGACAGACCTGGCTGCGCTATGATGAGCAGTTCAGGCAGCGTAAGGCAGTGCGCCCATCGATCAGATGGGATCACAAAGATATAGGTCTATGGTTGAGAGTAATGGCCCCCGCGCGGTTCGGTCAGCCCTTTCAGGGCAGTGCCGGGTCCTTCAGCTCGGCCTCTAGTTCAGCCGGGGGGCAGGGTGGTTCAGCAGGGGGGAGTAGGACCGGGTACTGCTGGCAGTACAACGAGGGTCAGTGCAAGTTCGGAGCAACATGCAAGTTCCGTCATGCCTGCTCTCACTGCGGCGCGGGGTCTCACGGGGCTGCCAGATGTTTCAAGAAAGGAAAGGGAAAAGGTCCAGGGGGTTTTACGAAAAGGGATGACCCCAGTGATTCTGGAAGAGATGGTACCGTACCTAAGTAGGTACCCGGATAGAGAGAAGGCAGAGTTACTGTTTAAGGGTTTTAGGGATGGTTTTCACATCCCGCCTCCGGTTCATGGGGTCCCCTTTTCGTTAAAAAATTTACGTTCGGCGTTAGAATATCCGGAAGTGGTGACGGAGAAGCTAATGAAAGAGGTTAGCTTAGGGCGCATGGCGGGGCCGTTTGAAGAGCCACCCGTGCAAGACTTTGTGGTGTCACCTTTGGGAGTGGTACCGAAGAAGGAGCCGAATAAATTTCAGCTTATTCACCACTTATCGTACCCAAGGGGGGCGTCTGTAAACGACGGAATAGACCCCGAGCTATGCTCGGTGGTGTATACATCGTTTGATGCGGCGCTTCATTGGGTTCGGAACTATGGAAGGGGGGCATTGATGGCAAAGGCTGACATAGAGTCAGCCTTTCGCTTGCTGCCAGTAACACAAGAAAGTGTGAGGTTGTTGGGGTGTTTTTGGGCAGGGAGTTATTTTGCGGATCGTTGTTTGCCCATGGGATGCTCAATCTCATGTGCATACTTCGAAGCGTTTAGTTCGTTTTTAGAGTGGGTGGTGAAGGACACGGCGGCAGTGCAGTCGGTCATTCATTACCTGGATGATTTTCTGTGCGTAGGGCCCGGGGGTTCGCCAGTTTGAGCGAACTTACTGGGAACCTTGCAATGGGTGGCCAAACGGTTCGGGGTGCCTCTGGCACCGGAAAAGACGGAGGGGCCCACAACTTGTTTAAGTTTTTTGGGCATCACCATTGACTCTGAGGCAATGGAGTGCCGATTACCAGAAGAAAAATTAAGAAACTTGCAGGAGGAATTAGGTGCGGCGCGGGTGGCGAAGAAAATCACGCTCAAAGGGCTGCAGTCACTGCTGGGCAAGCTGAATTTTGCCTGCAGGATCATGCCCATGGGCCGGGTTTTCAGTAGACGGTTGGCGGCGGCAACAGCAGGGATTCGGGCCCCTCATCACTTTATCCGTTTGGGAGTTAGTCACAAGGCGGACCTGGCAGTCTGGTCCGCCTTTTTAGAGAAGTACAATGGCAGGTCGGTAATTATGGGGGAGGTCAGTAGCAACGTGGACTGGGAGCTCTATACAGATGCAGCAGGGAGCGCAGGCTTTGGGGCCTATTTTCAAGGTAGATGGTGTGCGGGGGAATGGCCGGAGCAGTGGAAGCAAGAAGGCTTAGTTCGGAACTTAGTACTATTGGAATTATTTCCAATAGTAGTGGCTATCACACTGTGGGGTAACCACTTCCGGGATAGAAAAGTGAGATTCCACTGTGACAATATGGGGGTGGTGCAGGTGATTAACAACCTCTCTGCGTCATCCCCCCCGGTGGTTAACCTGCTGCGTCAGTTGGTGCTAGAGGCCTTGTCATTAAACATGTGGGTAGTAGCGGTACACGTTCCAGGTGTCGAGAACTCAATTGCGGATGCTCTCTCTCGCTTTCAGTGGGAGCGGTTCCGGACACTGGCGCCGGGTGCGGAGAAGGAGGGGAGGAAGTGCCCGTCTCGAATCTGGAACGTGGTAAGCGAGCAGTGGGGGGCCTGATAGAACGGTCACTGGCTCGGCGGACTAGGGCAGCATATTGCGCAGTGTGGAGTGAGTGGGAAGAATGGTTGAGGCAGCATGGAGGGGAGCGTTCAGAGGAGGATAGAGTGGGCTTACTGTTGAGTTGGTTGGGAGAGAGTGCAGATTTGGGTCGGTCAGTGGCAAAAGTGAACCAGTTTATAGCAGGGGTGGCTTTTGGGTTTAAAATACGGGGGGTGGAGGACGCGACAAAAAATTTTTTGGTAAAACAGGCGCTGAAGGGGCTGAGGAGAGGGAAGGGGAGACAGGACACTAGGCGACCGGTATCATTTGATGTTTTGGAGAAATTAGGGGAGGCGGTTGATGTTGTTTGCGGAAAAGAGTTCGAGCGGCGGTTGTTTAGGGCGGCTTTTTCATTTGCATTTTTCGGGGCCCTACGGGTAAGCGAATTGGTGTCACCTAGCAAGACCGTGGGGGGCGGCCTGCACGCGGAAGATGTGCGGTTGGTAGACGGGAGGTTGGACTTGCTTATCCGTCGGTCCAAGACGGATCAGCAAGGACGGGGGCAGGTGATCCGGTTGGGTGAGGTGCCGGGGGCCAGTATGTGCCCTCTGAGTGCCTGGGAGCAGTATAGCAAAGGGTTAAATTTTCGCACGGGCCCATTTTTGCGGCACGAGACCGGGGAGTTTTTGTCGCGTTTTCAGTTTATAGCGGTGTTCAAGAAGGCCTTAGAGGTGGCGGGTTTTAATAATACACAGTTCGGGTCTCACTCATTTCGGGTGGGGGCGGCGACGGAAGCGTCAGTAAGAGGTATGGGGGAGGAGGCAGTGAAGAGGATAGGTCGGTGGGAGTCAGGGCGTTTTAAATCATACGTGCGACCCCACCTGCTTTAAATTCAAGGCGGGGTCGTCTGGAGGGTGGGGGAGGGTCATAATGGCGGTTTGCTAATATAAGTATTGTTGCTGTTTATTTTACAGATGGTCGTCCAGCATTAGTTTGGATCTTGGGAGACTCCTATGTTTTTTGGGGAGCAGAGAGAGCAGGGGTACGGCCGAATGGGAGGCAGCTACGGTTTCAGAAGAGTGAGGCGATAGTGAGATGGATGGGGATTAGAGGGATGACTTGGGGCAGCGTATTGGAGGAAGTTGAAAGGCGGGTTAGGTGGGATAGGGCGCCGGAGGTTTTGGTCATACACGCGGGAGGAAACGATTTGGAAAAAAGGAGGTTTAGGGACCTATCAAGGGACATAAGGTATGACTGTCTTAGACTGCAAGCGTCATACCCGGGGACGGTCGTAGTGTGGTCCGAAATCGTGCCTAGGAAAGTTTGGAGGGGGGCGCAGTCGGAGAAGGGCCTGAACAGAGCAAGAGTGAAGCTCAACAGGGAAGTGTCGCGGTTCCTGGGCAGCAAAGGGGGGGTAGCAGCGCGACATATAGACCTGGAGAAAGGGGTCGGCAATTACTGGAGGTCAGACGGCGTCCACTTAAATGACATCGGCATTGACCTATGGACGGAAGGATTACAGGAGGGCATTGAGCGGGCGCTATTGGTGTGGGGGGCGGCGCAGGCTCAAGGTGGTCGAGCCTCACTTGCTGTGGCAGGGGAGGGGGAGGGGCCCTTGGAGCCCGTGTAGAAGGTTAGTGGGGGAAGGCAGGGGCTACATAGCCCCTTCCCCCCTTTTTTGTATTTGGTCAATCGTGGCCTGTCGCCTCCTGGGTTACAGGGCGGAGCCCTGATAGTCGGTGGGAGAGGCTAGCCAGGGGTGGCTAGCCGGCCTCGGGGTCGGGAAGAAACGGCGGCCGGAGGTTAATGGGGAGTTTGCTTGGGCTCCCGAGTCTGCCACCGGCGGCGGGAGGAAGAAGGTTTTGGAAATAGCGTCGCCTGAGCCAGCCAAGTTGCGGCTGGTGACCGGGACAGCTATTTCCTTTGTTGGTTTGAGGCGACAGGATATTTTTAGAAGTAGGAGGGGCTCCAAGGTCCTCTTCGCAGGTTTTCCATTAGGGAATGTTTATAATGGTTAGGAGGTTATAATGGTGTATGATATATTTGAAAGGAAATGCGTTTAAAATTTTTATGTTAATGTTGTTTGTTTTAATAAATTGGCTGCTGTGGCCAAATTTTATCCAACAGATGGTGTCGGTGGTCTGTTCGGGTAATGGTAGGTGGGGAGGGGGATTTAAAGGGGTAGGTCATAGCAGCATACGACTCCGTTATACCCGGGTCAAGGTCTGCCGGAGCCGGAAGCCCGCAGGGCGGTAGGAGGAAGGCAGCATGATAGGGTTATCGGGGAGGAGGGGGGTTAATTAGAGTAGAGGATGCCGGGAGGGGGCGGAGCTTAGGAAGAGGGGGTTAAATAGAGGGGTTAGCGCAGGGAAAGGCCATTACAGCGTCCAGAAGAAGAGGAAGAAAGAAGCTGAAGTTAGAAGAGTCCCGCCCGCCCGCCCTAGAAGAAACCCAGGGGGGGAGAGGGGTGGGATCACGGGAAAGGGCTTTCGTCATAGCAGCAGGGGAGGGGGAGGGGCCCTTGGAGCCCGTGTAGAAGGTTAGTGGGGGAAGGCAGGGGCTACATAGCCCCTTCCCCCCTTTTTTGTATTTGGTCAATCGTGGCCTGTCGCCTCCTGGGTTACAGGGCGGAGCCCTGATAGTCGGTGGGAGAGGCTAGCCAGGGGTGGCTAGCCGGCCTCGGGGTCGGGAAGAAACGGCGGCCGGAGGTTAATGGGGAGTTTGCTTGGGCTCCCGAGTCTGCCACCGGCGGCGGGAGGAAGAAGGTTTTGGAAATAGCGTCGCCTGAGCCAGCCAAGTTGCGGCTGGTGACCGGGACAGCTATTTCCTTTGTTGGTTTGAGGCGACAGGATATTTTTAGAAGTAGGAGGGGCTCCAAGGTCCTCTTCGCAGGTTTTCCATTAGGGAATGTTTATAATGGTTAGGAGGTTATAATGGTGTATGATATATTTGAAAGGAAATGCGTTTAAAAGTTTTATGTTAATGTTGTTTGTTTTAATAAATTGGCTGCTGTGGCCAAATTTTATCCAACAGATGGTGTCGGTGGTCTGTTCGGGTAATGGTAGGTGGGGAGGGGGATTTAAAGGGGTAGGTCATAGCAGCATACGACTCCGTTATACCCGGGTCATGGCAAATTAAGTAGACTGTAAGACCTTGGATTCTCCCCAAATTAACCTAATTGCCACACAATTTCTACAGTCAACACTACCTAATGCTGTACTAGCATTGACAACTGGGTGTTATTATTCTCTTTGTCCCTACACACTGACACTCTCCAGTCAATGCTGACCATACCTGCGTATGTCCTTCTGCACTTCTGCAGGTGCTGCAAAAATTTCTACTAGGAATCACTGCACAAAGAAATTCTGTGTCAGCTTTTGGAGCAATTTGCAGCAAAATAATGTCAATGTGCATCAAATCTTTGAGCTGGGGTCATTGCACAAAAACTTGTGCTGGTATTATCCTCTGCCACTCGTGAAGGACATAACTATAGCAACCAATTGTGATTGATGTGAGTAATATAACTTATAGTTTTTATACCTTTCTCATCAACTGAGAACAAGAAGCACTTCAAGCAGCTACATTATACTACTATGAAACACCTACCATATTTCCTCGAAAATAAGCCCTACCCTGATTTTCAGGGATTTTTGGGGAGGCTTGAAATATAAACGCTATCTTGAAAATAATCCCTAGCTCCATTACATTAAAAAAAGTAATACATTACCTACCAGGCTCAGTCCAGGTCCTTCCCGCTGCTCTCCAGTGTTCTGTCACAGTTCCTGCAGTCCTCGACCACTCATACAATGTTTCTTCCTGGTTGTAGGATTCATAAATCCCACCTCAATGGAAGCCATGGCTCTGATTGTTTGTTCAAGTGCTGCTTAGCCAATCAATGCAGCGATTGATGGACCTATGCGATGGCTGTGATTGGTTCATCGAGCGCTGCATTGATTGGCTGAGCAGCACTCATAGAGCCAATCAGAGTCATCAATTCCCGGGAGACGGGATTTATGAATTGGCTAAGCCACTACTTCTGTGGGCAGCCCAAGGACTGCAGAAACTGCTACGGAGCTCTGGAGAGCAGTGGGAAGGACATGGACCAAGCCTGCTGGGTAAATAAAATAAGACATCCCCAAAAATAAGAGCTAATGCCTCTTTTGGGACATACATTAGTATAAGACAGAATCTTATTTTCGGGGAAACACAGTAGTACTAAAAATGTTTGTACAGTAATTTACATTTTCAACATGTAAATGATGCATTGTAGTGCATTTCCTTAATGGATTAGAACAGGAAATAAGTTATACTGTCCAATACTAGATGTGAATTTGAAGCATGCTGTGTATTCGGATGTGTCACCTATGATGTGCTCTTTAAAATGACTGTTTCCAGTGTTATCTGGATGTTGCATGCCAACTGCAAAGATTTACTTTTGTAAACCTTAATCACTCTGTAAATGCTTGGCTCCTTTAGCAGACTTGACGATGTAGATCTCTCATCAGCAGTATTATACTTGCCTCTAAAAAACCGCATACTCAAACAGCAGATGCAAATGAGCTACTTATATACAGCCACAACAAATGTCGATTATCTTATGCTGTTGCTAAAGCCAAGAAAAGGACTGATGTTGCAACTTTTGAAGCTGCTCTGACCCTAACCCTGGTCTTATTAACACAATGTTCAGATGAGTGAGTAGCAGTATTGATTCTAATAGTAATTGCAGCACATTCGCCAATTTGCAATTACTCCATAGTAGACCAGTTCAATTACAAAAAAGGGGGATGGATCCGAGACCTCACCATTATGTTACAATGATATGTACAAAAGTACCTGAAATCCTAAATGATTCAATCAACTTTTAGTTCAACCATTACAGTTTTACAATTACTGGTAATAGACAGTTCACTGACACTGCTAATGTAATGTTGAAGGGGATGTCTCAGACAACGTCTTTTTAAGGTTATATCTAACAGGGTGGCTCTGCTGCGATGCACTAGCCGAAATCTTGGATGATTAGACCATGCAGCCTGGTATCCTACTACCCTGGATCACTTCAGGCCCAAAAGAGAGGTATCTTTTAGTGTTAGGACCCATCCATAACACGGTCACCTGGACGTGGTGGATGGGTGGCCAACATACTGTGATCAAAATATGTGCTAAGAATCTTGCATTTTTATGTGTTTAGTATATAGAGAGTTAGGCTACTTTCTTCTCATGCGTAAAATACGCTGTACATACACAATGTAATTGCGTATGTACTGTGTTGCATACGCACCCATAGAAAACAATGGGACTGTACACACAATACAACATGCTCCATTCTTTTTTACGTGCGTAATATACGCAATCAATATATGCAAGTGTCAATGGAACAGTGAAAATCAATGTTCTTTCATTGACTCCATTCACCGTGTATTATACAAACGTAACGCGCAATTCAAATACATTCGTATGAGCTAGCCTTAAGAATTTTTTCAGATATTAAATGTGCATGAATGCTGTTGCCACATGTTTCTGCTGGTACTGAAAGCTCCCTTAGAAGCCTTGAATTGAAACAACAGAAAAAGGTTAATTTAATTTCTGATAGGGAAAGATGTGCCTCCTAGCATATTAAAGAGAGAACTATGCCTCAGTGCTGATAGAGAAAGGCATGCCTCTCAACGCTTGCAAGCATCTTATACAGAGGTGCAGAATCTCTAGAAATAGATTATGCCATGTTAGTCTGAGGGGAACAACCAACATGGTGATTACCTGCTGGTCTCCAACGTGACCAAGTTCATCCTATGGAGCCTTGGAATGCCACCCTTCTTAATTGTGTCCTCCTTGTCTTTTGCACAGTCAACTTATGTGGCATGGTCGAGGACGAGCTCTAGAAGTAGCCTTTATTTCATCACCCCAGATAAGAAATATGCGATATATAACTATTAGAGATGAGCGAGCATACTCGTCCGAGCTTGATACTCGTTCGAGTATTAGGGTGTTCGAGATGCTCGTTACTCGTGACGAGTACCACGCGGTGTTCGAGTCACTTTCATTTTCTTCCCTGAGAAATTTGCGCGCTTTTCTGGCCAATAGAAAGACAGGGAAGGCATTACAACTTCCCCCTGTGACGTTCAAGCCCTATACCACCCCCCTGCAGTGAGTGGCTGGCGAGATCAGGTGTCACCCGAGTATTAAAATCTGCCCCTCCCGCGGCTCGCCACAGATGCATTCTGACATAGTTCAGGGAAAGTGCTGCTGGTGCCGGAGCTGCTATAGGGAGAGCGTTAGGAGTGATTTTAGGCTTCAAGAACCCCAACGGTCCTTCTTAGGCCATAGAAATCGCAGATCGCACCTATGTGCGATCTGCGATTCCTGTTCTCTTCTCTATATGCGCTCAATGGGGCCGGCGGCAGCAGCGCCGACCCCATTGAGAACATATAGAAGACAAATCATTCTTCTCTGCCACAGCTGTAGCAGCTGTGGCAGAGAAGAACGATGTTTGCCCATTGAATTCAATGGAGCCGGCAATACAGCCGGTTCCACTGAAAGCAATGGGCTGCCGGCAATCGCGGGATGAATTGTCGGGAAGGGCTTAAATATATAAGCCCTTCCCTGCAATTCATCCAGTAATGTGTTACAATAAAAATATATACCGTATATACCGGCGTATAAGGCGACGGGGCGTATAAGACGACCCCCCAACTGTCACCTTATACGCCGGGAATACAGCGGAGCAAAGAATAAAAATCATTACTCACTTCCCCCGGCGTTCTGCGGTGCTGCTGCAGGCTGTCGCCTCCTGGTCCCCGGCAGAGCATTGCTTTCTGGATGCAGGGTTTGAAATCCCCGCCTCCAGAAAACACACGTGCCTTCAGCCAATCACAGCCATTCAAGGACATCATTGTCATTGAACTCCTTTATCTCTCCTGTCTAGATCTCCTCCTCTGCCGACAATGACTGACTGCCCTCTCTGACACTCTGACTGGCTAGAAGCCAGAAGCCAGAAGCAAAAAGCCTCTATCTGCTCTCTCACTGCTGCTTTAAGCTCCTCTTCTCATCCCCGCACTTTTACTACTCCTCCTGCTCTGCATAGAGACTTGTGGTGTTGTTTTCCCGCACCTGGACTCTGCACCAATGAATTTGAAAGCTGACTGTCAGACAATAGGGCATCAGCTGACGTCAGAGCTAAGCTCTAGGCTTAGTAGAGAAAATGGGAAAAACAGGGTCTCTCCTACAGACGGCACCTTCTATGTCCAAGGAAGACACATAGACAGGTAAGACAGCACAGGTGTTGCTGTGGGTGTTCTGTAGGACCTGCTGGGCCACTACACTAATCATTTAAATAATACTGTCGCTGATAGGGTTAACGGGGATAGGGGGTTGGACCCAATGACCCTGGAGGTCTCTTCCAACTCTACCATTCTATGATTCCTTCTTCTGTCTGTGCACCTAAGTAGATACCACAATATTGACCATGACACCTAGGGGTTAAGACAGCAGTGCTGGCCCCCAGGGGTCTTCTCTGTGACTACTGCTGTATAGTAACAGTGTGGCCCCTACACCCTGCAACAATATTGGGCACCCACAGGATGTTAAAGCAACTACAAGTTTAAGAGCACATATAACCAAGATTGAATAGCCCCTAAAACCTCTGCCATTGCATATATATTTCTTTGTATGCAGAATATAGCACCTGAGTCATGTATTGGAACACCTGTGAATTCACAGAAATATTGACCTTCAATATTTAATGTATGTGAACTGCCAAGGGCTGTAATAGATGCATGCATGCTCCCCTTTCCCTGCCACAAGTGCTGTACCCTGCATACAGAGAAGAAATATACTGTATTATATGTACATGTATGAGCATAGAGAGGGGGAAGCTATAGGTACACTGTGGAACTAAAGGTCTACTGACACTCACCTTTCCTTTAGCAAACACCGTGACTCAACCGAAACTGAAGCTCACACTGTTCAGCCTACTGCTGACCCAACTCCATCCTCCTGATAATGTCGGCGATAGTTCTATCTTACTCTGTAGTGAAGAAGATGATGGCTACATCTTACAACTGCAGGCAGCTCATCCCCCCTTCCTATTCTTCTCCGGCCCAAAAAAACATGTGGCTATATTAGCTTCTCCAAGTGCATCCTGAAGCATGGGTGGTTCGGGGGCTACTCATGACCTACTATAGTCAGGGCTGTATATGAAACCTAGATAGCCGATCCAAGATAATGGTTTAGTAAATAAACTGTCTGATTGTCTAGACTTAAAAAATGCCCAATTACCATCTCTTAATAAACTAAAACTTAACTTTTATCATTGATACTTTAAATTGTTTAACACTAACTCAATTAAAATTCCAAGTGGTCAATTTCTTGCGTGCTATTTTGCCTCATTTTTTGATGCATTGCTTATTATTTCAAAATAGAATACCTAACTGCAGTCAAGGTCTATTGTGCGATTTTCATTGAAATTCAAGCATGCGGGCCTTGTTAAGAAATCATTGTGTCTGTCAGGGTTTAAACCCACAGCCTCCTATACTCCAGTCAGTGGCTCTCCCCAGTGAGCTATCCAGCTTGCTGAACAAGCTGCCCTGCATAACCTTGTTCTTGTCCCTAGCTGCTGCTCCAGAGTTTCCCTTCTGCCTGCTTCTCTGCTATTGTGACAAGACCTCCTGATACCAACTTCTGTCTTTCCATCTGACTATGTTACCGGCCTTATCCATTTGTACTACAAACAAAGACCTCCCGCTGCTGACCCCTGGCTTTTCATTTGACTACGTTACCTGCATCATCTATTTGTACCGTTAACAGACACCTCCCGTTGCTGACTTCTGAACTGTCCCTGATTACCCTGCAGACCTGCGGCAATTACACCTGAGGCTCCACCATAGTGCCTGAATTCGCTACAGTGTCACTTCAACTCATGTCAAATCAGTGCTATTTTTAAGAGGCCAATACAATATGACCCCCACTAATCAGATATTGCTGGCATATATGAGTAATGTTCCATTAATGTCTTCAGTGAGATAAACCTAATGCTGAAATAGGCCTGGTGCATCTATGACTGCAGAAAACACTATACATAATTAAACAATAATTCTTCATTGTCCCTCACAAAACAATAGAGGGATTATTGTAAGATTATGGTTCTGTTATTAGAATCTTACTATTTTTTCACAATGTTCTTAATTTTACAGCACTCCACCGTATTTATTATTAATTATAACAGCATAGGCTTGAATAAACAAATGCAAATTGTAATTAACTGTATGCAATAATGCATTATACTGTTCATTAATAATACATACTGTAATAGAAAAAGACAATAATGTCCATAACATTTATATGTGACAATATTTTTTATAAAATACTGCCTTTCACTTTAAAAGTTAATTTTAGGAAATAACGACCATAACGTTAGGCGCAAAATCCGCGGTGGGTTAGATCTGGCACCATCATCAGCAGTTTCCAATATTTTGTTGCGTATTTAAAATATCTATTTCCTTTTACTTTGCATTTAGACTCCTGAAATGTATTTGCTTTTGAATAGTAAATAATTTAAGACTATCAAGTAAAGGTGAAATTATGTGGAATTATGATTGACATAATTTAACATAATAAAGAGCTCCTAGTAGAAAACTTGTAATCATATCTGCTAAGCAGGCGATTAGTATGGAATATTCTTGTTCCGAGACAGGTGCCTCTCTAAATGTACACACGAACTATTTTGACAGCTTTGCTAAAGCGCATCTCATAATGAGATTTCCATGTCTTTTCATATATTGAAAAGTTCCGAATATTTATTACAGATTGTGTTCAACAAAGCAGACACGTTTCCTGTTTACTGTTTTTTTCTGACTAAAAAGCAATTTTTATCAGATTTGTGAATTTTGTTAGAAGTTTTTTTATGAATTTCTCTGTGTGAGCATTTATTAAGAACTTTATGTTTCACATGCTGACTGGGTAATTTATCAGTCGATGCTTTTACACATTTTTGCCCTCTTACTTCCCATTTTCTGTCCACATATTCAAATTAATTTAAAATGTTGCTTTCAGCCCTTTTTTTTAACAGAACTTACTATTGTCGCTAACTTTGACAGCCAGTAAAAATAGCCATCCAGATGTCAAATTATAGAGTGTTGGTCATGAGTTAATTTCAAAATGAAGATGTAAATATGGGTCCATGTGGCAAAACGTCTGTGTACTATATAGTCTCATAAGCTATAATGAGGCCGTGTGCTATTTGTGGAATAAGAAGGGTATTGTTTCTTCTTAAGGAGAGGACCTAGAAGGTGAGTGAGGAGACTTATAAGGCCATCCAGGACCCTCTGGGAAATATGCAAATAAGGAAGATGGAACAATACCTCAGCAGTGCTACCTATTGGAATGCAGCATTCCTGCAAGTCAATGCCTTTGTCGATGGCCTCTAACTAGCCAGGTCTCCTCGCTCACCTTCTAGGTGCTTTCCTTAAGGAGACATGATACTCTTCCTTAACCACATCTATAGGCCTCTCACTAGCCAAGCCAGAAGCCTACTGCACACTGATTAGGCGGCAAAAACCCTGAAACAGTTGTCTGTGGGCGCTGACAACTGCAAGCAAGCCTGCCCAGAACCGTTGAGAGCAGCAGGATGGACATGGACGGAGCCTGTCAGATGAGTTTAGCCTTTTTTTTCTCAGGTAATGTAGCTAGGGCATTTAGTGCTGTCAAAAGCGCAGCACAAAATTGTGTCGCGTTTTCAGCAGCACTGAAAACTCTGCCCATTGATTTCAATGAGCGAAGCACAGCATTTAAAAATGCTGAAACACCCCAAAATAGAACATACACTGCTCGAAAATTGCAGCGAATGTGTGAGTGTTCGCATTGAAAACAATGGGAGCAATGTACTGCGATTAGCGTGGTGCTGAAAGGGGGGCCATAGACAGTCTGGTGGATATTGCAGTTGTAGGTATAATCTTGTAGAAATAAAAATCTGTAAAGTAGGACAAGGGTCTAAGTAAAGTGATGCTTCCACCAGGATCTTCGTTCTGCTAAATTATCTATCACAGTTTTTCTTACTTTTCACTCTTGTGATATGTTCAAGTGTCCTACTGTTTGATAGAATCTGCCAAGTAAAATACTACCTAGAGTGGAGAGGCTGAAAGTGTAATATTATTAGAAGCAATAATGGAAGCCTTCACATGAGGTTATCATTAAGAGACCAGAAAGGTTCTGGTTATCTCTACAGGAAGACAGACCATACGAATGAAACCTTCATGTGGCATAACAGACAAATATATAGGAACAATACCAATAAATGTAACTGGGAATCTAGAGAAACTGCTTAAGTTTGTTCATCTATGTAACAAGAGGTTGTGAGATGTGACAGAACATAGAGATATAGCAAAAAATAAAGTGGCAGCTATACAGCAAGACACCTTCCCAATGTGTTACATCTGCTAATAGTAATGTATGGGTAAAGCTTTAGCTTTAAATTCCAACTGCAACATGGTGCTCAAAACTGATGTATATTATGAGAAATGGCGCTTGTGCAAGACTTCCAATTACACAAGCTGCAGCAATAATATTATCAATTTGCTTTTGTAAAAGAGCCGCTATACTTCAAAACATTAAGTATTGACAATGGCATTTATCCTGACAATCTACACATTTGTGCTGTTCCTACAAAAATACTTCCAAATGTATGAAAATAGTCAAAACTACGACACAAACACGTGTCAGTCAGCGCTTAAGAACGGGACAGCAGACTTCTTGGTAATCTGTGTTTACTAATCTTCATCATTAGTAAAAACTCTGCCCCAAATAAAGGTGCAGCATCCGAGAAGCGGGCGATGGCCTAGGAGACAGGGGGGTAGAGTTTGGGCCTTGTCACGGTGGCTCTTCCGTCTCCCACCCGGAGGGTAACCGGTAACACATCCCAGGACCACGGGCAGGCTAATAAAGAAAAGAACCCAATTCTGGATTACCTTTAGTCTGGTTTTGTGTCTTGTGACGTCACCGTTTCTTCCGCAGCAGCGGATTGTTAGTTGGAGGAGTAAACCCTCTCTCGTGCGTCTTCCATGGGGGAATTCCTAGTTGGCGGAGTAAATACACACACACATGGGTACTGTTTAAGACACAGGCTCCAGAAAACCGGTCCACACTCACAAGCAGAAAACACGCTGCAGAACCTCTGGGAATATTGGGCCCCGCAGACATTAGGCTATCCTTTCAGCCTCTTACATTCCGGGTCTATGTGTTGAAGGTACCCACAGACAGCTGCCTTGTATGCCTCTCTTGAAAGATCTCACTCCACACTCCCTAGCACAGCTTGTATACACATATATAAATACGGTGACGTGATCGACAAAGATATACATAACCCAGACACCAGACACTTAACCCATCCAGTGCTGCAGGTTATGCAATGCACTCCACTCACACAACACAAAAGACATTGACAACACAACATTGAGCATACACACTTTTTAGGAGGGACCTGTAATACGGGGCCACTACAAAGGTTTATTAAAGGAACAAAATTAGAGGGTGTCTTGCTTTGTAGTTGAAAGTTGAGTTTTTTGGGCCACCCCACTGAACATAGATCCAATGAAACTAATTGAATGCTTGTATTCAAATGGTGACAGAAAATAAGAAGTGTGATTGTTTTTAAGAAGAGAAACCAAGTAATCTTGTAGATATGATACCTTTAAATGGCTAAGAAATACATGATGTTACAGCAAGCTTTCGAACCTACTTAGGGTTCTTCGTCAGGCATAATGGAACAAATCTAAAGACGTATTTATATAAAAACATATACACATGATCCCATCAGAGGTTACAGACATGTGAACTTAATTTGCACTAGATATATACCAGAGACAGCATAAGAGGGCACAAACATTGTGATCAATAGCACTTAGATAAATATCAGGGAGGGATGACCATAACAGTAAATAATTAGTCCACTGTCAAGGAATGTGAAAGTTTATAGTCTGTAAATTGCTGTTAAATAAGTGCGAATCAACAGCAGTGATATCACTAGTGTCAGACATCACAAAGCATATACCCTAGAATTTTTACCTGTTGCCACAGAAACCATGGATGAACATCACAATTAACTACATCCAGACCCTCAGGACGCAGGTACAGTTGAATACTGCAGCAGACACAGAAACCTATGGCTTCCTGCGGCACTGCTTACGGTCATAAGCCACAGGCCACATTAGGCTTATGCCCTGAGACGGCAGACATACGTTGCAGGCAGCGTGATGACGTCAGCTCAAGCTGTAAGGGAAGAGACTACTATAACTTATAGTACTATTCTATCAACATAAACTTGAATAATGCAAGGACAAACTTGAACGCTTAGTTAATAGAAGAAGATAAGCAAGTGATCACGGAATAAGACAACATACACCCATCAGTTGGGAAGACGTGAACAGCTTATTTTATCTAAATAGGAGTTGAGCATCTATATCCAACATACTCTTAGCAAAATGTAATACTGCACTAGCTTTTTCTTTCATAAGACTAACCTTGACTTTGATATAAAATACAAAAGATCCATTTGTTACTTCACAAATAAAACATTTGAAGGAAGAGATATCATTCTGCATATGTTGCATGTCTTAAGAGAAGTCTATATTCAAGTAATTACAATTTGACAAAATGGCCTGTTTAATGAAATAAAAATGAAATACTAAGAAAAGGATAATGATGTCAATGCATCAAGTATGACACTTGTGCCATAGGCATGGGAATGAGTATAAATTAGACTGTGAAGTGGATTGAATCTAATTATCATGGTCATACTATATATACACTGTAGAACTCAGGAAAGTTACTTCTTTTCTGCTTTTTAACAAAAAGGAAAATTCTAGTGATTTTTGCAAATCTCGTCCACTTTGCTGCTTAGTCTCAGTTTTAAAAATGCAGCAGAATTTTCGTGCCAAGGGTCCGCATGGAAATTTCACGGCAATTCCGCCCAGTGTGAACCCAGCCTAATATCATGATACAGTTACAGACATTGTTTCTGTGATTTCAGCTATAAATATTTGCTATGTGCAGGTTATCTGATTTTTTAAAAATTGCCTAATAAAAACTGATCAGACGGTAACGCATCTAGTGGCAAATAAGTTGTTACTAATGTAAGAATATTGTGTTAGGCCACTCTCATATATGCGTTCAGAAAATGTGCTCAAAATCGCTGCATTTTTACTGCGCTTTTGAATGCATGTCATGGCATTTGACAGCGCTTTTTAATGCACGCCATCATTGTGATAGGTGATGAGGTGTGTTAAAAGTGCCACAATGCGCAAAAATAGATTAGACAGCACAAATCAAGTGCAGGTCTGGGTAGTCCCATTAAGGCCTCTTTCATATAGGCGACTAAATCGTGCGATTTTCTCAAGATGCGACAGTGCTACAAATCACATGTTTGTGAAGCCCACGCTTTCCAATAGGTTCCTTCACATTTGTGATGTTTTGTAGCATGTAACATTACGAGTCAAAAAACCTTGTGGGTTTGGCAATATGCCCGTGACTCACAAGGTTTTGTAGCCCATGTAGCCCTATGGAGCCTTCCTCTCAGTTTTCGTGCGGTGCGGTGCAGCTTTGACAGTAGGAAACCCCTAGCTGCAGGAAAACATTTTAAAAAGAGGAATACATCACCTTAGAAGTGCTGTCCGGGGCTTCGCTGCATCTCCTTTCCCGTTCTGGCAGTGTTCTTCATCATCTCTTCTTGCCAGGGATTGAAAAATCCTTACCTCCTGGAAGCGCTGCCTCTAATTGGCTGAGTGCTGTGATGCTTAGCCAATCAGAGCCAGCACTCGATGAACCAATCACAGCCATTCAATGTTACCCGGCCAGAAGAGTGGAGCCGGACAGCGCTTCTAAGGTGAAGTATTCTTTTTTCTTCCTAGCAGATAGGACTTATTTTCAGGGTAGGGCTTATAGTTCAAGCCCTCTCACCCCGAAAATCCTCGCAAGTGGTGCTACAAAGTCGCTACGGTATCACTGCATAAAAACGCAGAGTTATCACACGGACTAGCGATGCAATATAATTGAGATTTTCTTCCGCCGATGTTGTGTCGCCCATGCGAAAGAGGCCTAAAGTTAATAGGAGCATTGTACCGCAGTTAGCACAGCGCTCAGGACGCCGTGCTAATCGCGGTAATAAGTGGTGTGCAAGAGTTGCCTTATTGTTCCATGCGCATTGCAGACATGTCACAGCACAGATGAAAATTTTTAAGGCCTGTTCACTTGGTGGAATTTCATCACAGATTAAGGCCCCCTTCACATGAGCGTATGCCTATTTGAATGCGCATAAACGTAGCATTTTTGCGGAACGAACTATGCTTTTTTTGGTGTATTTAACTGTACTTTTTACAACCGCAAGACATGTTCATTTGTGTGCAGCAAACAAAGATGAACAGCTTGAAATGGTTAAGGAGTCTAATGAGCTCCAGATGTGTTCTGTTTCCAGCAGAATTATTCATCATATCACGCATCTCCTTGGACGCGAATTGGCGCACCCCCATTACTTTGGTACGCAAATAGACAGGAAAATAGAGCATTCTGCATTTTTTTGGCATGAGTGAAATCTGCAGCAAAAGTACGTGCATTGAACTTACCCATTGAAATCAATATGTTCTATTCTCTGCATATTGCATGCTTAAATTTTGTGCGCACAAATAGGTCCAAGCGCAAAATCTGTGCGCCAGAGAATAGAACCCATTGTTTTCATTTTGCAAAACGTGACGAATAAAAAACATTGATTTGAATGTTTTTTGTTTTCACTAGCGGGATTCTTGAGTGATATTACTACGCACAAGAAAAGATAGACCTTGCCCTATCATTCTCGCACATAGAAAAGATAGGACAGGACCTATCTTTCAGCTTTTTTTCCCCCACGAGCAACAGTGCGAAATTTGAAAAGTACAAAAACAGAACTTTTCATTAGTTCATAAGCAAATATGCTCCGTAGCGGCGAGCGTATTTGCGCTTGCGCCCATGTGTTTAAGCCCTTAGATCTATGCATGAACAATGTAACATGAATATGATTATTTAGCCCATGTGAACATACCATAAAAGATCTTTGGATATAAGTAGAGATGAGCGAACGTACTTGTTTGGAGCAATTATTCGATCGAGCATCGCTTTTTTCGAGTAACTGCCTACTCAGGCGAAAAGATTCGGGGGGCGCCGGGGGTGAGCGGGGGGTTGCAGAGGGGAGTGGGGGGGGGAGAGCTCCCCCCTGTTCCCCGCTGCTACCCTCCGCTCCACCACGCCGCCCCCCGAATCTTTTCGCCCGAGTAGGCAGTTACTCGAAAAAAGCGATGCTCGGTCGAGTAATTGCTCTAAACGAGTACGTTCGCTCATCTCTAGATATAAGCCTATCCTGTCCTCTGCCAGAATGCTGACGCTCCCTCTCCCTTCCTATGCAGGAGGACTCAGACTCATCCACATTAATACAATGCCGTATAGCACTGCAGTCAGCAGACAAATATGATTGCTTCTTTCAAGAACTGAAATTCTCCATAATAAGTTGTTAACATTGGCAGTGACTGTTCTTTATGGAGCTCATCTTATACATACAAAACTGAATAGAAAAATCATTACTTCCTTGCACCGCACAGATCAATTTGTAATATAATGCATTTCAATTTCAACATTATTTGTAGGAAAAAGCTATTTATACTAAAAGTGATTTTGTAGTTAAGCAGTGCAAATATATCAAGACTTTTGTCGGATTCTCTCCCCTCTAAAAGCAAAAAACTGACTTCATAAATTATATTGAAGATATTAAAGGGGTTTTCCAGGGAAATACTATTGTTGACCCAGCATCAGGATAGGTCATCAATACTTGGTTGGCGAGGGTCGGTCACTCGGGACCCCAACCGATCAGCTGAGCGGGCGCATGCTGTCAGCGACGCCAAAACACAGAGGTCGGAGTGGAAGCCTCCGCGCTGACCTCTGTGTAGTGGCCAGTGCTTGTAACTACAGGCATGGCTCTCATTGAAATCAATGGGAGCCGTACCTGCTGTTACAAGCCCTGACCACTACATGGGAGGTCGGCACGGGGGCCTCCGCACCATATACACAGAGGTTGGAGCGGAAACCTCCACGCCGACCTCCTCATAGTGGCCGGCGCTTGTAACTGCAGGTACAGCTCCCATTGATTTCAGAGGTTTCATTGTCACTATCGGGATTCTTGACTGTTAATCACATAGGCGAGAAAAGATAGGCCATGTTCTATCTTTTCCGCATATAGTATTAACTACGCGTAGGAGAGATCAGGCATCATCTATCTTCCTGCTATTTTTGCGCTATGGCGTGGAGCTTGAAAAGCCTGACAAAAGAAAAAAAATCTTGTTTATCGGCAACTACACTAATTATGGGTAAGTGTAGTTGCACATACAGCAGTCTGAAACCGCCCTGAGTCTATATTTTTTACTGACTGAATACTGATCTATTGAATTAAAATAGTGTATTCACATGTGCGTTTTTTTAAGAGCATGAAACAAATTGCAGAATGTCCTGTTTTAGGCCATATTTAGGGACCATAATAGCCCATGAAAGTCTATGAGAATATTAAAAAATGGAGTGATTATGGACGTTACATGTGTATTCATTGCTTTTTTTATGCATGTTGCTAGGAGAAAGTGTGAAAAAATGACACCAATTGGACCTTCTTGCTTTTTTTTGTGAAAAACAGTGAATACGTCCACCAAATACAACCCAAAAATGTACTTAAACACACAGATTAAAAATAGTGCATTTTTCACGGATCAAAATTGCATACGCCTGTCTGATTCAGCCCTAATAGTTATTACACTAACCAACCATTTCAATTAAATTGTCATGTTCTGCATTGTATCTCTGCGTTCTCTTCCTCATTTCTAATCCCCGGAAAATCACAGAATTTTTTTTTCTTATTACTATATAATGGCACAAAAGGATGCCAATAACCTGTTATGCAATAAATAATGAATGTAAATAATCTTCCAGCAGAGATGTTGATAGTTCTGAATGAAGTAATAACCCCTCAAAATTACTTGTAGCTACAATTAGTCAAGTACAGGTTAATAAGTAGTTATAATATGCACCAAATGCTGTCAAAAGATATTTCATATAATTAGACTTAAAGTGTACTTGAGTGTTCAAAAATGTTTGTAGAACAGCCCAGATCTTCAGTCTCTAATGATTTGCCGCTGGTTGAACCCTGGTTTAGCACTGTGAATTTTATTTTTCATGTAGATTTTCCCTTTCTTTGGCTGCCCTACTAAGTCGCGTGGGGTGTGTCACATGGCGCCCCCTATCTGTCTGTACTTTACTGGCCAGAACTTTTGCTCCCATGGTTCCCATGTTACTTTGCAGCTGTCTCTGCAGTGCACATAGTAGTAAAATAATCAGCTGCAAGGCACTATCCGAATGCCAGGCCCCTGATGTCCAGCGACACATCTACTAACAGAGGGGTCTCAGTGTATGGGAGCAAGAGTGTGATGATAGACCGGCCCCACTTCCTGCAGTCCATCTCAGCATCTCTGTTCCTATAGACCAGTGTTTCCCAACTCCAGTCCTCGAGGACCCCTGACACGTCATGTTTTCGAGAGAACACCAGAACCCATTTCTGGGACACCTGACAGCAATTCCATCTACTGTGCAATACTGAGGAAATCCTGAAAACAGCACATGTTGGGGGTCCTTGAGGATTGGAGTTGGGAAACACTGCCATAGATGGACAATGCCTAACAATGGGCAGTGGACAGCTAATGTGTACTTCATTTTCAATGGTAAAACAGGAACATTTTTTATGCAACTATATTATGATAGTGCTACTGCCCACTGACACTGTTAAATAAGCAGAAGGTGTGTGAAATGTTCGGGACCATTTAAAATATGCAGAGGCTAAACGAAATAAGAACATATTGTTTCAATAAAACAAATATTCATTCACATTAAAAATAGTCAAAGGTACTACGATTCTTTAAGGCCCAGGTGAAACACTGGCGGTTAGGGTCACAATTTACTGGCAACATCTTATGCAATAGCTTTTCCCTTTAACAAAAATGTAGCCTCGTCCAACACAGAATGTAGATATGAAGCTTTCCTGTTGTACCTAATCCCAGCTTTGTCACCAACATGGGAAAAATGTGGTGCATTAAATAAAACTACAAGGCATATATGAATCGTCTCACCCCCACAGGGCACACAGGTGAATCCAATTAGGGCTTGATGCATGGAGAAAGATACTGTGTTGGTTGACAGATAAACCGGGACAATAAGCAACAGTAGTTGTATCCCAGCAACAGAGGAAAATTAAAAACAATCTGTATTTATTATTGCATGTTTAAACATATGATCACATCTCAAAAAGCATTAGGGCTAATGCCCACGGCCAGATTTCTGCCGGCGGGAATCCATGGCATTATCCCGCAGCTATTACGTTCTATTGAACCTAATAGCTCAATGTTCACGCTGCGGAATTCTACCACGGAATTCCGCAGCATGAAATAAACCGCGGCATGTTCTATTTGCCGCAGGAATAAGCGCAGACGGCTTCCATGGTAGTCAATGGAAGCCGGCCGTCACGCTATACTTTCGCTGTCAGTACAGTGGAAGTATCGCGTGAATACGTGACCCTGCCCACCGACGGCCGCGTCATGCGCTGTAGTGCGCATGCTCGTTGGCACGCCTTGTGGGACGCGCACAGCGGATCAGGGTTGTGAGTATGGGGTCCTTGGGGGGGGGGCGCCGTGATGGACTCCGCTGCTATATTCTGCTGGTGGAGTCCATCACGGCCGTGGGCATGAGCCCTTAGGTGTTTCGAATCCGCTTACTACACAGTAGACCACAGATTAATTATTAAAGTAGAGAAAATGGGCACACTCCTCTCTATCTGTATCACAGAATTAGCATATGCAATTAATATCAGTATTTAAAGCAGCAATGATCTCTAAATACAATAGATATATTCATAACAATTCACAGTAACAATTGCAGCCAGTAAAAATACATACACCACATAGATACTGTTACAATTTGTATGAGGTTAAATGATTTGCATATCCCTAACTTATTTAGAAATCACTGTTGCTTTAAATTCTCCTCTCCTACATATGCTAATTATGTGATGTGGATGGGAGGAGTGTGTCCGTTCTTTTTTAATCTTTGGTGGTCCTTGTAGTAAGATGCTATGACTTAAAGGCTCGTTTACAAGGGCAGATGATTGCTCAAAATCGCTCAAATGACAGTTTGAGCTACAGCTTTGAGCGATCATTTTGCATAAAAATTAATTGGTATTTAAGTAGCTGCTCAGCTATTTAAATACCAATTATGTAAGTAAATGAATCCTTCACTGAACTCAGCTAATGGCCCCAGGCTATTATCTGTGCTTAGATCCTTTGTTCGCGACAGGAAACAATGTTATCAGCACTCCCCGGGGAGACAATCCTATCAGCACTCCCCGTGGAGAACTACTGATAAAAGTGAGTGACGATTTTTAGGTTAGACTGAATTTAACGCTCAGCCAGCAGTGCCCGAAAAGCAGACGATGGGCGCACATTTACACGCACCGATTATAGCTAAAATGATCGCCAATTAGCGATTTTTTAGCAATCATCAGCTGGTGTAAATGGGCCTTTTAGACACAACGATTATCGCTCAAAATTGATGGCTTTTGAGCGGTAACTATTGTGTCCAAACGTGCTACGATCATGTACTGTTCGTGCACTATTCGTTCATTGGTGATTTCTAGCAAGCTAGAAATCACACATGACTGTTATCAGTGCCGCACACTGATTTTCTCAGCAGGCGGTGCTGATAGTATTCTTTCAGCTGGTATCCCACTGGGATACCAGCTGCAAGAACACTATCAGTGCTGCCTGCTGAGAAAATCAGTGTGCGGCACTGATAACACTCATCTGTGATTTCTAGCTTGCTCAGAGGGACACCAGCTGAAAGCTCAGAGAAGAATGCAGCTCTTTGCATATACAAAACAGCTGCTTTGTTCTCGGAGCTATCTCAGCAGTATCCCGCTCCGCCTGCATTAACTGTTAAGTAGCTCATTAGCTACTTGGAGTTATGCAAAGATGATCACTCACAACTGTTACTCAAACGATTTTTGAGCAATTATCTTTCAGTGTAAATCTGCCTTAAGAGTCCACTTTGGATTCAAAACACATAAGTTTTTCAGATGTGCACATCATATTTTTAAACATGTACTAACTATTAGAGATGAGTGAGCACCAAAATGCTCGAGTGCTCGTTACTCGAGTCGAACTTTCAGTGATGCTCGAGAGTTCGTTTCGAGCAACGAACCCCATTGAAGTCAATGGGCGAATCGAGCATTTTTGTATATGACTGGTGCTCCGCTAAGGTTTTCATTTGTGAAAATCTTAGCAAATCACCAAAGTCATGTAAAAAACACAGAAATGGATAGGGCAGGTGAGGAGCAACATGCAGGGCTGCATTTCGGGCTCCGAGGTCTCACTATTAAGCCACAATAGTGGCAAGAGTGAGACCCCCCCCCCCCCCTGCACTGTCAGCATAAAGATCGTTCTCCTCTGCCACAGCTGTAACAGCTGTGGCAGAGAAGAACGATGTTAGCCCATTGAATTCAATGGAGCCGGCAATACAGCCGGCTCCATTGAAAGCAATGGGCTGCCGGCGAGCGCGGGATGAATTTTCGGGAAGGGCTTAAAAATATAAGCCCTTACCTAAAAATCATCCTAAAATTTGTAAAAATAAAAAAAAAATTTATACTCAGAGTATAATTTTTTATTTTTTTTTTACACATTTTAGGATGATTTTCAGGTAAGGGCTTATATTTTTAAGCCCTTCCCGAAAATTCATCCCGCGCTTGCCGGCAGCCCATTGCTTTCAATGAAGCCGGCTGTATTGCTGGCTCCATTGAATTCAATGGTCAGTGCTCGTTTAATCGAGACGAGTACCGCGTGGTGCTCGTCTCGAGTAACGAGCATCTCGAGCACCCTAATACTCGAACGAGCATCAAGCTCGGACGAGTATGCTCGCTCATCTCTACTAACTATCAAAGGAGCACAATTCTTAATTTTTTTCCGGTGTTGGAGTACAATTACTGCTGCAAAATGTGACTCATACCAACAATCATGAATGCCTCAGTTCTAGGAGTATGTTCACATGATACAGATTCACCCTCAGGGCTCTTTCACATTGCCGTAAGCGTTTTTATGTGCGCCCACTGGCACTGTAATAACACGTGAACAGGCGTATAAATCTAATATTTGTGCGCCCGTTCAGACAGCACGGGCCTGTCGAATATACAGCGAAACTGCAATGCCGTTGGGTGGGGGGGAGACAGTCACATGGCTAATCTCCCTCCCACCTCCTTTCTCCGGCCGCTGTCATTGGCTCCCACAGAAATTTAGCTTACTGCTGTTTTTCAACACAGAATAAAGAAAGAACATGATGTAGTTTTAAAATATGTGGCATGGCTCCATGACTCCACATGGAGTATTTTCAGCACATGACATCTGGAAGTGATAGTGCAGGCACAAATCCTTAGCCCACATTATTATTGTGATATAATAGTATGAGGGCTCATAGAAATTATGTAGCTGGGGGGAAACAGGGCATCTGCCCTGGGTGCAATTAAAAAGATAAGAAGGGGGGCTCCAGCCAGCACACATCATCGGCTCTGTTACTTTGTTTACTTAATCACCTTGCTGCTGCCACTGCCCAAGCCTACCGCTGGAACACAGAGTGCCCCAGATACTAGTTAAAGCATAGGTGTCAAACACAAGGCCGCAGGCCAAATCCAGCTTGCCACCTTGTTCAATATGGCCCGCGAGCATGGCCGGCATCGCGTGCCGGTGGCCACTCACCACAGCAGTGAATACCAGCTGGGGTGCCACAGCTCCCCTGCCGGTATTCACTCGGCAGCACTGATCCCAGGCGCACACTGTGACGTCAGTGTGCACCAAGGTTACTCCTCCCCCCTCCCCTGGTTCAGCAAGAGCAGAAAGGAGGAGGCATCCGGACGCACACACTGACGTCACAGTATGCACCTGCAATCAGCGCAAGCAGCAGCGAGCAGAGGAGCAGCGGTGCTTCCACAAGGAAGCGGAGGGGTAAGTATATGAGTTTAAGGGGGCACTATTACTACTGGGGCTGATATAGGGGGTACTATTAGTAATAGTGTCTCCTATATTGGTCCTAGTAGTAATAGTTACTACTGGGGCTGTAGTGGGGGTCACTATTACTGCTAATGGCTTTGTGGGGGTCACTATTACTGCTGAGGCTTCTGTGGGGGTCACTATTACTGCTGAGGCCTCTGTGGGGGTCACTTTTACGGCCGAGGTCTCTGTGGGGGACATTATTTTTGCTGAGGCTTCTGTGGGGGTCACTATGACTGCTGAGGCCTCTGTGGGGGGTCACTATTACTGCTGAGGCCTCTGTGGGGGTCACTATTACTGCTGAGGCCTCTGTGGGGGTCACTATTACTGCTGAGGCTGCTGTGAGGGTCATTATTACTGCTAAGGGCTCTGTAGGGGTTACTATTATGGCTGAGGCTTCTGTGGAGCTCACTATTACTCCTGAGGCCTCTGTGGGGTCACTATTACTGCTAAGGCTGCTGTGGGGGTCCCTTTTAGTGATGATGCTTCTGCAGGGGTCACTATTACAGCTTAGGCTTCTGTGGGAGTCACTATTACTGCTGATGCCTCTGGAGGGTCACTATTACTGCTGATGCCTCTGTGGGGGTCACTATTACTCCTGATGCCTATGTGGGGGTCACTATTACTACTGCTATTACTATTCAGGGCACCAAGGGAGGCATTATTTGGGACGCAGGTGCTAAAGAGGTGGAAGGTGCTGGCTATTATCTAACAAGCTCCTAAAATACATATTGAATTGATCTTTTACTTAGGTGGTGCACCATAACATCGCTGGTGCTACAATTTGAATGCCAAAATGTCCAACAAGAGAAAAATTGATACAGAAGGAATGCAATTTAATGAATGATGGGAAAGGGAATACATGTTTGTGCTTCAAAGAAAAAAAACCAATATGTCTTTTGTGTCATGAGGCAGTGCCTGTGTTAAAGGAGTACAATATGCGATGACATTTTAAAACTAAATATGGTAAATATAGTTTGCAAGAAAGACAACAAATTGTCCAAGAATTAAAAGGCAGACTGCAATCGCAGCAGGATATGTTTATAAAAGCTACAGCCAAAAATGATGCAGCAGTGAAAGCTAGCTTTATTGTGGCTGAAGAGATTGCACGAGCTTTGAAGTGTTTTTCAGAGGGTGCATTTCTAAAGCAGTGCATGCTAAAAGTGTGTGAGCAGGTGCGCCCCGATCAGAGTCTTAAAAATGTCAGTTTGTCAAGAAACACCATTGCAAACAGAGTTAATGAACTAGCAGAAAATCTGACAACACAGCTGGCTGAAGAGGCAGCAGCTCTCTGGCTTTTTCATTAGCTGTTGATGAAAGCACAGACAACACGGATACCGCGCATCTATCTGAGGTGTGAAAATGGACTTCTTTGTCACTGAGGAGCTCTTGGATGTAATTGTCATGCATGGGGCAAAAACAGGGAAGGACATTTTGGATTCGGTGGAGAGGTCCATAAGTAAACATAAATAACCCTGGGAAGAGTTGGTGGGCCTAACTACTGATGGTTACTGATGGTGCACCTGCATTTTGTTTTGTGGTCTCTGTTATTTTCAGAACATAATCGATGGATGAAGATGGTGTGTGATATGGTGTCTCAGGTTATCTAAGAATATGTTCAGCCTTATGGTTGCCTTCAAAGGGCCAATTGTAATTGTAAGACTATAAAAATAACTACTCCTTAACAGTTAAGCCAACTGATAAGGAGCAGATGACCGTATAGTGACCCCCACATAATCAGACGACCTGGTATTCACGCCCAGACGATATACGGTGTCCCTTTCTGCAGGGGGAGGAGGCTAGAAGAGCTGGGAGCAGTGCACTGAGCTCCCACCCCCTCTCCACCAACTCTTCGCTTCTCAGCACTATTGACTGCTAAACTCCCTCCCTTATCTCTCCTCCACTCTGGCTGATTGCAATGGGAGGGTGCCGGAGAGGGGTGGAGCTAAGCTTCCACCCCCTACCCACCCCTTGTCCACAGCTAGTAATGGGAGGAGGCAGGACAGGGGGGAACTTAGCTCCGCCCCCTCCCATTGCAATCAGCTGGAGGGGAGGAGAGAGGAGGTAAACTGGCGAGGGGGAGGGAAGGGGCAACAGCATGGCGGCCTCGGCATAGGCGTACCGGCAGGGGGTGCCGGGGTCGCAATGGCGACCCGGCCCTTGCGCTGGAGGGGGCCCAGGGGCCCCCCTCCAGCATATACTGCTTTACTTTCACTTTGCGCTGTCGGCCGCCGCTTGCTAAGTTAGTGCGGTCGGCCGGACGACAGCACGAGCCAAAGAGGAGAGTAGGAGAAGGGAGGGGGAGGACTTGAAGAGAAGACAGGGGAAGAGGAGGGGGTAGCGGAAAGAGCAGAGAGGACACAGAAGCAGACTCACCGCACACGGGCACAGCACAGCAAGGCATCAAGTGGAGCAGGGATGAGGTCATCTCCCTGCTGCTTCAGTCCTGCCAACAATGTGTACAGCTGCTCTCCTCAGCAGAGAGGTAGTCCGGGCACCAGGGTATGTATCTGCTTGTCTGACTGTCTGTATGTCCTGTTCTCCTGCCTATCCACAGCACAGCACAAAAACAGCTGCTGCTGTGCCGCAGATACGAACAGCTTCTATAGGCTTCAATGGAAGCTGCGGGAGCCGTCCGTGTGGCAGATCCGCAGGAAAATAGAGCATGCTGCAATTTCTTCCTGTGCGTGTGACCAACACGCTGGGAAGGAATCCCATCTGCATGCTTTTAGCTGCCCTAGCGATGCCAATGCATCCCTATGGGCAGCAAGATGCACGGATCTCCCGTGCGGGTCCACATGCGGATTTTATAAATAACATCCACACGTGGACATTGACCCTCAGGCATAGCTAAGGGGCGAGGGGGGAAAAGGGCCTGGGGGGGCCCGAGCTGAACTTTTGCACCTGGGCCCCTGAGCCTTTAGGAACGCCCCTGGGCCTCGGCGTATATGCGCCGGGGCCCATGCCGGCTCAACGGGCGCACAAACGTTAGATTTGTGCATCCGTTCATGAGTTTTTACACCTCATATCGTACTGTATATCAGCCGGCCTGTGAAAACGGTGGCCAATATATGCTTATGGGAATAAAACCTTACAATTACAGTCGGCCCTTTGAAGACAACCATCAGACTAAAGTGTCCCTCTGTGAAAATGAGTTTGACACCCTGAGTTAAAGGAAACAGATGACTGCTGGTGATTGGCGCTCTGCTTGTCAGGTCTGGGCGGCTGCAAGTAATGTCAGAAGAGTTCTGTATATCAGTGCAAAGCTTGGGAGGCAGCAGCAGCAGTAGGCTAATGTAGTGAAGTAGGACACAGTCAAAAAAGTAATCAAGATGTATCTTTCTTTCTGCCAGGAGGACCCCTCTCCTTGCACTCGTCTATGATTCTACTGGAATGTTTACAGCTAGAACAAGGGAATGAAAAACAGATTCAGCTCACCACCCTGAAGCAATAAGGTCCATGCAGGGAGACTCCATGTACAAAAAATGCAGAGTTCGGCCAAATGCCCACAATCAGATTTGTACAACGGTTCCTGCGGCGGAATTCCGCAGCTATTAGGTTCTATTAAACCTAATAGCTTTTCTGCCAGCCAATGCTGACATGCGGAATTTTACCGCAGATTTACACGAGCAGTAAAAAAACGCGCCACGTTCTATTTTCCGCAGATTTACGCAGCAGGAGGTCTCCATTAATATAGTATTTTTTCACGATCACCAGCAAGCACGTTTTGTTTACCACCATGGTACTCCTGTGGCATAAATCCAGGGGAGTGTCCCACTACGGTCATGGGCATCACCCCATAAGGCTCAATTCCGACTAGATTTCAGTGTTCAGAACAATTTGTGTTTCTCTGTTCCATCTTTAGTAACAGAAAAACCAAAATAAATGCTTTCCTTTTTTACCCCATTAATTTGAGTGCGGTTTCCATTTTTACATTTACCTTCAGTTTGCTTCTGTTTGGTTTATGGGGGGGGGAGGGGGTGGATGGAAAATAAATAGGGGAAAAATGGAAGTACTTATTTCCTTTTTTCTGTTACTAATGACAGAACAGAAAAATGGAAATAGTGCAGGACACTAAACACTAGTATGACCTAAGGCTAACAGGAGCACAAAGATACTAGGCCAGATCCCAGGAAGATGCATCAGAAACAAAAAATGGAATAGCTCCAGCACTATAAAATATAATTTATGTAAAAGAGTGCACAGGATAAAAACCTGCCATGTGTTTCAGCTGAAATGAGCCTGAGTCATGATATGCTATGTAGAAGGTTCATTTGAGGTGAAACTGTGCACTTTTTTATATAAGCGTTCAATAAAAAATTATACTTTATGGTGCTGGAGCTATTCCACTTTTTGTTTATGCTTACTGGCAGGCTGGTACTGCTTGGCAGTGGCTGGGGGGCAGTGGAGTGGTCACTTGGTGATACTTATTCAGTCATTGAGGGCAATCAATTCTGCTCCACTTGAGCCCCAGATATAGAGGGGGTACCGAAATTGAATCTTTGCCCCAGCTGCAGGAAAGTTTAGTTACACCTCTGGGAAACCTGCAATGCTGATTCCAGAGGTCTGTCACTTATGGGGTAATGTGCTGCGATTTTTAAGAACTTATAGCTTGTTTCTGTATGCTTCTGCATCTTCCAGCAAGAGATGAGTCCAGCATATTCATACACCATAATGCCTCGGTCAGATGAGCGCTTGTTATGCGATGTTATGCGCAGCACGAACATTACCGATGCACACATGTCCTATCTTTTGCAGGTGCGAGTATTTTGCGCCTGTAAAAAAACGGACATGTGCACACTTCATAGAAAACCAATGGTTCTAATAGGTGCGCAGAAAAAAAACATTTGTCTCACCGAGCCCTATGGGCCCATTCCCACCTGTATTAGGGCTTTCCTTCTTTCTGTTTGGTTTTTAAGGCAGAAAAACGGAATTAAAACAAATGAGTTTTCAAAAAATTGAATGCTTCCAGTTTACTTCTGTTCCTTTATGTGTCCATTTTTTAACTCAACAAACAGCACAGTCTGTGGCACTATTTGTACCATTAAAAAACTGAAAAGTAATTGAAGAAAACTGAAAGTATTCAACTTTTTTGAAAATTTGTTGAAATCAATTGGGGAAAAAAAGAAATGTTTAATTCCATTTTCACTCAATTTTTTTTGCTCCAAAAACGGAACAGAAAAATGGAAAACCCTAACACAGATGTGAATGAGATCTAAGTATGAATAGTCAAAATACCTCTTTTAAATGTCATGGATTTTTGTGCTCTACATAACAGTTTGGTTTCCATAAGGAATGTTAATTATAAATGAATGAAGGACTGAAATTCTGTAATATATGCTGCAGTAATTTGGCCCCTAAGAACAAATTTCAAAGGCCATTACTACAGAGACTGTACTGCTTAGACAGAGTATTTCCATACACAATGTACAGGGCTGTACATAAACATACTGTACCACCAACACTATTGTATATATTTATACTAATAGCAGCTCACAGTTATGGTTACGAGCTTATTGTACAGCATAGCATGCCTCACAGATTAATTCACTGGAGGCTTTTACAAGTCTCTGCAGAACCTACAGCGTGTTCCTTTATTAATATAATGTGTAGCCGACAAAGAACGACTGTGTAATAAAAGAACAGAGCAAGTGAGTTTCATCAATGAACTTATGGATATTTTCTCTGACAATACAACCATATAGATCATAGTAACATGGTGTGTAAGGCTGAAAAAAAGGCCCATGTCCATCCAGTTCAGCCTATTACCCCCAAATGTAGATCAAGAGTAAAACAAAAAAAACCAAAACAATGAAGAAGAAGCCAATTTCCCTCATTTTAGGGGAAAGAAATCCTATTTGACTCAAATCTGGTAATCAGAACAAATTTCTGGATCAACAACCCTTCCGAAGTAATCAGTGACTATAACATGTAAGAAAGGCTTTCAGGCCCCACTTGAACTCTTTTTGGGAGTTCGCCATCACCATATCCTCAGGCAGAGAGTTCCATAGTCTCACTGCTCTTACAGTAAAGAACTCCCTTCTATGTTGGTGTAGAAACCTCCTTTCCTCTAAATGTAGAGGATGCCCCCTTGTTACAGTCACAGTCCTGGGTATAAATAGATGATGAAAGAGATCTCTGTATTGACCCCTGATATATGTATACATAGTTATTATGTCACCTCTTAGCCATTTTTTCTAAACTAAATAACCCCAATTTTCATAATCTCTCTGGGTGTTTTGGGCCACTTATTCTACTTTTTATTTTAGTTGCCTGCCTTTGAACTTTGATATGTCTTTCTTGAGTACCTGTGCCCAGAGCTGTACACCATATTCCATGTTTGGTCTGACCAGTAATTTGTAAAAAGGAAAAAGAATGTTCTCATCATTTGCCCCTAGACATCTTGATGCACCCAATGATGCTATTTGCCTTGGCAGCAGCTGCCTGACACTGGTTGCTCCAGTTGAGTTTACAGTTAATTAAAACCCCAAGTCCTTTCCATGTCAGTTTTATCCAGTGGTTTCCCATTTAGTGTGTAATGGTGACATGTATTTCCCCTGTCCATGTGCATAACCTTACATTTATCAGTGTTAAAACTTATTTGCTACTTTTTTGCCCAAGCCTTCAATTAATCAAGATCCATTTGCAACTTTATACAGTTCTCTCATGTTAATTACTTTACATAGTTTTTTATCACCTGAAAATATTAATATTTCACTGTACAATCCCTCAGCAATGTCGTTAATAAGTATATTAAGAAGGATAGGCCCAATTAGAGTAAGTACCATTAATAACCACCTTCTGCTATCACTGAGCCAGTTACTTACTCAATTTACACACTCTCTCGCCCAGACCAAGCATTCTCATTTTATATACCAACTTTTTTATGTGGCACGGTATCAAATACTTTGGAAAAAGATAAATAAGATCCATTCTAGAACTTACTTCCTATTAGAAGATAATCATATTGGTTTGACAGGTTTGACCCCTCATAAACCCAAGCTGATATGGAGTTATACAGCTATTTTCATTGAGGTCCTCCAGGATAGCATCTCTTAAAAACTCTTCAAACTTTTTATCCACAATATAGATTAGACTTACTGGCCTTTAGTATCCAGGTTTACTTTTGAATATTGGCACCACATTGGCTATGTCCCAATCCAGTGGGACAGACCCCCGTAACTATAGAGTCCTTAAATATAAGAAACAACGGTCTGCCTGTCACATTGATTAGTTCTTTTAGAACCCAGGGGTGTGTGCCATCAGGACCCCGCAATTTATTTATTTTAATCTTTTTAAAGTGGTTCTGCACTTTTTCCTCAGTTAGACTGGTGACATTAAATGGAGAGATTACTTTATCACTCTGCGTTACATCTGACATTTCATTTTTCTGAGTGAATACATTGGCGAAATAACTATTTAACAGATTTGCTTTCTCCTCATCACCTTCTATTATTTATCCCTCATTACTTTTTAGACTGCATTCACACGAACGTATATCGGCTCGGTTTTCATGCCGAGCCAATATACGTTGACCTTGTGTGCAGGGGGGGAGGATGGAAGAGCCAGGAGCAGGAACTGAGCTCCCGCCCCCTCTCTGCCTCCTCTCCGCCCCTCTGCACTATTTGCAATGGGGAGAGGTGGGGCAGGGGCGGGGCTAATTCTTGGAACTTAGCCCCGCCCCTGTCCTGCCTCCTTTCATTGCAAATAGTGCAGAGGGGCGGAGTGGAGGCAGAGAGGGGGCGGGAGCTCAGTTCCTGCTCCTGGCTCTTCCATCCCCCCCCCTGCACATGAGGACGACGTATATCGGCTCGGCGTGAAAACCGAGCCGATATACGTTCATCTGAATGCAGCCTTAAAGTGACAACACTTTCTGTTTTAATCTTTTGCTCTTTAAATAGTTGAAGAACAGTTTAGGATTAGTTTTACTCTCTTTGGCAGTAAGTCTCCACTTTTGCTGCTTTTATTAGCTTTTTGCATAGTTCATTTTTTTCCTTAAAGCATTGGGATGCTTCTTCACTGCCTTCTTGTTTAATGGTTTAAATGCTTTCTTTTTGTTATTAATTGATCCTTTTACATTTTTGTTGAGGCATCATGATTTTCTCCTACTCCTGTTTTATTCCTGTAAGGTATAAAATGCTCACAGTGAGTATTTAAGATGCTTTTCAACATTTACAATTTATTGTCTGTACTCTAATTTTTGAGGACATTGTCCCAGTTTATAAGGTTAAGGGCATCTCTAAGCTATTTGAACTGTGCCGTCCTAAATTTTAGTATTTTTGTATTTTAGCTCCCTGATAACACTCCCTATTGAAAGACAAGTTGAAATTTATAGTCACTATTAACCAGGTGGACCCCAGATATTCTAGCAGGTCTATTGGTTAATATTACCTCCAAAATGACCATCCCTTTAGTCGGTTCCTGCACAAGTTGTGAAAGATAATTTACTTTAGCTATTGACAGAAACTCATTCCCCCTATGAGATCCGCAGGTTTAAGTTTACCAGTTTATGTCTGGATAGTTAAAATCCCCCATAATAATTACCTCATTGTGATTTGATGCTTCATCTTTTTGCCTTAATAATAGTTTTTGGTGGCTTCTTTTGTATTTTGTGACCTATAGAAAACTCTTAGAAGGATTTTAATAATTTTCTTTTCATGTATCTCTACCCATAGACTCTTCTTGTTCACTTCCCATACATATGTCTTCCTGTTGTGTTAGCTTTATACAGGACTTTAGATAAAGACAAAATCTCCCCAAAACTGTTTTTTTTTAATCCCTTCTAAACAAACTATAAACCTGTAAATTAACAGCTCAGTCACAGCTTTTGTCAAACTAGGTCTGAGTCATGTTATAGTTTTCCCCAGACATAATTACTACCAGTTTGTCAACCTTATTGGTCAGACTTCTAACATTAGTCAACATACAGTTTAGAAAGTTTTGGTCATCTTTTATTTTAGGTGTTTCCCTATTAATTTTTCTGGCAGTTCTAATTGTACTAACCACCCCTCAGCCCCCACTGCTCTATCCCCATTTCTATTACTTAGTCCCAGATCACTGTCTTCATTATTTTCCCCTCCCTCCCTAGTTTAAACACTTCTCCAACCTTCTAGCTATCTTCTCCCCCAGCACAACTGCATCTTCCCCATCCCTGCAATACAATCTGCAGCCAACAGCACAGTCAGCACAGTTTTCCAGGAATCCAAATCCCTCCTTCCTACATCAACTCTTAAGCCACTCGTTTACCTTTCTAATCTTCTGAACCAATTCTGGTGTGGCACATGGTACAGGTAGTATTTCAGAAAATACTTTTGAAGTCCTTGCCCTAAGCTTACATCCAATTTCCCTGAAATCCTTGTTAAGGAATCTCTGCCTACCTCTATCTTTGTCATTAGTGCCAAAGTATACCATGACCTCTGGATCTTCTCCAGCCTCTCCCAGTAATCTGTCAACCTGATCCCCGTAATCTGTCAAACTCAAGTGCTAGAAAGACAACACATTGTTCAACGATCCTGTTCTTTGTGCAGATTGCCCTGTTTGTACGTCTTATTATTGAGTTTTCCACTACCAGGACCTGTCTAGCTTGCCCTGCACTCCTATTCCCCTTCTAACTGACCAGCCTCCCTTGCACTCTTCCCTCTACCCGTCCTTCTACGTATCACCCAACTAGCTGCCTGCTAATCCTGCACTGATATACTACCATCTGCCCCTAGCGAGTGTCTGCTCAGTCAGTATCAAACCCCTTTCCAGGTTGCCAAAAACAGAACCATCTGTACTCCATCCTCAACAACATCTATTCCTCTAATCAACCCAATGTAACCTTCTACTCTAAGATGCTCCAGTTATTATTTTCCAGAATGAAACATACTTTCAGAAAAAAAGACTCTGCAGACCCTTAAAACCATTCCTAAAAACAAGACTCCTGGTCTGGAGAGCCTCTTAGAGTAATGCTATAAAATCTTAAAAACACAAATCCCCCTGATACTAAAGCAATTATACAATATACATTGATAGTTTATTAATCCCAAATCCTAGCATGTATGATCTAAAAGAGATCACACCCTAGTTCAGTCAATAGCTAAAAAATAACACTTTAGGTATAGTTTCAGTGTTTCCAATCTTATAAAATAACAGAAGAATGGAGTACCCCTTGAACTGAATGCCCACACTCGTTCTCTTAGTGTAATCAAGTAAGCTCTTCTGTTTATTCTAGTAGCAAGCAGAAGTATATATACAAAAACCATTTGCATCAAGGCATAGAACACGCCTCACTTGTAATAATTATAATTTATTATAATTCATTTATTATCATTGGTGGAACTAGTTCTTATGAAAGGCTGCAGTGTCACGTTCCTGAACTTAATGTGATTGTTCTCAGTAAGAGAAACGACGTAGTCTTGTAGATATGATACCTTTTAATGGCTAACAAAAAGACATGATGTAATAATAGCGAGCTTTCGTACCAACGCAGGGTACTTCTTCCGGCTAATGGATTGGATCTGAAGAGGCATGGATATTTATACACACTTATAACATACATACTTATGACAAGGCACAGATATGGATGTGATTGGTTCGCACTTAAAAGGAATTCTGCAACAGCAAACAAACATATTTTGTCTAGGCACTGATAGCGGAGTGAAAGTTTTATGGTCCCTAAATTACTGTTGGAGGGTGGAGGTCATCAGGCTTGACTTTCTACAAGAGATACACAAGCATTTTTAGCTAAGCACTGATAAGGGAGTGAAAGTTTATGGTCCCTGAATTACTGTTGATGGGGGTCTTATCTGTGCAATCAAGTCTCACACTTCCCATTCACGCATAAATCCTGGGGAATAATTTAACCCAGTGTTCAGCGTGTCAAAGGTTGTTATCAATTTATATTCCCAAATTCTTCTGTGGTTTTGTGACTTGAAACCACCCTTCAATATCAAAACTCTCATATCTCCTATGTCATGTCCATGGTTAGAGAAGTGCTCGGCCACAGGTAACTCTCTTTTTCTGTGTTCAATTGTATGGCGATGAGATCTCATCCTGGCTTTCAGTTTCTGTCCCGTTTCCCCAACATAAAGACCCCCAACAGTACATTTACTGCACATGATCAGGTACACAACATTGGACGAGGAACACGTAAATGTCCCTGGGATCTTATAGTCCTGCTGTGTGTTGGGGATCCGTATCCTGTCCACAGTCAGTATATGTGAGCAGGTCTTACAGCTCCTTACATTACAGGGATAAGTTCCTTTTTGTGTGTCAGAGGGTAATGCACTCCTGATTATAAAGTTCCTCAAGTTAGGAGGCTGCCTGTAACACAGAAGCGGAGGGTCCGGGAATATGGTTTTCAGACGGTCATCCTTGTACAGGGTATGGTGGAGTTTTCTTGCGGTTTTCCTTAGTATCTCTAGTTGCGGATTGTAGGTCACTACTAGAGGCACACGATTGTTTCTTTCCTTCTTCTTGTATTGGAGTAGTTGATTTCTGGGTATCCTGGTGGCTCTGGTGATTTGGTCATCAATTGAGGTGGGATGGTAGCCCTGATTTATAAATGTTCTTTTAAGATGGTACAAATGTTCCTCTCTGTCTGTTGGGTTGGAGCAGATCCGGTTGTATCTGATGGCCTGGCTGTAGACAATGGACTTTTTGATGTGTTTAGGATGGAAACTGTCCCATCTGAGGTATGTGGGCCGATCAATTGGTTTTCGGTATAGGGATGTCTGTATTGAGTTGTTTGAAATTTTTATGGTGGTGTCCAAAAAGTTGATTTCTGTATGCGAGTAGCTTAATGTCAGTTTTATGGTGGGGTGGAATGCATTGAATCTTTCATGGAATTTTATTAATTCTTGTTCGGTGTTGGTCCAGATGATTATGATGTCATCAATGTAGCGGAAGTAGGCCAATGGTTTGCTGGGGCAAGAGGCCAGAAAGTCACTCTCCAGTTTTGCCATAAAAAGGTTGGCATATTGCGGTGCCATTTTACTGCCCATGGCAGTCCCTGTGAGTTGCAGGAATTTCTCTTTGCCAAAGGAGAAATAATTGTGTGTGAGAATGAATCTTGTGAGTTGCAGCACTGCATCAGAGGCGACCCCATTGGCCTCAAGGTGCGCCTGGCAGGCAGTCAGTCCATCCTCGTGGACTGACTGCCTGCCAGGCGCACCTTGAGGCCAATGGGGTCGCCTCTGATGCAGTGCTGCAACTCACAAGATTCATTCTCACACACAATTATTTCTCCTTTGGCAAAGAGAAATTCCTGCAACTCACAGGGACTGCCATGGGCAGTAAAATGGCACCGCAATATGCCAACCTTTTTATGGCAAAACTGGAGAGTGACTTTCTGGCCTCTTGCCCCAGCAAACCATTGGCCTACTTCCGCTACATTGATGACATCATAATCATCTGGACCAACACCGAACACGAATTAATAAAATTCCATGAAAGATTCAATGCATTCCACCCCACCATAAAACTGACATTAAGCTACTCGCATACAGAAATCAACTTTTTGGACACCACCATAAAAATTTCAAACAACTCAATACAGACATCCCTATACCGAAAACCAATTGATCGGCCCACATACCTCAGATGGGACAGTTTCCATCCTAAACACATCAAAAAGTCCATTGTCTACAGCCAGGCCATCAGATACAACCGGATCTGCTCCAACCCAACAGACAGAGAGGAACATTTGTACCATCTTAAAAGAACATTTATAAATCAGGGCTACCATCCCACCTCAATTGATGACCAAATCACCAGAGCCACCAGGATACCCAGAAATCAACTACTCCAATACAAGGAGAAGGAAAGAAACAATCGTGTGCCTCTAGTAGTGACCTACAATCCGCAACTAGAGATACTAAGGAAAACCGCAAGAAAACTCCACCATACCCTGCACAAGGATGACCGTCTGAAAACCATATTCCCGGACCCTCCGCTTCTGTGTTACAGGCAGCCTCCTAACTTGAGGAACTTTATAATCAGGAGTGCATTACCCTTTGACACACAAAAAGGAACTTATCCCTGTAATGTAAGGAGCTGTAAGACCTGCTCACATATACTGACTGTGGACAGGATACGGATCCCCAACACACAGCAGGACTATAAGATCCCAGGGACATTTACGTGTTCCTCGTCCAATGTTGTGTACCTGATCATGTGCAGTAAATGTACTGTTGGGGGTCTTTATGTTGGGGAAACGGGACAGAAACTGAAAGCCAGGATGAGATCTCATCGCCATACAATTGAACACAGAAAAAGAGAGTTACCTGTGGCCGAGCACTTCTCTAACCATGGACATGACATAGGAGATATGAGAGTTTTGATATTGAAGGGTGGTTTCAAGTCACAAAACCACAGAAGAATTTGGGAATATAAATTGATAACAACCTTTGACACGCTGAACACTGGGTTAAATTATTCCCCAGGATTTATGCGTGAATGGGAAGTGTGAGACATTATACAGATAAGACCCCCTTCAACAGTAATTCAGGGACCATAAACTTTCACTCCCTTATCAGTGCTTAGCTAAAAATGCTTGTGTATCTCTTGTAGAAAGTCAAGCCTGATGACCTCCACCCTCCAACAGTAATTTAGGGACCATAAAACTTTCACTCCGCTATCAGTGCCTAGACAAAATATGTTTGTTTGCTGTTGCAGAATTCCTTTTAAGTGCGAACCAATCACATCCATATCTGTGCCTTGTCATAAGTATGTATGTTATAAGTGTGTATATATATCCATGTCTCTTCAGATCCAATCCATTAGCCGGAAGAAGTACCCTGCGTTGGTACGAAAGCTCGCTATTATTACATCATGTCTTTTTGTTAGCCATTAAAAGGTATCATATCTACAAGACTACGTCGTTTCTCTTACTGAGAACAATCACATTTTGCTCTACTGGCTAACACGGTACCAGATCTTTGTTTTCATTGTTCCTGAACTTCTGTCATCATTGTGCTCAGGATGTGAGTGCCAATACCAGGAGAATGAGCGGGGATGCTGGAATCTCTCCTTGGCAGCAGAGGTTCCTTGATTTCCTGAGGCATCATCTGTCACAGTAATCACAAGGACCATAGCATGGCTGCAGCAATGGAACCCAGAGGCTATGGAGAGGTAAGTATTCTTCACTTTATTACTTTAATATAGGGGGTCCTATTGATGCAGGGTTGTCCAGTAACTCGACAATCCCTTTCATTAAAATCTCTTCAAGACTCCAGTGGTGAGATGCCAAATTTCTACGCATAAAAAACCAACCATTTTTCTTTACTCACTGTAAATGGACTGTACTGTATTTTTTTATTATGTCGGTTTCATATTACTGCTCATAGATGAATATTTTGCTAAACCCTTCGCTCTAATGTACTTACTGCCTACTGAACTTAACTCACTCCCTGAAGAGTTGACAACCAACTCTCTGGTCCTCTCCACCATAAAAGTTTGGAAATATTTCATGTACTACTCATTATTCCACACTTCAACCCTTCATAGGCAATCAACTTTTTGAAAATAGTAATCCACACAGAACTTTCTTTCCTGGAGATCAATGAGTATCACCACAATAGATAACTTGCTAAGGATAGATGGTATGTGAACACTAACAATATATTGAGTAGTGGTGTATTCCATTATACGCAAGCGCAAAGCTACAGTATGTAGTAAAGGTGCATAAATGTTCCCTACTACAACTAATATTATCGTGCACACTGACAAGCATGCCTTTCTCACTGTGTAAGATAAAGCTACTTAAAAACTTTCTTCATTACAATATAAATTATACCCAATACCGCAAGAGCATCTCAAATTGGCTGAAACATTTTCCAGGACCAGATCTATCTGAGTTACAAAGCAAATGAGCAGTCACCCTCATCCATTTACTCAAACATGGCAATTAGTATGGCATATGGTTTATGTTTATCCTTGCTATAGCCATCAAATGAACAAGAATACAACTTCTCTATGTCCTAAATCTCTATGCTTAACTTCTCTATGCTTTTATTCCAAGGCAGACCTTTACCTTTGACATGGTCTTGTTCAGTTGTTCAGGTCTTTTGGCAACATTTTTGAAAAGTTCACACAAGATCACTTAATAATTTCCCTAAGACAAATATCTCCTGAGTGACCCTTTTTTGGCCTAATACCTACCTCTATGCAAATAACAATGATAAGTAAAAAAAAACTATGTTCTCTATTCTCCAGTGTCGCTTGCAAATTCATTCTATAAGAATGGACTTCTCTAAAACCACCCTCTCTACAACTTTTCTTAACTAAATAATATTTTATCTTTCATACGGATAGAAGTTACCCTTTAAAAAGAACAAAAAGTCAAAACGTTCTTCACATTATGGAAATCTTTTATGAACACTTTAACGCTAAGAATATTTTCCAAATAAAATACCTCTTTTCAATGCACCACTTGATTCCTAGAAAGTCAACAAAGACAAGAAGCACCAATATGCCTCGACCAAGGCTGGCTGCACATGGCAGAGTCGGATTCTGCATTGCAAATGACCGTGGACACGCGCCATCGGTCATGCACAATACTTTTTTTAAAATATTTGTAATTCCTGCCCGTCACTAGACGATGATATGGGTACCCGTGGCCCATCTGCAATGTTATATGCTGATAGGCTGTGGGTCGGATGGCCTTCATTGACCTCAATGAGGGGCGTCCATGCAAAGTCCACAGCAAAATGGAGCATGCTGTGGTTTTTTCCTTTGCTAGGTGAATATGCAGTTCATTTCCATGAGTGTGAATGAAAGTACCTACCTTTCAATGCGTACGATTTGCTGAGGATTCTCCATACGGATGCTGACCGTGGATTCTGCAATAGGAATCCGGTCGTGTGAAGCCGGCCTTACCAGGATCTTATTTTTAAATAAAATGTATAAAATAAGTGCAAAATTTAATAATTATTAGGATATGTTTCCAATAGAAGCTCTGTGTGTCTTTACGGATTCCTCTTCTGTTTTTCCTCTCCTCTCCCTTCCCCTACATTCAACTTCCTTCTCCTGCCTCTTCCCTAATACAATGGGAGATTTCCTCTTCCATATTTCAGAGAAATCATTCTGGACTCTCACAGTTTGGACATGTATAACAGTGACAACCTTTATTTTCAACATAGCTGAATCTTGCACTTGAAAAACATCTCTCCAGTACTCCCATGGGAAGCAAATCATAGAATGGTAGAGTTGGAAGGGACCTCTAGGGACATCGGGTCCAACCCCCTGCTCAGTGCACATTCACTAAATCATCCCAGACAGATATTTGTCCAGCCTTTGTTTGAACACTTCCATTGAAGGAGAACTCACCACCTCCCGTGGTAATCGGTGATCGTTTTAGCGATAATCAGTGCGTGTAAATGTGTGCCTATTGTCTGCTTTTCAGGCACTGTTAGCCGAATGTTAAATTCAAGCTAACCTAAAAATCGTCATTCACTTTTATCAGCAGTTCTCCATGGGGAGTGCTGATAGCATTGTTTCCCATGGAGAACAAAGGATCTGAGCACAGATAATAGCCTCCAGCTATTAACTGCATTCAGGGAAGGCTTCATTTGCATACCTAATAGGTATTTAAGTAGCTGAGTAGCTACTTAAATACCAATGATCGCATACCAATGATTTATGCAAAATGATTGTTCAAAGCTGTCACTCAAACTGTCGTTTAAGAGATCTTTGAGCAATCATCGGCCCGTGTGAACCAGCCTTTAAGATATAAAATAACATATCTTGCAAAAAGTTGAGATCCAGATTTTTTCTTTTATTTTTGGACAACTTATACATCATATATAAGTACATCAAAATTTAAATGAATCATTAAAATTATAAATAATATATTTCTAAAGCTCAGAATACCGATATGAAGATATTATTAGCATTGACTGTTAAGTAATGGTAATTACATTCTCTATAACCCGTACAAGTTCCTTCAGTTTCAAAAAACTGAGACATATTTTTTATAGACAGTGCAAGAAGTGCCTTATGTTACAGACTGACCAGGAATTTATGGATGGTTGGCAACATTGGTCCTGATTGCTTGTAGAACAAACAAAAAATATAGAACAGTGTAAGCAAACCATTTTTCTGCCTTGGGCACTATATCTATAATAATGCAAAAACATGTTACTGCACAGCAGACCGTCAAATTATGTACAAGTTAAAGGGAATAATTAATTTCAAGGTTTCCTTAATTAGATATTAATCTGTACAAAAACATGTGTTTGTTTTTTTAATGTTGCAGCTATTTAATCTTAAAACTTTCCATGGGGACAGGCATATTGGAGACGCACACTTCCTTCCTGTATTGTCTGTATAGAAAGTACAGAAGGCTGTGCGTGCTATATAGCAACTGCAATAAGTGGGAGTTAATTGACTGGGAAATGGCATAGACTGTTAAGACATGATGTGCATTGTGACCAGATTCATTTGTTGATTTGATGCCTAAGTCTAGACTGAATCTGTAGAAAATTCTGCTGGCAATGCCCGTGAATGGGTATTTTATGCTCTATCCACGTGCTCCAGAAAAAATCTGTTTGGTATAATGGCTGTGCTGCAGATTTTATTATCCACAGCATGTTAATTACCTATATTGCACTGAAAAAACATGGATTAAAAAAACTTTAATTCACATACCAATCTTCATTCAAATCCGCAGCAGAAATTTAAGTTTCAGGCACAGATTTTCTGAAAACCACAGTAACCCCCCATGACCATGTCAACCTGGCAATACATTTATCAGGAAGTAATAGGGGTACAAGACCTTCCCCATAGACCATGGAGTGACAGGGGAGATGTATACAGAGCTTTACCTGTGTGACCAATACATAGAATCCTAGAAGATACAGTATCTTGTAAAGGTATACTTCAGTCCAACTGTAGACCTTCAGAGCAGCTATGTATAATTCTTCATAGAGCTATAGTCTCACCAAACATCAGCCTCTTTTCATATATCCTTGAGGGGAGGTTTGATTAGATTTTACCATAAGGAAATTGCTGCTGTTTCCACAGTTCTGCATCTATTATGTACTCATTATGTACACCCAACTATCAATTCAGTACTTAGCTTTGAGGTAGAAAGTGGAGTATCAAGTCACCAATGAATCAGGACGACTTTTGTTGCTTTTGCAACAGGTCTGATCTCATCTTCATGTTCTGCATGATATAGAAAAAACATTTGGCAATAGTTTGCTAAACGTCTGTACAGATACATGTTATGGTCCATATGTCTGGATATAGATAACTGATACAGAAAATGCTTTGTTACCGGTAGGTGGCAATAGACCGGGATGTATGTATAATGAGCTGCTATTAACTAAAGCATTACTTTAGCATCGGAAAATAAGATAGTATTTAAGTCAGGCTTTATTTTAGACAAATGTTTTTCTTTCTTTATCTGGCTATGTACATAAAAATCTAGAAATATTCCAGTTTTCACATTGGCCACTAGGGCAGGCACAGTGGGTTGCCACTTACTGTATATGCTGGCTCACTTCTCAGCATTGCTGTGTAGACTGGGACAGACTTAGTAGAAATGAGAGGGGGATTTAATGACACCTCTGTTTTATCTTGGAGGCCTACATACCGTAGCAATACTATATACGCAGATAAGGCTCTTAAGATTTATGTCATTATCTTCAAGGCAAAAATAATAGTATGCTTAATCTATCATATGATGGACAAAAATGGTGCCTCGTGGAACCTATTGACTAAAATGTTTCTTCCTTTCTGTCATGGTGTCCATCATTAAACTGGAAAAAATATAGACACTGGTGAATGCCGTTCTGATTTTTCAGAAATTCTTTTTTACAAAAACCCTAAGCATAGGGTTCTAACAGAAGTCTGAAGAAAGCTAAAGACTGGTCGAAGGAGGAAGGGGCTGTACATCACTTACGGAAGACTATAAGGCCATGTTCACAAGGTCAGCATCCAATGTAGGAAAATTCACTGCAGAACTGAAACCTATATTTCTGCTCTGAAATTCTAGGTTTCCATGACAAATTGTTACTGACCTTAAAGTAGTCACCTAGCATGGTGTCAACTATATACACCCTCTGGACCATGGCTTGATCTGTGCAAAACTTTAGTAGACTACTGGCCAATTTCTGTTTCTATACCACACAGAACCTGACAATGAAACCTGACCTGTTGAAAAAGCCAATAAAAGTTGTCCTACTTCATTGATGGCTTTTCTTGTACACCACTTTCAACCTCAAGGCTAAGTACTGAATTCTTTCTGGGGTGTCATTCTTTTAGAGGACACAATAGATGCGGTCATGCTGAACTGCATGAACAGCAGCATTTTTCTTATGGTGAAATGTAATTGAAGCTCCCCTCAGGGATACATGAAAGGAGACTGATGTTTGGTAAGACTGGAGGTCCATGGAGAAAGATAATTGGTCTGAACACCTACAGTCAGTCTTTGAAGAAAATGCTAGTTAAACATTACAAGATGTCCTCTAGGATTCTTTTTATGGGCTGAGACAAGAGGTTTAAGAAATATAGAATCAACCTTAAGGTTGAGGGTTATCTACTTCAGGTAATCTTAAACTGTGTGTCATATAACATTCTGACAGCTCTGACAGATTTAAGAAATGACTATTGTGTAGAAAGTTGTCCATCCGTAGGCGAGATGAACAGAAAATAAAATGTCCGACACTTTTACTGTTATTTTTGCCCAGGATGATTTTGAAAAGTAATAGTTTTTATTAAGTTTAAATACTGTACTTTATGTACTTTGAAGTGTTAAAGGTTTAATGGTTTAACAATTTCTTGACACCTGCTGTACTTTTATGGTTAATGCCGGGTATCAAAGTGTAGGGCGAGCTCAGGAGTCTTTGACAGCTGCCACCCGGCTGCAACTTCTGGGATCAGAGAGAATTCCAATCCCAGCAATTAACCCTTTAGATGCTGTTGTCAGTTCTGGCAGCAGCATTTAAATGACCCAACACAGGGAGGGGCCTCGCTCTGTTACCCAAACAGACCGCCAGTAACAAGATCATGGGTTGTTGTTTTGTTATTATGGTAGCCTATGGACTTGTGAAGGCCCTCAGGCCTGCCATGAATGACTTCCTATTAAATAGTACCTGCACTTTCACCTTTGGAGCACCTCTGCTCTGTCAGACGCTTATATAGCTCAATTTCCAGAAGGAGACCAAAGTGGCTAACAGTGCAGAAGTGCTCTGAAGATAAAAGTGCAGGAACTCTTTAAGGTTTGCCTGTGGCAAGGCTTAATAGAATGCCTGTGAGAGTGTGATATACTGCAATACTTAAGTATTGCATTATGTTGTACATACAATCAGGCAATCACCAGTTAAAGTCCTCTATGGTAACTAAAAAAAAGGTAATCATTTTTTAAAATTATTAGTAAATGTAAAATATATTAAAAGTTTTAAAAACCTCTTTCCAAGTCTTTGATACAAAAACATGAAAAATTGGTATAGCTGCATACATAAAAGTCCGTCTCAGTAAAATATAACATTATTTATCCCACATGTTGAATGTTGTAAAAAAGAAAAACACAAAATGCCACAATTGCGCTTTTTTGGTCACCCTGTACCCAAGAAAAGAAATCAATAAAAAGCTGTAAAATAGTCATGTGCACCCCAACATTGTATCAATAAAAACTACAGATCACCCTGCAAAAACAGCCAGTGCACAGCTCCACTGAAGGAACAATTTTAAAAAAGTTATGAGGGTCAGAAAATCGCAACAGCAAGCAACTTAAAAAAGGTACTTTTTAAAGGAGTACAACAAAAAATATTTTTCAAAAACTAAAAATTTTGTATCACCGTAATCATACTGATCCACAGACTAAAAATAATATGTCCATTTTACTGCACCTTGAGCATTGTAAAAATAACACACACACACCCCAAACTACGATCTTGCATTTTATTCCATTTCAACCCACTTAGAAATTCTTAAAATGTTTCCAATGCATTACATGGTGTGTTAAATGGTATTACTGGAAATACAACTTGTCTTGCAAAAAACAAGACCTCATGTGGCTATGTTCTCACAAAAAAAAATAATTTTTTGAAGGTGAGGATGGAAAAAGAAGAACAAAAAAACAAACCAGCTGCGGTGGGAAGGGATTAAATAAAGTTTTATGTTAAAAAATATTTAAAAAGAAAATTTTGTATTTTCCATGTTACTATGCATATTAAAATACAATCTTGAAATGTTGCTCTAGCCATTGGGGCTCATAATAATAATCCAGATTTGTAGAGATAACTTTTCAGTAGTCAACTAATTATCATCACAGGCAGGATTAGAATAACAGGTATCACCTATATAGATAACAGCTCTTCTTTCCCTTTGTTTCCTCCTCTCTCTCTTTATCCCCTCTGGGTATCGTGCCCCTCCCCTTCCCTTAGACCTATTCTCAGTTCTCCCTTCCCCCCTCTCCTAACCCCTCTCCTGTTGGCTCCGGGGAGCTAGCAGACAATTCCCATCATAAGGTAATACTTAGGTTGACCATTATTTCCGTTTACAGGTTCCAAATTTGTTCTAATTTCTATAGAGACACGTTCCTGAACCTTTCCCAGTCTACTGTCGTAGATAGGAACAAGCCTATGAAAATCTGAAACTTGCATTTTGAAGTTGCAATTGGACATTGTTAAATTATATCCCTAGCTTGAAAGACATATAAATAAAGAATTTTAAAAAAAATAGATAACACAGGATCCACCATTCGCAATAGATAATAGTCACAGCTTATTTTCTCCACTCCCTGCACAACGACCTTTGTACACAACACGGAATTAGAGATGAGCGAGCGTACTCGGCCACGCCCCTTTTTCGTCCGAGTACCGCGATTTTCGAGTACTTCCGTACTCGGGCGAAAAGATTCGGGGGGCGCCGTGGGTGAGTGGGGGGTTGCAGTGGAGAGTAGGAGAGAGAGAGGGCTCCCCCCTGTTCCCCGCTGCTACCCCCAGCGCCGCCTCACCTCCCCCTGCCCCCCGAATCTTTTCACCCGAGTACTGAAGTACCTGAAACTAGTGGTACTTGATCGAGTAATTACTCGAAACGAGTACGTTCGCTCATCTCTACACGGAATATGTTTAGAATGCTCTCCCATAGAGGACAATGAGTCTCCTCCAGTCTACAGCCTTATATGGTCTAACAAAGAGCCTCGTGTGAGAGAGTGTTAAGGCAGCAAAAATGCAGTCCTAAGCTCTTGCTCATGAACTTAAGGTTGCGGGTTCAATCTCTGCATGGTTCAGATAGCCGGCTCAAGGTTGACTCAGCCTTCTATCCTTCAGAGGTCAGTAAAATGAGTACCCAGCTTGGTGGGGGGTAATAAATAAACTACCTGAAAGCGCTGCAGAATAAGTTGGCGATATACAAATAACAAGATTTATTTATTTTATATGGCAACGGTAATGCATATCTCTAAATGCTGGTAACTACAGCTCAGGCAAGATGGCTGTCCCCATAGTCATGTACAGAAAGTAGAATAAAAAATCTATAATCCAAAAATAAAAACATTCGAAAAAATATTTATCAGTATCAGGTTTTTGATTAGTTACAAAATTATAGTTAATGTATTTCCTTTAAGACAAACCTTAGACTGAACCCTTTATCATATGAGCTTTGTGATGGTCTCTAGGCAGAAAAGAAAATCAATGTTAAACACTAACACTAGATTTATTAGCATCTGGCAATGCTGCTTGTCAGGCTATGTGAAAATGCTCCAGACAGCTCTTACATTACATTTCTTTCTCCCCAGATAATGCCACTTTTATCTGAAATAAATGGTCCCCCATAGATGAGCCTCTCATAAAGATTCTCTACAAGCCATTAGTGAAGCTCCACAGGAAACCTGTTTCTCAGTGCCAGTTTCACTATCTCCAGTTGCCTCCAGAATATATTGCATTGCACAGTCTTACAAATAGAGCTAAATCCAAACATGTTAAATGAACAACGGATATTCTTATTCGTGGTGTTCAAGTTAAAAATGAATCTTGTATCCATCGCCTTACTGGGGATCAGACCAGCTTTTATCACGCCATACACAACTGAGTCCAGCATGAGGGCCTTCTAATATACATCAGTATTACAGCTTTTTCATCATTTCCACTTCAGCCCATATACTTTATTGATTGTGGTCTTCACATGATCAGGACAGACTGTTATCTCCTGGAAGTAGATAATGAAGGTTCCTACTCAACGAGAGATCTTGAAAGCCCTGAGAAATTAAAACAGAAAATGTATTTGAAACATGACTAACTTTTCATTGTATGTAGAATAATATTTTCTAGTCAAAAATGGAAACCACCTTCAGCAGAACTCATTTTAAATTTTGCTATGGGCCTTACTCGATTTTCGATCGGGGATGCTACTACCCTGTTTACAGTGTGTGGTTTGGCAGCCTTCTCCCACTGAGCGTTAGTTTAGCAGTCCCTGGAAATGTAATAGAGGTTGCAATGTGGGCTCCAACGAACTAGGAAAATAGTTGATCTGCAGGGTCAAAAACATTTATTTAGCTCCCTTATCACCAATGGACCTTTCACACAGGATGGAATGTTTCACAACAGCATTGCGAAATACGCCCTCCTGCGGAATATTCAGCCCCAAAAACTGCACAGCTAACATGTAGATTTGAAAATAGCAGAATCCTACCAGCAATTCTGCATCAAAATCCACAGTTAGCTTTATGGATTTTGGTGCCGAATTCAGAGAGGACATCTACTACAATTCTGTGGTGGATTATTCTGTTCTGTGTGAAAAGTCCCAAAGGAGCCACGGTTTAGTTAGTTAAGGGAACAAAGTTGGCTAGTCCGTTCGACAAGGACAGCTAAAGCAGCCTTTAGGGTAAGTGGTTTAAAAACATCACACCCTTTCTTTATGGTTTTATAGGATTTAGGGGAAAATTGTGCTTAGCAGCAGTCTAAAAAACATTTTCTAGTTTTGAAATATGATTGCAAGATACATTAATCAGCCATAATGCTACGTAAAACCATCCTGCTATCTGGATTTATCTCCATATGTAATATGTGGATTTTAGCATGGATGTTGACATGCATTTCACTAATTTTAAGAGGTAAAATCTGTGTTGAAAATCCATAAGGGCTTCTTTAGATAGGCATGATTTCATCCCGCTATAATGGCCTCGTAACGGGATGGAACGAAACCATTAATTTCGATGGTTTCCTTTCAATTAGCGGTATTCTTGCCCAATAATATTACAGGTGGGAAAAGATAGAACTTACTGTATTTTATCCGCAGTAAGGTAGTTAGTCTACCGCTGTTTTATTCAAACTCACTCACTATAGTGCAGAGGTTGAATACTCCAAGAAAAGAAAACTGATTATGTGCAACTTTTTTTTGCAGCATGTGGATGGGATTTCGAAAATCTCAACCACTTTTCACACAGAAAACTTGCAGTAAATCTACAGTAAATGTAAACATGGACTTAAATTTTTAATTCTGTATACTGCTGAGTTGGGGTATTGTGGCCTCCGACATTTTTCCAGCACATCCCAGAGATGCTCGAATGAACCTAAGAAACTTTCAGGCCAAGTCAACACCTTGATCTTCTGGACATGTTCTTCACATTATTCCTGAACAATATTTACAATGTGGAAGAGTACATTATCCTATTGAAAGAGGCCATTAATGAATATTGTCACCATGAAGATGTGTACTTTGTCTGCAACAATGTTTAGGTAAGTGATAGGTGTCCAAAAAATATTTGCAATTATGCCCCGCAACAAGGTTTCCCAGCAGAATTTTTCTCAGGGCATCACACTGCCTCCACTAGCTTGCCTTTTTCCCACGATTTGTCCTGGTTACTTCTCAAGGTAAGAGATGCACACTTACCCAGCCGTTCGACTTTTTCCATTGCTCCATGGTCTATTTCTGATGCTCATGTATCTCCTGTAGATGCCTTCAGTGGTGGACAGAAGGTCCGCATGAGCCCTCTAATCAGTCTATGGTTATGCAGCAAGCTGTGATACTCTGTGTGTCCTGACAGCTTTCTATCATAGCAGGCATTACATTTTTCAGCACTCTGTACTACAGTAGCTTTTCTGCGGAAGTAGACCACACACTTACTGCATAATATTGTTTTGGTGGGTCGCAGGTAACACAGGTACCAGAATACGAAGAGGACAAGAAAATTACAAACTTTTATTGCAACAAATAGCTGTAAAAAGAAAATGGTTATGCAAGTGGAGATAATGACAAAAATCAAGTAACGCATTTGGTTCTGTTTCTCAATCCTAATGATCGCTAACGAACAACAACTACTGTAGAACACAATCATTAGAGCAACAGACAATAATCTCAATGTCAACACTGTGCTTGAACTGACACGAGAAAGGTACTTCAAGAATATGCAATGACTCAGTGTCAGTGGCTAGCCACACATAGTCTAGGAGTCATAAGAGTGTTATTCAAAGGATGGTCCACAACTGGCATAAATACATCAAAGCTCTTCAAATCTCTGAATTGCATAGTCAGGTCCCAGTTGTTCCTAAATGCTTGAGCCCACACTATCCTAACGTATTGTGGCTAGCAAGCCTGCATAGTCCTTATGGTCTCTCCCTTTGCATGCACACTACTCAGGCCGATCTCACTTACAGAACTCCTGGTATACTCTACACTGTGGCATGGAAGAAGAGCCTCATGATGACTGTTGGCGATTCGTAATCCAAAGAACTGTAAAATTGTGCTTCATTCTTTGTAGCAGTTTCACCTTCCTACTATAGTCCTGAGGAAGTTCTATTAAGGCAGTCAGCACACATTTTATACTCACATGTGTTGAGGGCCGTGTGTTTAGTCATGGTTCGTATAAAAAAATCTAAAGTAGTTAGCACCAATGAGGCTGTACATGGCTACAGTTCATTAGATCTGCAAAGTCTGTGTTGCGTTCAATAACGTGCAACCACAATAACATAAATCTAGGCACAAGTGTGCAAAAAGGAAAACAAACTAAAGGGGGATGCTCTCCCTATCGTCCCCTAACCCGGGAGGGGACCCTGCCTAATCGGCAGACTAACCGCGCTGAAAAGTGCGAGCCCACACTCGAACCTGGGCCACTGACCAGTCCCTAACTGGGAGCCCTAGCGCAAAACAAAAGGAGAACAAAACCAAACCAAAAAACAGCAAAGGACTTAGCTTGTCCAGCAGAGCTTCCAGCACACTATGTTGCTCCGTCGCTGTCCAACATGGAACTGCAGAGAATAATTGACCAGCACTGGAGAAACAGTTAGCACTGCTTAAGTAGCAGCAGAGCTACTTAACACCAGGTGCTGACTGACATTAATCTTGCCGCCACCACACCTCTCAGCTCCAGGAGAGGCAGGAATGCTGCTAAACCCTGGTTTGGCCTGAAAGCAAGGCGGAAGCCTCAGGACGGCTGCAACAGTCTGTTACCGACAGGTGCTTTCTATCACCCCAAACTACTTATCCAAATCACAGGGGCTGATTACTCACAGATGGGAGATTGCTTTGGAGGTTCAGGCTGGGTTCCGGCCATACTGTCAGTAGTCTGTATAGAAAGCTGAGAGGCTAGGTGCTTTAACTCTTCTTATAGTGCACATATGGCAGAGCACTGAACCTTAGGCCATTGTGTAAATGGCACAAATCACCCTTAGGACTTATGCACACATCAGTATTTTGTGAATCAAAACCAGGAGTGGGTCCAAAATATGGAAGAAATGCAAATCTTTCCATTATACTTTCTCTCTGTACGTTCCACTCCTGGTTTTGAGTTACGAAATCCTGATGAAAAATACTGCGGTGTAAATAAGCCCTGATGACATGGGCCACGTCATTCCTGAGAGTCACCTGCATTGCTCACTTTTCCACTTCTACTAGCTGCACACACATTGCCGTTTATGGAAACCCTGATCAAAGAGCACACCACACAAGAGGAAGAGGGAGCCCTGCCACCTCTTTAGTCCTCCAGGCTTTGGGTTGTATATCTATTAAAGAAATACATACACTACATGTTAAGTAGACAATGATATCATATAACATTGCATTCCCCCTTACAATATGTCCCACCATTTGACAGCTATCATTGTCATGAGATAATCAATATTCTTCACTTTACTTGTCAGGGGCTAATTAAAAAAAACATCAAAAAACCATACGGTATTGAAAAAACCCATATACGTTAGTAAGAAACTGCATACACTATTAAAAACTGCATTCAGGTTTTTGATGTGGTTTTTAATTGTGTGTAAAGTGTGCACTTATATACCAGAGATGCCCAGGTTATACCAACATGCGCCATATTGCTATATACAGGAAGATATATAATTTATACCAGCTGTACATATATAATTATGCACAGGAGATACCCAGGTTATACCAGCAGGGTCTATATCACTATATACAGGGAGATGTATAACTTATACCAGCTGTACATATATAATTATATACAGGAGGTACCCAGGTTATACCAGCATGGTTCATATCACTATATACAGATGTATTACTTATATTAGCTGCACATATATAATTATATACAGGAGATACCCAGGTTGTGCTAGCATTCTCCATATCATGATATACAGGGGAATGTATAACTTATTCGTACTGTACATATATAATTATACACAGAAGGTACCCAAGTTATACCGGCATGGTCTATAGCACTATATACAGGGAGATGTATAACTTATACCAGCTCGTCTGCCATGGGGAAATGCTGTGCTCAAGCTGCTTAACATTCTGTCCTGATACTGCTGCATTTTGATCCCTCTCCACTGTCAGAGTGAGGTATGTCACTTTAGCATTGTAGCGATCTGATGCTTTGATGTGGGCTATGCAACGGTCCTTCTGAAAGTACTGCAGCATTAAAGCACTCATATGCCTCAAAGTGCCTAAGACTGATGGCCTATATTCCTCAGAGTCATGCTTAAGAGTGTCCTCCAGCTTGTCCCGCTCTCCACATAGAATAGTTGTGGTTAGTAATAGATGCCTTTGGTCCTATATTATCCCCATGCTCTTCTTCCTCTTCTATATTTGTCCCATGGGTGGAGAAATGTGTTGTAGAAGATGCCCCATTTCTTGCCCAAAGCCACCCTCCCTGTGGTGTTGAGTAATAGCGGATGGGCCAGACAGTTGGAAGATTTATATATCTTCCTCCTCCAGTGACAATAATATGTAATTGTTCCTGAGGATCTTTACCAGCAGGTAGATAACAGGGAAGATCATACTGATCAGTTCATCATCACAACTGAACATTTTGGTCGCTTCCTTAAAACTGGCTAAAACAGCACACACATCTTTCATCTGCAGCCACTCCTCAGGCGTCACGTGACCAACTTCCATAGAGCATTTGCAAATGGCATACACCATCTGGTACTCCGTGATTGCTCTCTGTTGCTGGCTTAGCCTCTGCAACACATGCAATGTGGAATTCCACCATGTAGACACGTCACAGATGAGACGGTTGAGTGGTAATTTGAACTATTGCTGCACCTCTGACAGATGAGAGGTGGCTGGGTTTGATGCCAAAAATGTGAGTACTGTTTCAGCCTTTTCCAGCCATGGATGTAAACCTGCGTAATTGTTTAGGAAGTGCTGCACTACCAGGTTCATCACACAGGCCAGCAAAGATACATGTGTGAGATTGCCGAGGCAAATGGCTGCCAGCAGGTTGGCCTCAGTCAAACATGACCTTGCCTGGCTTCATATAGTGGCATGGTAAGCCACGTATGAACCTATGGCTGCAGTGTCATGAACAGCTCTTCAGCCATATGGCTGCACTCCTCTAGACATATGAGTTTTAGGACATATGAGTTTTGGCGTTAATCATGTGCACTGCTGTATGGAGGTAGAATTTTGGCACATTCGGATATCTGTGTCAATGTGGAAGGAGTCGAAAGGTAGTATGAAGAGGTGGATAAAGAGGAAAAGGAGAAGATGGTGATTTGTAAAGCGCTGGGGAATAAAGATTATTATTTTGTCTCATTCCTGTTGTTTGCTCAGCCTTGCTGTCCTATGCAGCCTTTCATTTTGTGGGACACAGCAATGTGGAGCAACCTTTATAAATGGTGTCTCAACAACAAAAAAAACTTACTCAAAAAGTCTGTTCACCAGTCTAAACAAAAGGGGGTATTTTTAAAGAAAACATATAGGACTATTATATAGTTGCAAACTGGTCACAGAAAAATCTGTCTTTTATAGGGAGTGGTCCTCTCAAAGAGGTTTTGGGGGTGATTACACTTTACTTTTTTGTCTGTTTTTTCTTGTTTGCTGTGAATGTTATCAGCAAACACTTCACAAAATATTATAAATGTTTTTTTTCTTTTATATCAGATGTAAGAAAAGATTCTATGTTATTAGGTGTCACACAAATGATCTATTTTTTCCACTGGCTTGGGGAACGTTACTGCTGCTCAAATAAATCAGGAAAGGTGAGTGAGGTGGCATTGCATACTTATATTAATAGTCATGATTAGTGTCTCTGGGATGTTCTGACAACAACACTATATCATCTGTCTGGCTACTCATAGGGAAATTGAGGTCAATATGGCTGATTAATAATAATAGCTTTAAACAATGCACAATGGCTTCAGTGGTAAAGATCACACAGGCAGAGGATTAAACATGACTCAATGCTGTAATAGAACTACTGAGTAACAAGTAATTCCTGAAAGTACATCATAAAGGAGGGATATTGAGCCAAATATGTTTTTCCTATCAGTGCTATCAGTATAAATGCTGAGCACGTTACTTGCAAGACTCATCTTATTTTATGACTGCCTTGCTTATTAACCATTAGACTACAAGTGTCATATAATAGCCAAAAGCTTGTTGAAGATCCAGTCTCTTCTATATCAGCCATATGGCACCCAGTGTCTTCACAATTCTGTTTTTTTTTGTATACCATGAGATATGTCTGGCTACTCCTAGGGAAATTGTGGTCAATATGGCTGATTAATCATAATAGTTTTAAACAATGCAAAATGGCTACATTGGTTTAAAAAAATCATACAGAATTTTCTCTTGATGTAAAAGCAAATCAAGACTTTAAATAAAAAAGGACCTATAAACAAATATTACATTTGTGGTCAGCAACCTGTGTGTTACATCCGTACAGGCCATGTGGACAGCAACCTATATAAACGCAACCTAAATAAGGGCTGGAGAGGAGAAAGGGAATTTCGGATGTGCCTACACAACTAGACGCAAATATCAAACATAAACCAGATGTGCATGCAAACACCTACAGAGAAAGCTGAGACAACAGACCCAGCAACACACCGGATGGCCTCATACTTATCAATGTACTAAACAACCAGACAGATGGAAATATCAATAAGTAAATATGAGGTATTGGTTTATATTTTAGCCAAAACACATCAAGCTCACGTCAAGGGTCCTCGTTGTTTTGTAAGTCCCCACACTAACAAGATAACTGCAACAAAGGAAAAGGGGAGCCTGCCTACAAGCAGCATGATCGTCCTGTTAAGGACGATCACCTGCTGGAACCTAGGGGCCAACAGTCTTGCCCTAGATAGTAATGAGCAGAAGCACCAGACAAGAGAAATACAACCTAATACACACTGCACAGGACGGTTCAAAACTATTATAATCAACATCTACAGACATACACAGAATATGACTCTGATCACACCAAGTGACTGCAACATAAAGGGACCATGAAACAGGAAAAGACATTGTTCATACCTAATGTAGTCCACACCTTTAGACATACAATGAACATAACCTTGTTCATACTAAATGTAGTCTACAACCTCAGACATACACTGAAAAAGACTGTTCACACCAAGTATACTTCACAACCACAGACATACACTAAACAGGACCCTGTCCACCCCTTGTGTAGTCCACATCTTTAGACATACACTGAACAGGACCTTGTTCACATCAAGTCTAGTTCACACCTTCATAAATACGCTAAAGAGGACATTGTTCACACCTAAAGTTTGCTCGCCTCGCAGACAGAAAGAAATGCCACTCAGAACCTCATGCATGCATAGGCAAACAGAAGTTAGTTCAAGTGTCCACCTACCAGGAAAGGGGCAAGAGCGTTAGACACCAATCTCACATAAAAAGGAATATAGGAAAAAAGTTTATTTTTTTTTTTACTTTTAATACCTTTTATTTTATCTAATAATTAATAAAAAAATTTTTAGTCCCCATAGCAATAATTTGCTTGCTCATATAGAATAATGCAATACCACAGTATTGCATTATATCATATTCTGATAGTCAGTCTATCAAGCCATGCCACAGACATGGCGACCAGAACATTTTTTCTTAAAACAGAACAGCATTTACTACATAGAGTTTAATGATAAGTCTGGCCGTGTACAGCTGCCACTTGTGGCAATTAGGAGTTACTGCATATACTTTATGCTTTGAACTCAACAATAAGACCATTGCCTATGTGCGCAAAAAAAAAAGCGCTCTTTGCATAAGCTGAAAACGCGTAAACAGGCAAAGTTGCATACCCACAGCACATTAAACTTTGCCTGTTCACTGGAGCAGCGGTGCTTGGAGAGGTGCAGCTGCTCCACGAAGGTCCCCTCATCACTGAACACTGTGACTGCACTGTCACAGTGTTCAGCGATGATGATACTCCCCATGGGAATAAAAGAATCACCTTCCACAGCTGTCACAGCTGTGGCAGAGGAACACGATGCTATCCCATTGCTTTCAATGGGGCTGGCGCTGCTACTGCCCCATTAAAGGCAACCCCTGCAGAGATTTTCAGAGGGGGCGGGAGCTCAGAGCACTGCTCCTGGCCCTTCCAGCATTCTCCCCCTGCAGAGAGGGACACCGTATATCGGCTGGGCATAAAAACCCAGCCAATATACGGACGTCTAAATAAGCCCTTAGGTAGATTTGTTGTTGTTTTCTCAGCCTAGTGATGGCTTCCTTCACTTGTATCAACACCTCTTTGCACCATATATTAAAAATTCCCATGCACAGATAACAAATGAAAATGTAACAACTAGAGATGAGCGAGCACCAAAATGCTCGGGTGCTCGTTACTCGGAACGAAATTATCGCGATGCTCGAGGGTTCGTTTCGAGTAACGAACCCCATTGAAGTCAATGGGCGACCTGAGCATTTTTGTATGGGACCTATGCTGCGCTAAGGTTTTCATTTGTGAAAGTCTGGGCAATTCAAGAAAGTGATGGGAACGACACAGCAACGGATAGGGCAGGCGAGGGGCTACATGTTGGGCTGCATCTCAAGTTCCCAGGTCCCACTATTAAGCCACAATAGTGGCAAGAGTGCCCACCCCCCCTCCCAACAACTTTTACTTCTGAAAAGCCCTCATTAGCAATGCATACCTTAGCTAAGCACCACACTACCTCCAACAAAGCACAATCACTGCCTGCATGACACTCCGCTGCCACTTCTCCTGGGTTACATGCTACCCAACCCCCCCCCCCCCCCCCCCCGCACGACCCAGTGTCCACGGCGCACACCAAACTGTCCCTGCGCAGCCTTCAGCTGCCCTCATGCCACGCCACACTCATGTCTATTTATAAGTGCGTCTGCCATGAGGAGGAACCACAGGCACACACTGCAGAGGGTTGGCACGGGTTGCCACATAGCAATGGGAACCTATGTGCCACACACTATTCATTCTGTCAAGTTGTCTGCATGCCCCAGTCAGACCGCGTTTTTTTATAAATAGTCAAAGGCAGGTACAACTCCGCAATGGGAATTCCGTGTGCACCCACTGCATGGGTGGCTCCCTGGAACCCACCAGGGCTGTACATAAATGTATCCCATTGCAGTGCCCATCACAGCTGAGGTAACGTCCGATTAAATGCAGGTGGGCTTCGGCCCACACTGCATGCCCCAGTCACACTAGGGTTCTTTAGAAGTGGACACATGCAGTTACAACTCCCTGTGGACCCACAGCATGGGTGGGTGCCAGGAAGCCACCGGCAGTACATAAATATATCCCATTGCATTGCCCATCACAGCTGAGGTAATGTCATGTTTAATGCAGGTGGGCTTCGGCCCACACTGCATGCCCCAGTCAGACTGGGGTTCTTTAGAAGTAGACACATGCAGTTACAACTCCCTGTGGACCCACAGCATGGGTGGCTCCCTGGAACCCACCGGCGGTACATAAATATATCCCATTGCAGTGCCCAGCACAGCTGATGTAACGTCAGCTTTAATGCAGGTGGGCAAAAAATTAATTGGATTACACTGTAGGCGAGGGCCCCAAAAAATTGGTGTACCAACAGTACTAATGTACGTCAGAAAAATTACCCATGCCCAACCAAGAGGGCAGGTGAAACCTATTAATCGCTTTGGTTAATGTGGCTTAATTTGTAACTAGGCCTGGAGGCAGCCCAGTTAAAATAAAAATTGGTTCAGGTGAAAGTTTCAATGCTTTAATGAGCATTGAAACGTATAAAAATTGTTTACAAAAATTATATGACTGAGCCTTGTGGGCCTAAGAAAAATTGCCCGTTCGGCGTGATTACGTCAGGTTTCAGGAGGAGCAGCAGGAGGAGGAGGATGAATATTATACACAGATTGATGAAGCTAAAAGGTCCACGTTTTTGATGGTGATAGAGAACAATGCTTCCATCCGCGGGTGCAGCCTACGTATTGCTTAGGTATCGCTGCTGTCCGCTGGTGGAGAAGAGAAGTCTGGGGAAATACAGGCTTTGTTCATCTTGATGAGTGTAAGCCTGTCGGCACTGTCGGTTGACAAGCGGCTACGCTTATCTGTGATGATTCCCCCAGCCGCACTAAACACCCTCTCTGACAAGACGCTAGCCGCAGGACAAGCAAGCACCTCCAGGGTGTACAGCGCGAGTTCAGGCCACGTGTCCAGCTTCGACACCCAGTAGTTGTAGGGGGCAGAGGCGTCACGGAGGACGGTCGTGCAATCGGCTACGTACTCCCTTACCATCCTTTTACAGTGCTCCCACCGACTCAGCCTTGACTGGGGAGCGGTGACACAGTCTTGCTGGGGAGCCAGAAAGCTGTCAAAGGCCTTAGAGAGTGTTCCCCTGCCTGTGCTGTACATGCTGCCTGATCTCTGCGCCTCCCCTGCTACCTGGCCCTCGGAACTGCGCCTTCGGCCACTAGCGCTGTCGTATGGGAATTTTACCATCAGTTTGTCCGCCAGGGTCCTGTGGTATAGCATCACTCTCGAGCCCCTTTCCTCTTCGGGTATGAGAATGGAACGGTTCTCCTTATACCGTCGGTCGAGCAGTGTGTACACCCAGTAATCCGTAGTGGCCAGAATGCGTGTAACGTGAGGGTCACGAGAAAGGCATCCTAACATGAAGTCAGCCATGTGTACCAGGGTACCTGTACGCAACACATGGCTGTCCGCACTAGGAAGATCACTTTCAGGATCCTCCTCCTCCTCCTCCACCTCCTCCTCAGGCCATACACGCTGAAAGGATGACAGGCAAGCAGCATGGGTACCCTCAGCAGTGGGCCAAGCTGTCTCTTCCCCCTCCTCCTCATCCTCCTCATGCTCCTCCTCCTCCTCCTCCTCAATGCGCTGAGATATAGACAGGAGGGTGCTCTGACTATCCAGCGACATACTGTCTTCCCCCGCCTCTGTTTCTGAGCGCAAAGCGTCTGCCTTTATGCTTGGAACTTGTCAAGAGCCATAGCAAAGGAATGGTGACGCTAATGATTGCAGCATCGCCGCTCACCATCTGGGTAAACTCCTCAAAGTTTCCAAGGACCTGGCAGATGGCTGCCAACCAGGCCCACTCTTCTGTAAAGAATTGAGGAGGCTGACTCCCACTGCGCCGCCCATGTTGGAGTTGGTATTCCACTATAGCTCTACGCTGCTCATAGAGCCTGGCCAACATGTGGAGCGTAGAGTTCCACCGTGTGGGCATGTCGCACAGCAGTTGGTGCACTGGCAGATGAAACCGATGTTGCAGGGTGCGCAGGGTGGCAGCGTCCGTGTGGGACTTGCAGAAATGTGCGCAGAGCCGGCGCACCTTTCCGAGCAGGTCTGACAAGCGTGGGTAGCTTTTCAGAAAGCGCTGAACCACCAAATTAAAGACGTGGGCCAAGCATGGCACGTGCGTGAGGCTGCCGAGCTGCAGAGCCGCCACCAGGTTACGGCTGTTGTCACACACGACCATGCCCGGTTGGAGGCTCAGCGGCGCAAGCCAGTGGTCGGTCTGCTCTGTCAGACCCTGCAGCAGTTCGTGGGCCGTGTGCCTCTTCTCTCCTAAGCTGAGTAGTTTTAGCACGGCCTGCTGACGCTTGCCCACCGCTGTGCTGCCACGCCGCGTGACACCGACTGCTGGAAACGTGCTGCTGCTGACACATCTTGATTGCGAGACAGAGGTTGCGTAGGAGGAGGAGGAGGAGGGTGGTTTAGTGGAGGAAGCATACACCGCCGCAGATACCACCACCGAGCTGGGGCCCGCAATTCTGGGGGTGGGTAGGACGTGAGCGGTCCCAGGCTCTGACTCTGTCCCAGCCTCCACTAAATTCACCCAATGTGCCGTCAGGGAGATATAGTGGCCCTGCCCGCCTGTGCTTGTCCACGTGTCCGTTGTTAAGTGGACCTTGGCAGTAACCGCGTTGGTGAGGGCGCGTACAATGTTGCGGGAGACGTGGTCGTGCAGGGCTGGGACGGCACATCGGGAAAAGTAGTGGCGACTGGGAACTGAGTAGCGCAGGGCCGCCGCCACCATCATACCTTTGAAAGCCTCCGTTTCTACAACCCTATACGGCAGCATCTCCAGGCTGATAAATTTGGCTATGTGCACGTTTAACGCTTGAGCGTGCGGGTGAGTGGCGGCGTACTTGCGCTCCAACACTTGCGCTAGCGACAGGTGGACGGTGCGCTAACAGACATTGGTAGATGGGGCCGAGCACAGCGGAGGTGAGGGTGTGGGTGCAGGCCAGGAGACGGTAGTGCCTGTGTCCTGAGAGGGGGGTTGGATCTCAGTGGCAGGTTGGGGCACAGGGGGAGAGGCAGCGGTGCAAACCGGAGGCGGCGAACGGCCTTCGTCCCACCTTGTGGGGTGCTTGGCCATCATATGTCTGCGCATGCTGGTGGTGGTGAGGCTGGTGGTGGTGGCTCCCCGGCTGATCTTGGCGCGACAAAGGTTGCACACCACTGTTCGTCGGTCGTCTGCACTCTCAGTGAAAAACTGCCAGACCTTTGAGCACCTCGGCCTCTGCAGGGTGGCATGGCGCGAGGGGGTGCTTTGGGAAACAGTTGGTGGATTATTCGGTCTGGCCCTGCCTCTACCCCTGGACACCGCACTGCCTCTTCCAAACTGCCCTGCTGCTGCACTTGCCTCCGCCTCTGAAGACCTGTCCTCAGTAGGCGTAGCAAACCAGGTGGGGTCAGTCACCTCATCGTCCTGCTGCTCTTCCTCCGAATCCTCTGTGCGCTCCTCCCTCGGACTTACTGCCCTTACTACTACCTCACTGATAGACAACTGTGTCTCATCGTCATCGTCCTCCTCACCCACTGAAAGCTCTTGAGACAGTTGCCGGAAGTCCCCAGCCTCATCCCCCAGACCCCGGGAACTTTCCAAAGGTTGGGCATCGGTCACGACAAACTCCTCCGGTGGGAGAGGAACCATTGCTGGCCATTCTGGGCAGGGGCCCAGGAACAGTTCCTGGGAGTCTGCCTGCTCCTCAGAATGTGTCATTGTAATAGAGTGAGGAGGCTGGGAGGAAGGAGGAGCAGCAGCCAGAGGATTCAGAGTTGCAGCAGTGGACGGCGCAGAATTCTGGGTGGTCGATAGATTGCTGGATGCACTTTCTGCCATCCATGACAGGACCTGCTCACACTGCTCATTTTCTAATAAAGGTCTACCGCGTGGACCCATTAATTGTGAGATGAATGTGGGGACGCCAGAAACGTGCCTCTCTCCTAATCCCGCAGCAGTCGGCTGCGATACACCTGGATCAGGAGCTCGGCCTGTGCCCACACCCTGACTTGGGCCTCCGCGTCCTCGCCCGCGTCCACGTCCTCTAGGCCTACCCCTACCCCTCGGCATGCTGTATTACCAGTAGTGCAGAAACAGAATGCTGTAATTAAATGTGCCGCTTATTGGCCTGTGGTTGGAGGCTGACTTCCCTTACAGAACGCACAGCAGAGCCAGGAAACAATTTTGCGCACGCCTGTAGTGAGACGTAGGTGCATATGACTGAGATAGTGAAATTCACAGCGCAGAAGCAGTCAAGTGGCCAAAGGCCAGTAGTAGGCCTTAAGTATTTTGCTTCTATTTTTTTAAAATACTGAGCTGATACAGCAGACATATACTGTAGGCAGCGTATAATATTATGTATACTGTTTCCCTCTGGCGGGATGACAGCGATCATGTAACAGAGACAGCAGATCCAGGAAACAATTTTGCGCAAGCCTGCTGTAACGCTTAGCTGTGTATTAATTAGGACTACAACCCCCAGCAGATAGATACTGTAGGCAGCGTATAATATTATGTATACTGTTTCCCTCTGGCGGGATGACAGCGCTGATGTAACAGAGACAGCAGATCCAGGAAACAATTTTGCGCAAGCCTGCTGTAACGCTTAGCTGCGTATTAATTAGGACTACAACCCCCAGCAGATAGATACTGTAGGCAGCATATAATATTATGTATACTGTTTCCCTCTGGCGGGATGACAGCGATCATGTAACAGAGACAGCAGATCCAGGAAACAATTTTGCGCAAGCCTGCTGTAATGCTTAGCTCCGTATGAATTAGGACTACAACCCCCAGCAGATAGATACTGTAGGCAGCGTATAATATTATGTACACTGTTTCCCTCTGGCGGGATGACAGCGCTGATGTAACAGAGACAGCAGATCCAGGAAACAATTTTGCGCAAGCCTGCTGTAACGCTTAGCTACGTATTAATTAGGACTACAACCCCCAGCAGATAGATACTGTAGGCAGCGTATAATATTATGTATACTGTTTCCCTCTGGCGGGATGACAGTGCTGATGTAACAGAGACAGCAGATCCAGGAAACAATTTTGCGCAAGCCTGCTGTAACGCTTAGCTGCGTATTAATTAGGACTACTACCCCCAGCAGATAGATACTGTAGGCAGCGTATAATATTATGTATACTGTTTCCCTCTGGTGGGATGACGGCGATCAATTTTTTGGAAAAAGCCCACTGCCTATATAGCCTGAATATCTCTTTCCCTGCCTCACCAGTACTGGCCCTATACTCTGTACAATGACTGCAGACTGCGGACGCAATGCTCTACACGGCCGATATACAAAAAAAAAAAATTGTGCCACACTGCTAAAAGCAGCCTCAACAGTACTACACACGGTCAGATGTGGCCCTAAGAAGGACCGTTGGGGTTCTTGAAGCCTAAAATAACTCCTAACACTCTCCCTATAGCAGCTCCAGCATCAGCAGCACTTTCCCTGAGCTATGTCAGAATGCATCTGTGGCGAGCCGCGGGAGGGGCCGATTTATATACTCGGGTGACACCTTATCTCCCCAGCCACTCACAGCAGGGGGGTGGTATAGGGCTTGAACGTCGCAGGGGGAAGTTGTAATGCCTTCCCTGTCTTTCTATTGGCCAGAAAAGCGCGCTAACGTCTCAGAGATGAAAGTGAAAGTAACTCGAACATCGCGTGGTACTCGCCTCTAGTAACGAGCATGTCGAACACGCTAATACTCGAACGAGTATCAAGCTCGGACGAGTACGTTCGCTCATCTCTAGTAACAACTGAAACAAAGTCCAAATCTTTTATCTCATTAGTTTGTCACAAAGTAATGAGGTAACAGACCACACCAGACCATGAAAATGCTTATCAGTCAATAGTCCAATTACTTTAGAGCTGTGAAAATGGTGTGACTATGTAAAATGAGCTGTGATTCCTAAAAGGTTAATGCAGTATTTCTGCTGACTCCCCACTGAGCGTCTATGCTGCCATCACAACTTGATGTATTTGTTTCACATCCAATTTTGTGATGTAGAGACGCAAAACTAAGAAGATTCTGTCCGAATACTTCTGTACTTGTTATGCCATTTCACAAATTGTTTGTTTAAACACGTAGAAAATGGGGTTGTAGCCTTTAAGGCCTTATGCACACGTCGGTGATGGGCTCCGAAAGGACCCCATACTTACCTCCGGATCCGCTGAACGATGTCCCATATGACACTCCAGTGTAAAGTAAAAATGAATCCGCGCTCCAGGAACTGACACTCCAATCTTTCCTTCTTACAAGTTTAATCCGTATCTTTGCACAACGCATTTCGTCCTTCTATCAGGACTTTTTCAAGTACATCCATACATTAAAACACAACATATTTATAATAAATCACACACACCTTCTCCCCGTGTGGTCTGCGCCGTCCTGTGCCTCCTCAAGCGTCCTGCGGCGTCACGCCCCCGTGTACGTGTCACATGACGCTAGGTCACATGGTGTCGTGACGTCACATGATCGGGCGCTGCTCCTTATGTGGGAGAGAGTATAGAGAGACGGAGGATATACGCGGCTCCCCAGCTGACTGGCCCAGCAGGATACCAGGGAACTAGTGGCACATTATATTGAAAGACTATCCGGATAAGGGGTGTGAGTGGAGATCCCACAAACAGGATCTTCACTGAGCACCGGGTGAGTGCGATATGATTTTAAAACAGTGCGTTTTCATTATGATAGACCCATCTACTCTGGAAGCGCTATCCTGATTTTTTTGCATATTGTTTCCATATGACACTCCGGCGCGCATGCGCAGTACAACACATGACTTGCCAGCAGTATCATATGACGCAGCGGCGGTGTCACATGACCTGCCGGCAGCGTCATATGACGCGGCCAGCGGTGGGTGGGGCGCATATTCACGCTATACTTCTGCTGTGCTACAGCGGAAGTATAGCGTGAAGGGCGGCTTCCATTACTGCAATGGAAGCCGCCTGTGCACACTCCTGCGACAAATAGGACATGCTGCGGGTAATTTCATGCTGTGGAATTCGGCGGTGGAATTCCGCAGCATGTACATTGTGCTATTAGGTTCAATAGAACCTAATAGCTGTGGTGAAACGCTGCGGATTTCGTGTGCATAAGGCCTAAGTGTATAATGTCAGCAGAACGTGAGGATTTTCTCTGGGATTTCTTTTGGAATGGGAGTCAGAGAGAAATACCATTTTGAAGGAATTTGCTATCATGGTCATGTTGGAAAGTTATTTGCTAAATCTCTGCATCCACAGCAGATATTGGGTGGACATCCAGCAGTCTATCATAGTTTTTGGATGGAGAGCCAAAACAATCTTAGCTCTGGTAATTTCCTGTGCTACCAGATGCCGGCCGTCATACATATAGACTGCTTATGAATCTATTTCACCCATTTAACAGTTGTGCTGGCAAACAATCTAGTGGATCCTGTGTAAATGAAAGTTAACTTCAGCTGTAGCCTCTTTTCAAATGTATCCCACAGGACTCTGCATGATGATCAGAAACCGGACTGTTTGATACAGAACCAGATTTATTTGCTTTGAATCTGAAAATTGTTTTATCTTTCAGGCAGCACAAGTGCGTCTATTCCAAAGGCTACAGAAGAAAAGATGTCTAGATGGTCTCTGTTCTTTGCTCTGTCTGCTTTGTTATGAGACAGTAATTAACTTTACAGGAATTACCAAGGTTGCCGTAAAAATATTTCCACACAAAAGTATTATCTATTCTAGTGTTTATTACGGTTCAAAAGGATTTTATTTAAGCTGCAGTTTGTACATACATTCATGGGATTACATGAGGCTACTCCAACAGGGAGCTGTGACACAGTCCGTCCTCCGCGTGTAATCGTCTGAAATATGTGAACCTTTCAACATTATCTATAACACATAGTAAAGCAACAATCTCCTAAGGGCTCTTTCACACGGCCTTAAGCGTTTTTACGTGCGCCAGCGCTGTAAAGACGCGTGAACGGGAGCACAAATCTAACATTTGTGCACCTGTTCAGACAGCACAGGGGGCGTTGAGTTAAGATCCCGCCCCCTCCCCCCCTTGTCCGCAGCCAGCAACAGGAAGGCATCAGGCGGAGGGGAGGAGAGAGGAGGAGGGAAGGGAGAAGGATTGATGACAAAGATCAGGAGGTCGTCTGCATACAATGCTAGTTTGTGCTCCTTTCGACCCAGTCCAACACCTCGAATGTTAGGATTCGCTCTAGGATTCCCCAACGTCTCCATCACCATGATATACAGGTAGAGGTACAGGCGACAACCTTGCCTTGTACCATTGTTAATCAATATTGGTTGCGACAATTGTCCATTAACATGGACTCGCTCTGAGGGATCGCTGTATAATGCCATGATCCAACTCAGGAATACAGGACCAAGTCTAACGCTCTGCAGTATCGACTCTAGGAATCCCCAGGTCACCCTATCAAATGCCATCTCAGCATCCACTGAGAGGAGGCAGTTGTCCCCCGTGTTGTCCCCCGCCTCCCTGCCAGGAACAAAGCCCACCTGGTCTCTATGTATGGTCGAGGGAATAAGGGGTCGGAGATGGGCCACAAGCAGCCCTGAAAAATATTTTGGTATCAAAATTCAATAAGGAAATTGACCTTCAGTTGCTTTACACTGAAGTGTCCTTTCCTTGTTTTGGTATGACCGTTATCACTGCCTGGAGTGCCTGAGCGGGAAATGGGCAAGAACACGATATTGCATTAAATGCATCCAACATTAAGGGAGCTATTTTCTCACCACAGAGTTTATAAAACCGAGGAGTAAAGCTGTCTGGACCTGGGTTCTTGTCTATTTTAAGAGACTTGATCACTTTCGTAATCTCTTGAGGGGAAAAGTCATCTTCCAATGCATGTCTATCTCCCTCTGGCATTGTGTCAGGGAAGAAGTTTGAAATAAAAGTATCCCTCTCCTCAGTCTCATCCTTTGTGGGTTTGGTAATCCTTCCACAAGGTTATATAACTTGTGGTAGTATGATTGGAAGCTGCTCACTATTTTGGAATCAGTATGTACTAGACCTTGCACTCTGGACTAGATAGAGAAAATATACGTCTGAGGGAACCTTGGGTTAAGGGCTCTGGCTAGACCTCTACTACAATTGTTGCCATATTCATAAAAGCTTCCCCTGTCCTTATCTATTCTAGTGTTTTTTACCAGGCACTGACAACCTTCTTATTTTTATTTTGCGGCTATAGTGCTGTAAAGATTGCATGATCAGGCTACTTCAAGCCCCGTGAAGCAGCCCATTCACACGATCCGAGGTGCGTGCTGTATGCTTGCAAGGCTCCCATAGGAGCCTATGGAAAGCACAAAGCAAAGATAGGACAAGTCCTATTTTGTGTGCACCTCCGAGTTTGCACTTGCATGTCCTATCTTTTGTTAGATGCGCTGATTCAGCACATCTAACATTCTCTCATGTGAACGCTTCTATAGAAACCTGTTAGTTCCTATTAGCAGCTCGTTCTGTGCACTGCTAACAGCACTAAAACAACACTCGTCTGAACGAGGCCTTAATCTGACTCTGTTTGGTCACCATGTGGCTTTGATGCTAATTTCAAAATTCAAGGATTTTGCTAGTACCGGTATGTTGTGATATTGTATTGAATTGAAAAGATTAGAAATTGCATTCATTAGGCCACTTCAAGGCAAGGTAAGGGTGGACATATCTGTATGTGTATCAACACTAATAGTATAAAATCCTCAATAGATATTATAAATAAAATAAATACATGCAATATTATATGCATTACACAAGTTAATTTACTTCCAGTAGGAAAAAACGGTCATGCCACTTTTTTTAGGCAACTAACCTGTCAATGTCTGACCCTTTAACAAGCCTTGCAGCATGACTAGGAATATTTCTTTTTGTATAATATTGATAAAGACTTTAAATGACTTCTGCTGATTCACGAGTTGTTCTTCCTTGGAACACTTTTGATAGGTTCTAACTAGGGATGAGCGAGTATACTCGCTAAGGCACTACTCGCTCGAGTAATGTGCCTTAGCCGAGTATCTCCCCGCTCGTCCCGAAAGATTCCCCGCGGGGTGGGGAGCTGCGGGGGAGAGCAGGGAGGAACGGAGGGGAGATCTCTCTCTCCCTCTCTCCCGCCAGCTCTCCCCTGCTCCCCGCCGCAACTCACCTGTCAGCTGCGGCGGCCCCCGAATCTTTCGGGACGAGCAGGGTGATACTCGGCTAAGGCACATTACTCGAGCGAGTAGTGCCTTAGCGAGTATACTCGCTCATCCCTAGTTCTAACCCATGCATGCCAGAAACACTACACTGTATAAAACCTGCCATTTTTTGGATACTCTGACCCACTTATATAGCCCTGACAATTTGGGCCATGTCAAAGTCTCTCAGATTCTTACACTTACATGTTTTTCTTGCTTCCAACACATCAACTTCAAGAGCTGACTGTTCGCATGGTGCCTAATATATTCATACCCAGCCATTGTTACAAGATAATGAATGCTATTTATTTCACCTGTCAGTAGTTTTTATATTATGGCTGATCAGTGTATGCACTTTTGTACTGCCGTAGAATTGCACAGACTACACAAGCTGTTGGTTTGCAGGTCCAAACTCGCAGTTGGTGACCGTACTTCTCCTATAGGCTGTGCTCTGGACCATAAAATAATCAAGTAAGGGGACTGTCCACCACTGGACACAACACACCCCATCTTAAGCAATTCCGAGATACTCCCAGAACCCCAATATTTTGAGTGGGTGGCCGGGTGAAGGAGGGTAAAAACAGATGACTTCCATTGACAGTTGAATATTTCTGATTAGGAGCCATCAATGGGCTGCCAAGAAGATACGGCATAAAAATCAATAGAATCAATGTATCTTAGAAACTATAAAGTATCTGCTCACTATATGAGGAGACCAGTACTATAAATGAAACATTATTGTTGGAAGGCCTTATTACAGATTTTATACTGGGGCCCAGAAGCTTCAAGCTACACCTCTGTGAAAGAGTATTCCCATCCTACAGTATCTCCTATCCATGCTTTCAGCCTATGTTTACTAACATATCATCTTATCCTATACACATTGACCTTTTGTACCATAGGCAGGGGTGTAACTAAAGGCTCAGGCGCCCTGATGCAAAAGGTGAGCTGGGGCCCCCCCTCTATCTGTTTCTGTACCCATACCCATACCTAAACCATGCTGCATAGAGGCATAACTTGAAGCTTCTGGGCCTCAATGCAAAACTTGTAACAGGGCCCCCAACTATATTGCTTTACTCATAGTACTAGGCTTCCTATATGAAGAAGAGAGGCCTTATGGGCCCCCTAAGGCTCCTGGGCCAGGGTGCAACCGCATCCCCTGCACCCTCTATACTTACGCCCCTGACCATAGGAAACATAGGACATTGAATATAGTATTATAAAGTATGATGCCTTCTACTGCATATATAGTGTGAGCAAGGCCTAAAGAGTAAAGTATTAGGAAATTATTTTATAGGGTTCTATGTTTAATATTTTAATCTAAATTTAATTCTTTTCAATTTTTTTTTTGCTTTGGAGACCCTAAATGCTGAAACAATAAGTGACAGGGAATTTTAGGAATAAGCAGAATAGTGTTGAGTTAGTGAGTTTTGAGGGATCTCATGCCTTGTGCTTGTGGCTAGAATATAAACTATTTAGGCACAAATTACTACATTTTGGAATGTAGTGTCAGGCAGGTATTGGGTATTCATGCACATTGATGTTTTATATGTGGAGAAGTGTGATCATTTCCAGAAATACAGAGTGAAAAAATAACCTCATATTACATGTTAGTTATGGAAACCTCAAATGCTCAAAAGAGATTTTACTCATAAAGTACCAAAGCTCCTTCCTCACAATTATCCTTGGAACTTAAACTGATGAATGATATCTTCTGACTTCTCTCAGAATATTACATTATGTGGAATGTCTCATTAATTGGTGAATTCCCCTTATAAAAAATCTAAATTTGATACATCTCAGTTTAAAGGAATACATATCAAAAACCACATTCAATATAAATCTTGTAGAATGCATTAGATTAGCTAAATTTGAGTAATGATAGTAACATAGTATGTTAGGTTGAAAAAAGACAAATGTCCATCCAGTTCAGCCTGTTTCCACCCCCCCCCCCCCCTTGTTGATCCAGGGGAAAACAAAAAAAAAACAGTGGGCAGAAGCCAATTTACCCTCTTTCTGGGGGAAACAATTCCTTCCCAACTTCATAATGGCAGTCAGAATAATCCCTGGATCAACATTAAAGGGGTTCTGACATGAATAATGTTTTTATGCGTTAGCAGCCATTGTTCCCTGGTCTGCCTAATGGACACAGGGAACCCACGATTTAATGGCTGCTAAGGCATAAAAACATGATACTTACCTTGTCTCCTGTTGTTGTTGACATCGGGGGGGGAGGGGTCATCTCCCGGCAGGCGCTGCTCTTCCTCTTCTTCCTCCACGAGCCGCGCTGCTCCGGGATCGCGCGCATGCGCAGTGGAGAGGTGCCCTCTGACAGGAGTCAGGACGGGCCGCGTCTCAACTGCGCATGCGCAGAATCTCGGAGTTCAGCGAGGACGGACGGGCCGCCCACAGCAAGCACTGCTTGTGACGTGCTTGCTGTGGGCGGCCCGTCCGTTCACCTCGGAAGTGACTGACGGACGGAGCAGAGCAGGAGCGGTCATTTTGACCGCTCCTGCTCTGCTTCTACAAGCCACAGAAAAAGATGCCGGCTGGAGAGGACATGCCTGGCGATCGGTTCTAGCCACGCAAGGTGAGTAAAAAAATTTTTTTTAATGTCAGAACACCTTTAAAGAGGTGTCCTGGTGCATTGCCCTGTAATGATACATTATTGAAGATACACATAATATGTATCTGGTGCATTACCCTGTAATGATACATGATATAATATCTATCTTAAATAATTTATTATTACAGAGCAATGCACCAGGACACCTCTGCAAAGAGTAAGAAGAAACAAGTTGTATATAGAAGATGTAGAAGGAAGGGCTAACATTGCTCATGTCTAGTTAATGGAGGATGAAACTGATGAAAAAAAATTAATAAATAAAAATCACATTTATATTTCTATGTAATCAATGTGCTTGTTAGGGAATTCAATGTTCCGTCAATATGCTGTGAGGCTCCAAATCAGAGGTGGTTATGGCGGCCGCTGTGAGAAAGCAATGAAACACAGAGATCAGGCCTGTGTCTAGAAGCAATCTGTGTTTATTCTGTACATTGTCATTTCTTATACAAAAAATAGAAGGAGTATCAGTAGGCATATCAGTAGGCGTATCAGTAGGCGTATCAGTGCAAAGGCTAGTGTTACAAAGTTCAATCTGTTATACTGAGGTCAAAGTACTAAGGTGGTGAATAATTGCGTTTTCTCAATAAACATGGCTTCTTTTGTTGGAATGTAGACTGACTGTCTAGTACCTTGATTCTTTATCACAATCTACATTTTAATCACATGCCCTAGACAGCAGTTAATGATCGAAGCATTCCATTATCCTTTGATCATTGTAACGAGATTAACAAGATCTTGGAGACATGATGGACATTTAAGATTAAACCTCTACTTAATGTAATTAAGTACTAACCTAAATGTACAAGCATTTATCAGAGCTTTTCATAGGACACAGAATAGAGTGTACAATTTAGGCCTAAAGCCTCCGGAAACGTATATCAAAGATACATACATATATAAATTAATATGTTCATAACCCTCACAATCCCCCATTTGAAACAGTCCATCTTGAAAAGAGCCTTTGTTGTGGTACTATCAAGGGTGCTAGGCCACCCCTGCCGGTCTTTCTATCCTCTTCGCCGGATCCCCACTGTTGTTGCTCTTTTACTCTTTTGACTGTTTTAACGATATCGTAGAGGGAGCGATTCCAGATAATTTGCTTGTCTCCGTATCCCACAGAATGTCCATAAGTTGCAAACACTCAAAAGAATGAACAAAAGAAACAGTATTAGTAATGGGTGAAACATAAAATCCATCATCTTTCCTGCTGTAGGTGACCATCCAGTAAAAATATCATACCAGTTATATTCTGTGTCTATCTGGATCTTATTAGCTATGCTGACCAACTTATCTCCTACCCATATAGTTTGTTTTTCTAATTCCATAAGGGAGAGGTTAGTAACATCCAAATGCTTTTGAAGGTGTTCAGTGTCTTTCATTAGTCTTACGATTCTACCCAAGGATATAGTCAGATTTGACATAGGGATAGCATCTGGGTGCCAGTAATACTTTATTGCAGCTTCAGCATCTGGCAAAAAGGTGTAAGTTTCTGTAAACCAATGTATCACCGATATGTTCTGTAAACATCCAGAAAATGGAGTGGTGAGATTATACATACTGGTGGTTTTAGTTTGGTTGGTAACAAAGCATATATATTGGGGGCCAACTTCTATCAGCATATGGAAAGACGCAGGTAGCACCGTCCAATCACATATGCTGACTGAAGGCTGCAGGAAACATGGCTCATATGCGGCTGTAATCCGTCCGCATACTAGGCCATCCAGTGTTTCTTCACAGTTCTCTATGCCATGGGTTTTATTTTCACTATCAATCATAGTACCTGTGAACTTGGGCAACCAATATTGGAAAGCATATAGAGGCGGTCCGAACACCACAGGTAGTACTACAGACTTACACATCAGGCTTGTGTCCTTTACATCATAAAAAGTCATTTCTCCAGTGCAATATTCATCAGAGCATTCTACACTATCAGCCCCGAGCCGTATCCAGGATGCTACTGGAATTACATTCTTGAAAATATTTCTCCACAATTTTTCATTATTTGTCATCAAATCTGACTGTGCTTTATCCTTCTCGTGAATCATATATACATATTGCAGGCTACATTGTGTATAGTTTATGAATTTACTCATATTTACAAACAAATCATTTTGAACCCCAAAACTCAGATTAAAAAGCGTTAATACATCCTTATTATATCCTAATGCAAGATGTTGGGGGAGGAATATGGAGGGCATCCATTGTGCCTGAATATTGACCAGATTAGACACATCTCTTCCTTCCCCTGCCATCTTATTTTTCATTACTTCTAAATCTATTGAATTTAAAACCCCTGTGCCTGCTCCTATTCCTCCAAGAAGAGTATCGTACCATTCTCTCTTCATTCTAGAGCATGATTTCATTACAGGGAAAGATATATTAAACTGCACTACGGTCCTCTGTTGTTTGGTTGAGACATTTTTACATGTATGGGGGAGCCTAACTAAATTGTCAGTGTGTACCACAGGGGTTGTTTCCAGGACGGTCAAAAGGTTTAACCACATTAGAGAGTTGGCTATAGGAGTACCATTAATGCACAGGAGAGTATATGTATCTTTTAAAGATATTGTCTGGTTTGTGCCTCCTCTTCCAACTTGGTCACCCTTACACATTAACGTTTTTGAAAGATGCTCATATGTGAACTGCTTATCTATATGAGCCACACATCCTTGGGTTATTTTATAGCATGAGATATTTACTCTACTGATAATGTTTAACCAAGGATGCTCTCCTTCCTGTATGACATATGAACGACCTTTAAATTTATTGGAGGGGACATATAAGCCACTGGTCTCTCCTAGTGTAAAATTGGCTATTATGCACCTATGATTGCCTTCACATATGAACTCGTCTTGCTGTCTGGCTTTAGTTTTATTTGCCCAACCCCAGTAGCTTCTAACAACACCTCCTTCCTTAGTTTGTGCCAATTTCAACTTTCCCGCTGGCGTCAGGGTCCAGGCCCTGGCGATAAGCAGGAGAATTCCAAGCACCAGGAATAGTCTCATTTCTCTCATATTGTGGTTTCTTAACCTTTTTGCAATGTGAGGCATGTACCCAATTGGTTTTACCCTCTAGTTTGACGGCAGTACTGGTTGTGAGCAGCACTTGATACGGGCCGTCAAACCTTGGTTCCAATGTCCTCCTCACGTGTCTCTTTGTCACTACCCAATCTCCGGGCTGCAGATCATGCGTTCCTTCAAGAGAATTTGGATCTGGAATTGAAGAAAACACTTGATTGTGTGTTGCCTTTAGGCGTGCATTTAAGGACATAACATAGTCAGTTAGAGTACCATACTGGGCCTGCAGTGCCTGTGGAAAGTACAGACCCAACCTGGGTGCACACCCAAACAAGATTTCATATGGTGATAATCCTGTTTTTCTGTTAGGCACATATCTGACTGAGAAAAGGGCCAATGGGAGGCACTCAGTCCATGGTTTGCCTGTTTCTTTCATTGCTTTCTGTATTTTTAGTTTTAGGGTACCATTCATCCTTTCTACCTTCCCACTACTTTGTGGATGATAAGGGGTGTGAAATGCTTGGGAAATACCCAGGGCAGACATGATGTGTTGCATTATTTCACCTGTGAAATGTGTACCCCTGTCTGACTCGATTACCTCTGGTACCCCATACCTGCAGACTACCTCATTCATGAGCTTCTTTGCTGTTGCCTGAGCAGTTGCCTTGGTTATGGTGTAGGCCTCAACCCAACCTGAGAAGATATCAACAACAACAAGCACATATTCATATTTCCCCACACGTGGGAGCTGAATATAGTCAATTTGCAATCTCTGAAATGGGTAGAGTGGCCTAGGCAAGTGTTTTTGCGGGACCTTTACTTTCTGTCCTGGGTTGCTCACGGCACAGATCATACAAGATTGGACAAATGATGCAGCAGTTACAGAGAACCCAGGGGCCACCCATTCTCTCTCAAGCGTCAGTAGCATAGCTGCCTTCGATAGGTGAGTCTTTCCATGGATCAGCGGGGCCATCATGGGGTACAGGGATCGTGGTAGGCAAGTTCTACTGACTGTTTGCCATACGCCACCCTGTTCTACTGCTCCCATATTAGTCCATTTATCTTTTTCTTCTTTGCTGGCTTGTGACTGTAATGTCTTTAGTACATCAATGTCCATATTTTTTATCAAAGTCCAAATCATAGTCTCTGACTTGTGCAGTCAGTATCTTCTTTTCTTCTTTCTTCCATGGTTTGAGGGCCGCTGCCTTTGCTGTGAAGTCTGCGAGGGCGTTGCCTTTTGCTTCTGCAGTGTCGGCTTTAGTATGAGCTTTCACCTTTAGGATTGCTACTTTATCCGGTAGGAGTAGGGCTTTCATAAGGTTCTGTACTGCTGCACCATTCTTAATGGGTTGTCCTACAGAAGTTAAAAATTGTCTGGCCTTCCATATTGGGCCGTAATCATGAGCTATGCCAAATGCATACCTGGAATCAGTGTAAACGTTTGCTGTTTTACCTTCTGCCACTCTACACGCCTCAGTGAGGGCCTTCAATTCCGCTTCTTGTGCTGAGACATGCGGAGGCAGAGCTTCTGCTTTTAGGACATCATGTTGTGTGACTACTGCATACCCGGTATGGAATCGGCCATCCTCACCTTGGTACCGTGAACCATCTACAAAAAGCTCAAAATGTGCATTGTCAATAGGCGTTTCAGTAACTGATTCAAAACCTGCAGTTTCTTGCTGCATCAATTCTAGACAATCATGCTGGTGTTTTGAATCAAATAAATCAGAATCATGCTGTACAGAATTTAAAAATAACTGATCTGCAGTACCCAAATCCCCCACCCCCCCATTTGAATCAGGATACTCGATTGGAAGAAGAGTAGCCGGGTTCAAGGTAGTGCACCGTTGGAAGGAGATGTTAGGAGGCATGAGCAAGGCACATTGTAACCTTATTTGACGAGCTAGAGACAGGTGTTTAGGTTGTACTTGAGTGAGTATACTCTGGATGTCATGGGGGGTGAGAACCACTAGGGGGTAGTCCAGGACCAACTCAGAAGATTTGTCAACCATTGCTTGTACTGCTGCTACCGCACGGACACAGGAGGGGGCTCCTCGGGCCACCGGATCCAATCTCATGGAGTAATACCCAAGTGGCCGTGGACGTCCTCCATGTTTTTGTGTCAACACTGCCGTCGCATGACCAGAAAGTTCAGTGCAGAAGAGAGTGAAAGGTAGAGTGTAATTAGGAATTCCCAGTGCTGGAGAACTGAGAATAGAGAGTTTTAGTGTATGGAAATTGTCAGTTGCTTCAGGAGTGAGAGAGAAAGGAACACTTGGAAGACAATCATAGAGTGGTTGCATCAGGGATGAGGCAGAACGGATCCAAGGATGGCAGTATGAGACAAGCCCCAAAAAGGTGCGGAGTTTGGCAGCAGAAGAAGGTACAGAAATGGCTTGAACTGCAGCTTTTCGTTCTTCTGTGAGATGTTTGGTTCCTTGAGCTAGGCAATGGCCTAGAAACACAACCTTTTGTTTACAAAGCTGTGATTTTTCCTTTGAAGCCTTGCAGCCATTTTCTGCTAAAAATTTTAGAAGAGAAATGGATGCAGATTGACATGTTTTCAGATCCTCAGCACAAAGCAGAAGGTCATCAACATATTGCAACAGCACAGTTCCATCAGGTGGAGTCCAGGCCTGCAAAACAGACTGGAGTGCCTGGGTGTACATGTTTGGAGAATTCTGCGCACCTTGTGGCAGGACGGTCCAAGCGTATTGTTTACCCTTGAAGGTAAAAGCAAAAAGGTACTGGCAATCCGGATGGATCGGTACACTGAAAAACGCATTTGCAAGATCTATCACTGTAAAAAATGTCGCAGTGGGCGGGACTTGTGCTAAAATTGTATGTGGATTTGGCACTACTGGGGTTTAGAGTACAGTTACTTTATTAATTTCCCGAAGATCATGTACCATGCGATAAACATCTGGTTGTCCCTTTTGTGTTTTCTTTTTAACTGGGAAGAGGGGAGTATTGGCTGGTGATGTTATTTCCCGTAGTGCCCCCATTTGAATTAAGTCTGTAATTTGTGGGCCTATAGAATCCTCTTGGGCCCTACCCAATGGATATTGTTTTACTTGGGGGGCTACGCATCCTGGTTTTAGTGTGACTACCATGGGTGTCACATTCATATGACCAATATCTGTTTTGGACTTGGCCCAGAGTTCCTGTGGAACTTCCTGTAATATTATTTCCTCTTCTGTAGTTAAGAGGAAAATTGGCTGTGGATCATCTAGAGAAGCCACCATCTGGCAAAATTGTTCTGCGTTTGTTTTTGCAAAATCAATCTGCACTGTTCCTTCTTCAGTAAACTGAATGGAAGCTGACAGGGCAGAGAGTATGTCTGTGCCCATAACTGACAGTGGAATATCATTACTCACCAATAGTTTTATTAAAACTGTCTGGTCTCTGAATTTTATGGGGAGAGGGTCTGTTTCCTGAAGTTTCTTAGGAACTCCTTCAAGACCTACAACAGTTTGAGCTGTATTTTGCCGGTATGCTGGAGGAATTAGGTGGCTTTGGATGACTGAGGTTGCTGCCCCTGTATCAACAAGGAAAGGAATTTCCTTATTGAGTACTTCCCCTTTAAGAAAAATGGCCACACCCTCTTTTACATTGCTCATGGGGAAGAAGGGCAGAGGGTCGCCGACTATTCAATCTTGGTTTTCTATTTCTCCCTTGGCGACTCGTGCTTTTGTGGGTTGTTCACTACCCCTCTGCTGGAGGAATTTTCTACACTCCCGTTTAAAGTGCCCAGGCTTACCACAGAAATGGCACTTAAGGTTATGTTTGGGATGGGTGCCCCGTTTTATTTTGTTCTCTCCTGTGCTGTATTGTGCTATCATAACAGAGCTATGTCCTTTTTTGATTTTTAAATTTAGTTCAATGCCCTTGGCTGCTTGCACCAGGCCTGCTGCTTCATATTGTCTCCACTCAGGCTTGTTATCCATGAGTTTAGACCTCAAGGGTTCTCGCAACCCCTCTACAAAGGCCATGCTAAGTACATGGTCACCCAATTCTTGTATGCCCCTATACCGCAGATCTGACCAACGTTGTTGAAGGCGGGCATAAAATTGCTCTACACTTTCATCCTTCTCTTGTGTGACATTAGAAAGAGACAGGGAGGATTCTTTTAATTTTTCTTCTGCCCAACGTTCTAGACCAATTAAAAATATCTTACCACTTTTTAATTCTCTATGTTTAATTTTATCCCAATCTGTGCCACAATAGTCTTTCACATAATTTAAAATTATAGTTCCCACTGCCTCCCCTGTTTTTAACATAATCAAAGGACCCAGATCAGCTGATGTTGCAGAGTATGTGTCTTGTATTTGTGCTATCTGTCTAAAGAAAGGCATAGGTCTGGTCATGGGGTCTGGTAATTGCTGTATAAGTGACATATGCTCTTGAGGTGTCCATGGTCTATATTTAACTTTTTGTGAGGTCATATCATATTGGCTCCTTCTGCCTTCCCCCTGTGTTACATCAGCTCCTATACCACTCTCCGCTCCCTGCATCTCCTCCTTGTCCTCTTCTCCATGCTTCCACTCACTAGCCTTGGATCTAGTGAGCATAGGCATAACCGGTTTGTGTCGAGGAGCTCCGCAAGCAGGGCAGCTCTCTCTCCAATCCGGGTTTTGTTGTCCACAATGCCAGCAGGTCCATCCCTCCTGTCCAGTGTTTGACCTTGGAGTGGATGGCTTGGCATAGGGTGGGGGAGACTGTTGGAATTGAGATGAAGGAGGGGGTGGAGGTGGAAGAGGAAACTGACCTGGCAATGGGGGAGCATAATATATCTGTCCTTTGAATTCTTTTCTCTGATATCCTGCATCTTCTATATCTCTACTTGCCTTTTTCCAACTATTCAACATTTCCTGTAATCCATTATCTTTTGCCCACCCAGCATGACTGTCTGAAAACCTTTCCCACTGCTGGAGATCTAATACTCCTGTCCCTTTATATCCTATGTGCTTAAACAATTTATCACATCCTCTACCAACTGCAGCTCTGCCTTCTCTTTCTTGTACAATTTCTTTAGCTGTCTTCCATACCTTATCCTCTTTACCAGCAGTATTGCCCATGGCTGGCGGTTTATGTACACCAAGAGGCTTATTATTTTATCCTTTCACACACATAAAACAATCCCCTGACCGTTGAAATATACAAACGGAACTGCAGGGGGCCCTGTCCAGAATCGTGGCCTTGTTAGGGACTCCTTTCAGCGTCACTGATCAGGTTCCTGTTAACACGGGACACAGAGATTTATATTTGCACCCCGGAGGTCAGGTTCCGTCGATCAGGTCAACTCATCAATCACTCACTCGTGCATAAACAGGCACACATAAAGACAAAAACATTTGAATGTCAGTTACTACTTTTTTTTTAAGTCTCAGTACTTCCTCACTTGTCTGTAAGTGTCGGTACCTCCCAACCCTGCTTATTTTTCCCCCGTCTCAACTACTTCTCTTATACCTATAAGAGGCTCCCATCAGGGATTTTATCCCCTGAAAATTTTAGGCTTCCCTGGTACAATTTATACCATGCCTTCCAGAGATCGGCAAGAGGGTTTCATATTCTGTACACTGACCATGCAAAGTAACAAATAAAGACAATAACAGTTAAAGAACACCTGCACAGCATATTCAGCCCACCATATGAATTCTTTAAAAAAAAAGCTTGAAGATTTATAAGAGGCATGCACTTCTTACCCCTCGGACAGGAAAGGAGCAGCCAAGAAGCACGGATAGATTATGGCAAGATAAAGCCTTACCTTACTGCGCAGTTTTTGTAAATCCGTGGTTCCGAGTGGCTCCTTATCCCATCTGGGTCCGGGGGGGTTTGAGGTGCAGGTGGTCCTCTTGTTCCTTCAAGCCCCACGTTCTGGGCACCAATTACTGTTAGGGAATTCAATGTTCCGTCAATATGCTGTGAGGCTCCAAATCAGAGGTGGTTATGGCGGCCGCCGTGAGAAAGCAATGAAACACAGAGATCAGGCCTGTGTCTAGAAGCAATCTGTGTTTATTCTGTACATTGTCATTTCTTATACAAAAAATAGAAGGAGTATCAGTAGGCGTATCAGTAGGCGTATCAGTAGGCGTATCAGTGCAAAGGCTAGTGTTACAAAGTTCAATCTGTTATACTGAGGTCAAAGTACTAAGGTGGTGAATAATTGCGTTTTCTCAATAAACATGGCTTCTTTTGTTGGAATGTAGACTGACTGTCTAGTACCTTGATTCTTTATCACAATCTACATTTTAATCACATGCCCTAGACAGCAGTTAATGATCGAAGCATTCCATTATCCTTTGATCATTGTAACGAGATTAACAAGATCTTGGAGACATGATGGACATTTAAGATTACACCTCTACTTAATGTAATTAAGTACTAACCTAAATGTACAAGCATTTATCAGAGCTTTTCATAGGACACAGAATAGAGTGTACAATTTAGGCCTAAAGCCTCCGGAAACGTATATCAAAGATACATACATATATAAATTAATATGTTCATAACCCTCACAGTGCTAAAATGACCAGTATACGAAAGTCCATATTATTTACATTTGCTACAGTAAAGCAGAATCTGTTGTTCATGCTTCACACTCCTTTCTGCCATTTTAGGATGAGGTGATGACTATAATGTTCTCCAATAGATTACTGACAGAGTCCAGCAAATTATCTAACCTTTCTGCCGAGGATTGCCCTTAAGCCTTATTATGTGAGCTTTCACTTATTTCCCATTAGAGACACAGCATTTCCTGTATTATACTCATACCCTTCTAACCCCCAGAGGCTTTATATTCTTTGTGACCATACTTAAACCATTAGATTTATTTCTTCCTTGATTCGCCACCATCTCTACAGTTCCAATTTCAAGAATAAAACTCAAATAACATATTTTGAAAATGTTTAAAAAAAAATAACAAGTAAAAAAGACTTGTGAAAATCCCACCATGGCCATCACTGATCACATATGTCTTATTATGAGTTTGTCTCACATGTAATGTATGGCTCATTGCTGTATATTTCTGGGTTTATCTTATAGATATGTATGATGACAGGTGTTTTCCCTTTATGCTAAAGTTATCATTTTATTACCATTTTTAGATAAAAAGAAATCTTGGAAAAAGATAGAAATTACATTTCTTAGTAAATGTTCTTAGCAAATTCTGATGACAGAGAACTTATAGATACATCAAGACAATTTTATTAGGCCTATTTTAAATCATTCACCATTATATCAGATTTTTCACTGTACTGTATGAAATGTTTTACAAGTTTTTCCTGTTTATCTCAGAGGAGCCCATCATCGTGACATTTTTGAAAGAGGATCATTACATGCGGAGGTCAGACAAGGTATTGGACTATTCTTAATAATCAAATAGGAAATATGTTCTTTATAGTTATAGTGGTTGGCTTGCAGTGTAGGGGTCTTGGGTTCAAATTTGACCAAGCTGATGTTGCCATTGGTTCGATTTAAAGCTAGGAGGCTAGGGCCTCAGCACTGAAAGGCAATTTACTAACCACTGAGGAGGAGGAATAATTTTATGGCTCTTAAAGAGTGTTATGCAACAGTTTTAGGGGTTTTGATAAAGTTCTGGTTTGGTTCATACTAAATTGGACCAAACCTATTTCTTCGATGAATTTGCCAAACCAAGCTTTCCAAAAGTTTGCTCAAAACTAGTGATAGGTTATAGCCAAATTATTCTCAGATTTACTTCCTACCACATACAGGGAACAATTTAATATATACTTCTCGGTTTTTATCACAATATGAGACAAAATAGAATCAAGGGAAAGGCAGATTTAGAAAGTTATTACTTACGTTTTTTGCGTATTTTCTCTATCTAATGTTTCTTTGGGGACCTATCATGTCCTCAGTTCAGCCCGGGCATTTCCCTCCAACCACTTACGTCATGCATTGACAGAGTGTGGAGTAGACCACCTACCTGGCAGACGTAAAGCGCCGGGAGCCAAATCGAACAGAAGTCAGTGTGGAAGAATGGGATTGGGAGGTGTACAAAGAAAAGAAGAGGTGAGATAGAGCCAGAGGGGCCACGGTTATAAAGCTATGCAGCTAGCCCTGCTGGTCAGAGGACATGACAGGTGCTCTTTAATAAAGCTCTTCATGTTCCTGTATAACATTTTTTTTGATCTTATAATAAAAAGAAGAAAAACTTATCAATATTATTTCTCTTTCTGCTTTGTGTGGAGTAGAAAAGATATCAGGCAATTGCCATTCTCTTCTAGTCTGCCAAGGGTGCTTTGTGATCCACTGCTGCCCTTAGCATAGGTCTCCATTATCAGGCCCAATTATTACTGTATTGAACACTGCTTCTACCATTGCTGTACAGTCCCATACTCCTTACTGAAGAATAGAGATGAGCAAGCACCAAAATGCTCGGGTGCTCGTTACTCGAGACAAACGTTTCGCGATGCTCGAGGGTTCGTTTCGAATAACGAACCCCATTGAAGTCAATGGGCGACCCGAGCATTTTTGTATATCGCCGATGCTCGCTAAGGTTTTCGTTTGTGAAAATCTGGGCAATTCAAGAAAGTGATGGGAACGACACAGCAACAGATAGGGCAGGCGAGGGGCTACATGTTGGGCTGCATCTCAAGTTCCCAGGTCCCACTATTAAGCCACAATACCGGCAAGAGTGCCCCCCCCCCTCCCAACAACTTTTACTTCTGAAAAGCCCTCATTAGCAATGCATACCTTAGCTAAGCACCACACTACCTCCAACAAAGCACAATCACTGCCTGCATGACACTCCGCTGCCACTTCTCCTGGGTTACATGCTGCCCAACCCAGCCCCCCCACGACCCAGTGTCCACAGCGCGCACCAAACTGTCCCTGCCCAGCCTTCAGCTGCCCTCATGCCACACCACCCTCATGTCTATTTATAAGTGCGTCTGCCAGAGGAAAAGCAGGCACACACTGCAGAGGGTTGGCACGGCTAGGCAGCGACCCTCTTTAAAAGGGGCGGGGCGATAGTCCACAATGCTGTACAGAACCAATGAGAAATCCAATCCTGTGCCACCTCCATCTGGAGCTGCACACGTGGGCATAGC